>NW_006494614.1:24325625-24330171 GCF_000325575.1 Pteropus alecto | reverse complement strand
AATTTGGTAAATGTAATAATAACCGCAAAACACCACTTAACACCTTTTAAAAATTTCAATGCCTAATAACAGCTAGACTTTAATCTTAAATGTTAATTCACATGAACTAAGTTTTCGATGATTATTACAATCTTCTTTTTACTGTAAGCACATGACAGAATTTTAATTTTCCAATTACTTGGGTTTTATTATGGAAGCACTCACTCAATTATACTGCTAAAGTCATATTCTCTGAGTGTTTTTCAGGTTATAAGTAGTTTGACACTAGCTAAAAATGTTCACCTCAAAATAATACTTTACATTTAAAGCCTCTTTCAGCAAACTTTATAATCACATGGATTGAAAAAAACATGAAAATTGCCAGGTTAACATGTCTTTAATCCATTCTTATGCAATTCTTGAAAATTAAAATGATTACTATTAAATAATCAAAAATGAAAAGTAAGTTTTCAGTAACATTTTCTTACATGTAGGAGACTTTTAATAGATATTTTGATAGATTTTTAGTCCTCCTATTTTCACAGAAATAAAACTAAATTTGAGTTTAAAGTGTTAACATCGTTCCTGAATCCTGGACTTATTATTCATTACCCAAGTCTGATTATATACAATTATTCAACATAATTAGAAATATATCTGAATATTCATTTTATATTTCACTGATAACTTATTGCTATATTCGCAAATGAGGACAGATTTATGTTTCGATATTTACGGCTTGAAAAAACATTATTCATACCTTATTTTAAAAATACATTTTTGAAAAGAATTTAAACATGTTCAAACTTTACTAGTGATAACCAGTCAGACTGCAAAGTTTATGACCTTAGAAAACAGTTTAACTTAAATATTTTCCTTTATCTGGATTTTATTTTGCTTTTCATTGAAAAAAAAATTATATTGCCAAATAAACTTAAATAATTTTATCTTAATAGTTAAAACGTAATACAGAATGGGTGTGTATTTTAGCTTTTCTTAACTTTTCTTTGCTGAGTGCTCATAATATTTGATACAGTCAGTAGTCTGTGTTCTTAATAAAATATAAATGGATGATACTTACAGTATTAGCTGTGACACCCCTTCTCCTCATCTGTGCTCAGCGTTATCTCCAGTATTCTGGGTCAAACCTTTTCTTTGCCTTGAGAACAGGAAACTTTTGTATTCTTCCTAGTGCTTGACTCAGAATCATATATGCTTATAAACAGTGCTAATAGCTTATTGGGTCTTTCTCATTTCCTCCACCATATTTGGCACTTCCTATGTTATACTAATCTTCATGACAATGATGTGAAGTAAATGGTATTGTCTCAATAACTGATTTTTTTAAATACTGAGACTCAGACATGAAGTGATTTGCCCATATCTACCTAGTCATTAGGAGGCCAAGTCAGAATTCAAACTTTAGTATGTCTTAAAATCTATATTGTAACTCAAGTATGTTTTGGTTATCTTTGTACTACTAGCAATAATCAACTCCTATGAATTATTTCAAATATAGCATATGTGTTGCTGGGACAAAGGTACAACAAACATTCTTCTTAAATGGATGCGTTAATAAAACTTTATTAGTTCTATGAATAGCCCTCCTTTACTTCTATGAATTTCATACACAATTTTAATTGCTTAATTTTAAAGCCTACCCATTAAAGCTCTCAGAGGTTATAAAATGTTTAATCAGCTTTCTATCTAGACTCAGATAAGGTGGGTCAATAGGATGGCTTCACATCATGTGACAATTGCCCACTCTCAGCAGCTATGATGCAGGTCCCAGTGCAGAAAGATAAACAATGGCTACAACTTATCATCAAGTAAGAGAAAATAATGTAGTATATTTCTAGTCAAATAATCTAATATAATGACAAAGATATCTACTCTGGAGAAGTAAATGAATAATTATCTCCTTCAGGAATCAAAATTGAAAAAATCAAAATAAAAATGATTTTAGAAAAGGGGAAAAAGCAACAGACCATAAAAACCTTGCATTTCATCTCAGTTCTGCCATCACCTGGCTGGGTAACATTGGACTGGTCACTCGATATCTGTGTCCCAGTGTCCCTATCTGTAAAATGAGAATGAACTCTGTTGAACTACATCATTGTGTCCTAAACTTGTTTGATCATAAGAATCACTTGGGGTCATATTAAAAATATCAGTCTGGAAAGCCTAGCGAATCAGAATCCTTGAGGAAAGGTCTTGGAGGTGTATATTTTAATGAACACCCCTGTTGACACTGATGTTGGAGCAAGTTTCAGAAACACAGCCTCAAAATGTTTTTAGTGTTGCTTATAGTTATGAAAATCCACGATTCTATTTAATAACTCTGTAACAAAGTTTTACGTAGAAATGGAGAGTAGATAAACCAAAAGATTTATCTTTGCCAATATTTATGCTTAATCTGGATGCTTTTTTTCCATTTTATAAGTTACTTTCTTGAAAAAAAAATTAGCCTCAAACTTGATGAAATCTTGTAAGTATATTATAAAGAAAGAAAGATGCCCACATGAAGAAAGATAAACAAAAAAAGCTCAATGGTGTAATAATAGGAAATATGAAGAAGATCCTGCCTTCATGACACAGAATGTTTAATGATAATAGAAAACAGAGGGAAAGCAACATTATTGAATTCCTACTTCGACTTCATCTTCTACCAAAAAGGGAATGATCTTTCACCTTGAAAGTATGGTCCGACAATGTTGGAGTGAAATTGTATCCTAAAGTCAAGAAAATATTAAAAAGACCCTTAGTCACCTTGTATTCATTCAAATGTCCTGGTCTATAAAAGCTGCATTACAGTATATGTAAAGAAAGTATAAATGTTCTCATGAAATCGTTTTCAATGATTTTTGAAAAGTTCTGGAAAGGAAGTGGGCAGAGGAAAAAGGTAGTATTAGATGGTAGATATTGACCCAATTTTAAAAGAGAGAAAGAACTAATTCTTAGAAATCATAGTTTAATGAATTCAATATTGATCCCTGGAAAAATTGTGGAATAAATTTTTGAATAGTAGGTGCTTTGTGAATATATAGGAAATAAACTAGTGGCAAATAGAAACCAGCCGAGATATTCTAAGAAACAATATTGTTAATATAATGGCTATTGTTAGAGATGTTACAAGAGAAGAATATTGTAGGCATAATGCATATCCTTCTTATGACAAGACATCTGGCATAATCTGGCATATTCCTGGAGAGAGGAAAGATAAGCATGGGTTGTTTGATTAAACAGCATTCTGCAACAACTAAAAGAATACCAAATTAGTGGGCTAGCCAGTGAATATTTATCAGGTGTTGTTCAAAAGGCTAACTAATATCATGGCATAAGACAATATCCCTGCCCTCTAGAACTTTACATTCTAATAGAGAGAAGGATCTAGTGGTATGGTACTAGACACTGTATCTTAACCTGACCTATTTAGCACTGTCCACTGATTTGGAGAAGCATATCAGATATGCAGATGTCACTGATTATAGAATAATAATGTTTTGAATGATATAATCTACCAAGAAGATGTCAATAAACAGTGTGTATCTCTTATCACACATTCTTTAACATTCCTTCTATTAAGAGAAGCAATGACATCAGGAACTAGAGATATTTCTCCCTACTTCCTCCTCTTCTTCTACAGGCACCTTGAACCTGGGCAAGCTTAGTGACTGATCTGACTAATAGAATAATGTCAGATGTGATGCTGTGCCATTTCCAGACATAGGCCTTAAAATACTGGCAGCATTCTTTTCCTGTAAGTTAGAAGACAGCAGCAATGCTTTGCAGAAGACCAGGAAGCCTTAGGGAGAGGCCCATGTGAAGAGGTACTGACACTTTTTGCCAACAGCTCCAGCTTAGCACCTAGCCAACAGCCAGCACCAAATGCCAGTCACATGAGTAAATCATCTTGGAAATGAATTCTCCAAATGCAATTGAACTATCTAACGCACTGACACTGCAAGACTCAGACACAAACCTTCCAATCAACCGAGCCCTCCTCGGATTTTTTATTTATGAGAAAACAAATGATTGTTGCTGTTTTAAGTCATCATGTTCTTGGGATACCCCCCTCCCACACATAAGGTCAAAAATTCATTTGAGTCAATCAATCAAAATATTATATCTGACTGTCACTTCAATATGAGCCAGCAGTATGCAGATTCACTAATAGATGCCCTTATTCAAATCGAGTCATTCTTGTTCTACCACTGACAAATTCTACAGATTATGTCTCTAAATATCTTTTGATGCTTCTCTCCATCTCCACTAATGTCATCACTGTCACTTATGTAATAGCCTCCTAACTTGTTTCTTCACATAGATTCTTACCTCCCTGAAATCGCATCTCAAAGTGAGCTGTGAGAATGAACTGTTAAAAATGTAAAACCGAAAAATCCATAGCATTCCTATACTCTAATAATGAAGTGTCAGAAAAAGTAGAAAAAATAATTCCTCTTGCAATTGCAACAAAAATAATAAAATACCTAAAAATAAATTTAATGAAACACGTGAAGGACCTATATAATGAAAACTGTAAGACCCTATTGAAAAAATTCAAAGA
>NW_006494614.1:24319317-24324481 GCF_000325575.1 Pteropus alecto | reverse complement strand
TGAAGTGTCCTACGATAGATGATTGGCTAAAGAAACTGTGGTACATATATACAATGGAATATCACTCAACCATAAGAAGAGATGAAATACTGCCATTTCGACAACGGATGGACCTTGAGATAATCATTCTAAGCGAAATTAGCCAGACAGAAAAAGTTGAAAATCACATATCACTTATATGTGGGATATAAACCTAAAAGCAACAAATGAACAGGACAAACAGAGACCCATGGACATGGACAACGGACTAGTGGTTACCAGAGGGTAGGGGGTGGGGGAGGAGCAGGAAGGTAGACGGGGTAAAAGGGGTCAAATATAGGGGGTTTAAGGGAGGGTGAAGTGCATAAAGGGGATCAAATATATGGTAGCTGAAGGAAATTGGACTTTGGGTGGTAAACACACAATAGAATATACAGATGTCAAATGATAATGTACACCTGAAAATTATATAATTGTATTAACCAATGTTATCCCCAATAAACTTAATTAAAAAAAATGGAAACCCAAGTTGAGTTACTTCCCTATTTATAATCATTCAATCAGTATTGCTATTAGGAGAAAGACACAATGATTTGTATTTTAATCTTCATAACAACTTTATCAATTGCCACTGACCCCTTTGTTTTTTTTCATTCCGCTCATCTTGCTTTTTCTAGAGTGGGCTCTGCTCTTTCCTGCCTCAATATCTTTGCACACTCTGTTCCCCTTGCCTGGAATGATTACTAATCTCTTACTGACCTGCAGAACTCTCATCAAATATCACTTCTTCAGATAAATGTTCTCTGACCCCTCACACCAATCATATGCCCCATCACCCAACACACACACCACACATCTCATAACATTATGTCTTTCTCCTCTGAGGCACTTACACATCTGCAATTTATAATTAAGCAGTGACCAGCTAGCTGTTCATTAACTATCTCTACCAATAGAGACAATCATCACTAGGGCAGAGAATATACTTGTCAATTCCACTTCTCAAACATCTTATAAAATATCTTATATGGAGTATGTACTTTGTAACTATGTGTTAAATATATCAATGATTGGTTCATTTCAGAGAGTTGAAAGCCTTATTCTCCTCATATGGAAGTCCCTGAAATATTCATCCTTGTAACTACAGAGTTGGGATAAGCAGATGCTCAGCAAATGTTTATTTCTTTGAACTAAATAAGTAGATTTATTGTATTTACACTAGGAAGTTAAAATCTGGAATTTTTAAAAAAATTATGGCTTCAAAGAACTGTGACAAACTGAGATAAATTCAATCAAAAGCAGCCATAGAGATGGAGAGGCTGGAGACCATGTCTCATGAGAAAAGAATGAAATAAAATGCTTGGTCCAGGGAAAAGAGAACTCTAGCTGAGTTCTCTAATATAATACTTGATAGATAGCTTTTAAAATAGATATAATTTCAATGAGCATAACTAATACCAATATATGGAATTTATTATGTTGCACATTTTAACAGACTCATTCAGTAACTATCTATTAAGCACTTATTATGTCTCTTGCACTGTTAGACAAGAGTATATAATAATGGAGCTTATGGGCTAATGAGGAAAATAAAGAACATTAAATAATTAAAAATTACCATATACTATAAAACAGACTGATAAGTACCTTGAAAAAAACATATAGGAGAAAAACCATAAATTGGGTAGTTAAAAAACAAACAAACAAACAAACAAAAAACCTCTGAAGATTGGATTTTCAAGATGAAATCTGAGAGTCGAAAAAACGGCAAGCTGATAAGTTCCCAATAGTAAGAAAAGGGAAGTTCACTCTTATATAGGAATGCTGTAAGGAGGAAAAATTTGGTTTCTTTGTGACACAGAAAGATTAATATAGTTTAGCCATCATAAGTAAGCAGGAGTGTTGCTCAGGATGAAAGAGAAACGAGTCAGATGATGCAGGGCACTGTGGACCATGATCAAGGGTTTGGATTTATTATATGTGCCATGAGAAGTGACTAGAGTTACAAAAAAAAAAAAAAAACCACAACAAGATTTTTCAGTGTGTTTTTTTAAGAGGACACATTTTTTGCCTTGAGCATAATTGATTGGAGGAAAATTAAAGAATTAATTATTTGACACCAGGTAGGTTATTACAGTGGGCTAGGCAAAAACTCCATGCTTTGAAAAAAGAGATGGCAATGAAAAGGAAAAGAATTAGATTTGAGATATATGTGTTTGAAGTGTTATGGGTTGAATTGTAAACCCACGCTTTCTCCGCGCCCCCAAAATTCACATGTTGCATCTCTAACTGCCAGTAGCTCAGAATGTGAGTGTCTTTGGAGATAAAGAGGTAATTAAATTTAAAGAGGTTATTAATTTAAAATGAGGTCACTAATCCAATTCTATTGATGTCTTTATAAAAGAAAAAAATTAGGACATATAGAAAGACATCACAGGTACATTGACATGGAGGGACCGGCAAGCAAAGAGAAACTATTGGTTTCTCAATATTCATTTCGAAAGTTGGCAAGGAAATATAAATGAACATTAGTTTATACTATTAATCTGGCAGTTTGGAGGTGAGAATACTCATTTTATTAAAGAAAAATATAAAGGAATGCAGTGAAACCACCCTCCTAAACAAATATGTTATATAACGACTAAAATATGTATTATATGTGTATATATACACATTCACATATGTGTGAATGTGTATATATACACATATAATACATATTTTATTGTGTAAATACATATATTGTGTAAATACAGACATATACACAAACACACATAAGGCCTTGTGAAACAGTCCAATGAAAGCTAATAATTATAATCTAAAATGGTGATTTTAAAATGTAGTAAAGCATAAAAACAGACCAATCTCAACGGGGAAGAAAGGACACAGAGAGCCTACAGTGTGTAAATTGCTGCTCTTTTTTGTTGTTGGGTCAATATGTCAGCAGTGTTTTCAGGTGGAACATAGTGCAGACATGAATCAGGGTGGTCCTCCCTTGCTTCGCCTTTGGATTATGCTGTTTCATGGTCCAGAGACCGGATTCTCTATATATGGTTCTTTTCATGATTCTTGATTATGACCCCTGGAGGAAGTTCGACCAGTCTGGGGTTACTAGAGATTGTGTCCTGCTTGGCATATTTATCATCCACAAATCAGCTGCTATAAATATACCTCAGCAGGATCATCATCAGGCTGGCTCAGTAGCCTGCAATTTATGAAGGTTATGGGAAACAGTGTGAAGGGTGAAGCGCTTTATTAAGGTTGGCTTTCTTCCTGACCCAGCCCCGCATTCTACTTGAATATAAATGACCCTGGGAGTGAGTGCTCCTTTCCATTTAGAATTAAGCCTTTTAAAAATTGTCCCTTTTGGCTGTTATCCTTATGTGACTGTGTCATGACTTTAAGATTTTCTAAGAAACATCAAAATCACAGTGTTCAAAGATAATGGGAAAAATCACTAGATGCAAAATAAAAGTATATGTAAACCTCACAGTGTTTTCTTTTTATGTATAAATCATACAAATATTCCCCTTTTCTCCATTTTTTTACATCATTGATTTCTTTATTTTTGCTCGTGGCAAAATAACAGATCTGACCAAAATGTCTTGCAAATATCGTAATTACGATCTCTATGGGAGTTGAAATAAATGAAATGTTTCTCTTTTGTATTGGTTTACATTTTTTTTTAATGTGTTTGTTTAGGACACAATGTTTTGGATTATGCCTGGACATAAACCTTATTTTCCTTTCACACTCCCTTAAATGAATAAAAAATATTGTAATGAACCAAAAATGACACGAAACCAAAACGCCACCCAGGCTGCTCTCTCAGTAGTGAATTTTCCTGGAACATGGTAAAAATCTGCTGGAGAGGGAATGATTAACTGTTTCCCTTACAGGATGTTATTCTAAACATTTGTCCTAGAAGAGAACGCTTTGAAGAGGGTCACCCTATTAATATGTATTAAGAAGGGCGGATTTTAGCATTTCTGACAACTGTGGTGAATAAAAGATCATTGACACCTTCATGTTTCACTATAATCCTATTTTAAAATGATGTTTTTGGCTATCCAATCGTCCCAAGGCAGAGTAACAAGAGAAAGAAAAAAATGCAAAAAAAGTAAGGAGAGAAAATGATGGAAAATTGTTTTATTCAACTTCACCTGCCGCTCAAGCAACTCACCCTTAGGAAGACTCCAACACTTGAAATGAATTACCCATTATGGTCCCTCCCACATCACTGTACTATCTAGTACTTGCTTTGCAAATCGCCAACTGCGTTTACAAGTAGAGACATAATCAGCAGGAGAATGACCTTTTGCAGCATGTATCTGAAGCTAGTTCGTCAAATACTTGTCAGCTGTCTAGGAGGTAAATAAATAAATAAATAAATAAATATAGGTGGGTAATAGTGGAAATTTATCTTTCTCTTCCTGCTAAATCGAGAATCTGGTAGATTCTCCTCCCTTTCTCTTGTTTCTTCCCACTCCAGTCCTCAAACCTGTTACTAGGGAAACTTGAAAAAGAATCAGATACATTAAGAAAACAAAAGTTTAGACCCCACAATCATAATCCCATTGCCATGCAGAAAGCAATGCAAGATATCCAACCTCAGTCGCCGCACCGCGGTCCTGACAAAACCTGTTATCTAGCCAGAACAAATAAGATGTTAATTGCAGTCTCGCTGAGAAAAACTAGTATTGTTCCATTCGGAGACACGCAGCAGTTCGGAAGCTGAGACTGGCCGCTCCGCTGTTGACGATCAATTCGCCCGAACCCCAAGTGCTGAGATGACAGCTCTGCGCCAGCGACAGGTCCACGCTAAAAGAAAGAGAAAGATGATCAAGTCCAGTATTTACTCCCCATCCCTCAGAGTCGCCTCCCAGTGAGTTTCTCTTACAGTCGGTTGCCGCCAGCCCCAGCGGTGGGAACTGAGGTTGCAAAAACCTCCCAGACGCAGAAAATACCGCTTTCGGGACGTGCTTGGTTTTGAGTAGCCGTGACGTGCAACCGCACGGCGGCCCTGGCTGGAGCTTCGCGGAGCCCCCCTCCCGCCGGGCCTCCCTACTCTCCCACCCCGCTGTTCTGCGCGCTTTCTCTCTCTGACACACACGCACACACACACACACACACACACACACACAGCCGCCCGCGCCCTCGGTAGGCAGAACTTCGGGAAGGCGCAGCT
>NW_006494614.1:24313822-24319176 GCF_000325575.1 Pteropus alecto | reverse complement strand
GAGCGCCGCGCGCCGGCGCGCACACCCGAGACAGAGCTTTACTATCTCGCTCCCTCTCGCGCCTCCCTCCTCGCTGGGCATTCAAACAGCTTTCCGACATCACCAGCCAAGGATTTTTCCCCCCCCTCTCCTTAGTCGCGGTCCGTCCATCAGTACCTGCTGGGGGGAGGAGGAGGAGGGAGGAAAGCGGAAAGAGGAAAAAGCAAAAGCTTGAGCCTTCCGAGCCGACCACGAATACTCCTGTAATAAACCCACCGCCCCAACAAATCTGCCTTAGCAGCCGCTGCCGCCGCCGGTCACTTCTCGTCTCAGCGCTTTCTTTGCTTCTTGGCTAATCGGTTTGTTGAGGGGGTATATTTGGTAAAACAAATCCTTGCTCTTAAGCCACTTGCATTTTTTTGTTTGTTTGTTTCCTTAGAGTCTTTCTTCGGGGGCTCCCCCCCCCGCCAACCCGCCGCCCTCAGTTGGAGATTGGATTCAGTTGGATACGGCGTCAGGCTCCAGGGTCCTGGGGGCTTTTTTCTCCCACCCCTCCTTTCAGTGATTCCCCCTGCCCCCCATCTTTTGCTTTTCATATGTGTGCATTTAAGAAAAAATAAATCCTAATTTTTGAAGCTGAGCCGGGGAAAATGGGCAACGGTGATTGGGACCGAAGGGGAGTCTCTCCGTCACTGTTGCTGGGACGCGTGCCTGTGCTGGTGTCTTAGAGCAAGAGCCTCCCTGAGCTTTCGGAGTGGAAGGTAAGGAAGGGGGTCCAGGGGTCACCTTCCTTCTGCCAGGGGTCGCTACCGAGGAGCTTTCGGCTAGGTGTTTGCGGAGGGAGGACATGGAAAGGAAAGGCTGTTGCTGGCAGATGAAGGGCTGCGAGCAAACCTGACTGCATTTACTTAAACGCCGCAGTTGAAAAGTTAGAGAAGTCAGGTTTTCAAGAGATGAGCTGGGTCGGAAGGAATAGGTAGGGAGACCTAGAAAATCTGATGGTTGTGTGTGATAGGGGTAATTTTATGAGGAGAAATTTTAGGTTAAAAAGGAAGTTAAGGGGAAGCAGTGGGTCTTCTATTGGGGGGAAAAAATCAGTGGAGTGATGGCGCCGTCTATGTTCGACTAAACTAAAGTGTCACCCAGAAAATCAGTTTTGAGAATAGCTAAACTAAACGCCGTTTGCTTCTCAGCAGGAGACAAATAAATAAATACAACATCCTTGAGACCTCAGTAGCCAGCTCTTAGACACCCTCCACCCCATTTTTTATTTCTTAGGTAGAGAAATACAGTTGCTTGAACTGGTCCTGCAGTCGGGTGGGGGAGTGGAGACAGAGGACAATGATTCATTTTTGGTTATTTAGAATAAAACAAGACTCCGTAGATCAAGGCTTAATGATTAAAATAAAGAGCATTGTGTTGAGAGGACTCTTGAGCAGGCTTGAAAGTGAAATTAGAGCTATTTCCTCACTCTTTCTAGTCTTTGACGAACACAGCAATGCAGACATGCACTGTCAAATAAATAGAAGCAAAAGTACTGGATTGTATTAGAAAAAGAAATACGACCTCTTTTTGAGTTACCGATTATAAAATGAAGCCCCTTTTCATGGATGAAATTCCTAATTTAGACACTTATTGTCACATTGGCTCTCAACGCCTACACTCTATCCTGAAGAACACTGCGCAGACCTGCATTGCCTGCAAAGTGCTACAGCAAAGAGGAAATTATTTCCAGAATTTCCTACAACTTTTCTTATTTTTTTTTAACCTTTAAGTGCTCATTGGCTTTATTTTCTCTAGAAGAAAATGCATTATTCATTGAGCTGTATGCTTGAAACAGAGAACACTGTTTTGATAGTCCCAGCAGTTCTGATGTTATTTTAAACTGCTGCTATATAGAGATTTAGAGTTGAAGCTGTTTTTGCCTATATCAAGGCATAGAATTTAAATTATGATCTGGAAAATGCAGATCTATCTTCAGGGACTTTGGTCACTGGATTTTGTGTGCATGCGTTGGTGTGTGTTATGCAATGGGAAGGAAGAGGGTTTTATCTTTTGCTTTAGAGAGAACCCAGGCTAAGACATGAAAACTCTTAACTATATGTCTGTGTCTGTCTCTGTTTACAGAATAGTGGAAGAGACTGCAGCCTAAAGACTTTTAAAATTAACTTGGCATCAGTTTTCTCAGCTCAAAGGCTAAACAAAAGAGCAGTGTCATTTATTCTAAGAAATAACTTCTTAAAGGTTAGAAGCTGAGAAAAATTCAAGTTATTTTTAGATAACTTACAGAGGTAAATATAACTAAGGATTACTTTATTATGCAAGGCCAAGTTAAGAAAAAAAAAAAAAGAGCTCTGGAGCTGTTGGAAAGGGAGTAATAATTGAAATCTGCTAAGAAAGAAAATGCTAATGTCTTATCTGCCATGTGTAAATCTTAAATTACAGTAGATAACTAGATAAAATAGCCCTAATTTAAAAAACAAAAGACTGAAGCCAGCTCAGTTATTGTGGTTCTGGGATTTTTTTCACTGACTTCGCCTTTGGATACAGATACTAATACAGTGATCCACTTTATGTATCCCAAGAGGGCATGTCACATTGAAATGACTGCCTTAAATTCTGGTCCTCAACGGTGATGTCAAACAACAAGTCTTCCCTGTGTATCTACCTATCCAAGCCTATTCTCAGGCGATGGTTTTAAAATTCTGTTAATCCACATAAATACCAGTGTTTTTGCACAGGAATTTCTCATCAGTTCACAGCGTGGCCCCTGCAAAGACAAGTAGGGACATTTAGGAGAATATGTTTCATCTGCAACAAATTATCATTTGTGATTTTTCTGGCCATCATTTATCGTAATTACTTTCACATTTAAGAGAAAAGAAACAATGTGATGACAGCTGTTCCCAGATTATCAGATTAGATTTTGTGTGATGATGTTTACTGCAGGCAGAAGACTGAGGGAGAGAGAATATTGTATAGATTGCTTAAAAATATTTCAAAAATTAACATTTAGGCCATGTTATTTAAAAATCATGTCTTTCCTCTTCTTTCCATAGAGTTATAATGCACTTGGAGTAAATTCTGGTAGATAAATTAGGGCATTTCTATTAATCTATTAAATATTTTTAAATTCAATGTAGAGAATTTGGCCATTGTGATGACCACTTGAGGGCGCTGTTCACACAGCAACAGATAATTTCCTGGCATTATAAAATAAAAATTACCTGCCCTTCTTTTAAAAAGGTTTTTTTTTCTTTTTTTTTTAACTGAAATGTTGAAAACAGCTGGCTATAATATTGGAGAAGTTTCTTTTTTCAATGCACGTAGACTCCTACTTGCATTTTACTCTCATTGCCATTTTTACAGGCCAAATGACATAGGATGAAGGCTGTTCGTAACCTGCTGATTTATATATTTTCCACCTATCTCCTGGTTATGTTTGGATTTAATGCTGCCCAAGACTTCTGGTGTTCAACTTTGGTGAAGGGAGTCATTTATGGATCATATTCTGTAAGTGAAATGTTTCCCAAAAACTTTACAAACTGCACTTGGACGCTGGAAAATCCAGATCCAACCAAATATAGCATTTACCTGAAATTCTCCAAAAAGGACCTTAGCTGCTCTAACTTTTCCCTCCTGGCTTATCAGTTCGATCATTTTTCTCATGAAAAAATAAAGGATCTTTTAAGAAAGAATCATTCTATAATGCAACTCTGCAATTCCAAGAATGCTTTTGTTTTTCTACAATATGATAAAAATTTTATTCAAATACGTCGGGTATTTCCAACCGACTTCCCAGGATTACAGAAAAAAGGGGAAGAAGACCAGAAATCTTTTTTTGAGTTTTTGGTATTGAACAAGGTGAGCCCAAGCCAATTTGGTTGCCATGTATTATGTACTTGGTTGGAGAGCTGCTTAAAATCAGAAAATGGGAGAACAGAAGCATGTGGGATCATGTATACAAAATGTACCTGCCCTCAGCATTTGGGAGAGTGGGGGATCGACGACCAGTCGCTGGTTTTGTTAAATAACGTGGTGTTACCCCTGAATGAGCAGACCGAAGGCTGCCTGACCCAGGAGCTGCAAACCACCCAGGTCTGCAATCTTACCAGGGAGGCCAAGCGACCGCCCAAAGAAGGTAAGTGCCCAGGAGACAGGGGGAGATGGAGGTGTGGGGAGAGGAGGCGCCTGGGGATGGAGTTAAAATGTACTGTTTCAATACAGGGGGACTAATGGTTGCTCCTTTAACTCTATCATCTTTGGATTCATTTGATTTGTGATCTTCACTGATAAAGGTCTCAGGCTAGTTTTAGGTTTCAAGATTTTAATGATGGGGCACTGAGGAAGGGACAGTGCTCAGCAACAAGCTCCAGAAGTGCGGGTGAAATATTCTGGAGAAAAGAGATGCAAAAACGTGGAGCCAGTTTGCGCTGGAGGTTGTGGCGGCGGGGGGGGGGGGGGGGGGGGGGGGCTGGTGTTTCAGCTGCAGCCCCTCGAGGAGACCTACACACACCTCACACATGACACCTGTGAAATGTATTTGTAGACATCTTTATTCTCTAGCCCTGTAAAAAGTCTCCATTCCGTTTTCTCCTTTCCTCTCTTCCATGTCATCCTCTCATCCATGACCCCTTTCCAGGTTTGGGGCAGCACGACCAATAGGTAATACAAATTCAATAGCAAGCCTGTTTAAACCAAATGACCTCCTGACACATGAAGACAAGGGTGCCCTTTCCCGCCCTGGATGTTAAGAGGCTTTACACAATAAATCCGGCGTGCTTGCACTTCGGTGGGTCAAGAGAACCCCACTGGAAGCGCAAACTCTGGGGTCTCCAGCTGTGAAGTCACGTGCTGGTGAGGAGATGAGGGCAGAATTAAAACAACCAGGCTGATGCTGTGCAATCTGATATCCCTCGTGGGTTTTGCTCTTATTTTTTTGGTCCCCTGTTGATAAACACGAGGAGAGAGGGGGTTCGTCAGAGATGAGCTACATGGAAAACCAGTGCAACGGAAATGCGGAGGAAAAAAAAGTACAGGAGTGATTTATAGCTTTCACCCAATCCCCAGTGGAGGAGCTACCAGAGGATTTGAGATTGTGGATTATGTTTAATAATGCAAGAAAGCTGACATATTTTGAGAAAATTAGTTTCCTGTTTGGAAGGTTAATGGATGTGTTCCATTTGTTTGAGGACACGGCTGATACATATTAGATCTTGCTCCCCAACCCGGCAAAAAGAAAGTGTTGATTTTTTTTTATGCAGGAAATGTTTTCCGATCGCCACAAAGATCCCTGTCTGTAGAAAGGGACAGCCAAGCTCCAGTCCCTCTTTCCTCCCCTCCCCCAACAGAAGTTGTCTTTGTAGCCAATATAA
>NW_006494614.1:24288356-24313651 GCF_000325575.1 Pteropus alecto | reverse complement strand
CTAAATGCGTTTTCTCTGCGGAAAGCAATTTGGGGGATGGGAATTGTGGAGAAGCAATGGTACAAGGAGAAAAGATGTGTTAGAAAATAAACGCAGACTAATGGCAATGAGGGAGGGGTGAAAAACCAAGATTTCTACAGGTCAGTGTTTCACTAACAGCTGTGACTCAAGAAAACAAAGTGGTTTTAAATTACAGGAGTTCTTTTCTCTAGTAAAAATCCCAGAGAAGCACTTGCAACTGCAGGGATGGTATTTAACACCATTTAAAACTAATTAGTGTCCCCTAGAATAAGAAGCTACAGTACACACAGAAAATGTGATGTTACAAGCTGGCTAATAAGACAATTAACACCAGAAACTAGTTTTTGTTTGTTTTATTGTTTTAAAATTTAGAAAATCTGTTTCTTCAATGGGTAAAATTCTGTCATTGAACTAACTGCTGATGACAGTGGCAAGTGAATCCAGTTTGACAACGCTTTTTTGTGAATGATAGCAAGTGACAAAAACAAAGTTGTGTGCACATTAAGCACGATTTTCAAAGATTTTGCTGGTCACGATCCTGAGAAGTGAATTAAAACAGTGCTGGGATTTATAAAAGTTGAACTAGGTAGTCATTTGTTTTGTAAATGACTAAGAGAGTGATTTTAGACTTTAGATGTATAAGTCATGGGAGAGTGTGTATATATATACATGTTGGCTAATTGGCTGGTCAAGTGAGAAAGACTGCCGTAGACAAATAAATGATTATATTAAAATTGTTAACATGTTAATAGAACTCAACTAGGAAAAGTTTCTATAATAGGGGAAGAGTATATGCTATATCAAAACTTGCACAGCCTGTATTCTAAATTTGTGCTCTTTGTTTAGTTGTTCTGAGTCAGAAAGGTAAAGATAAGTCATTCCTGATGACATAATTGTGGCTGATACATTTGTAAGTAATTCTTATAAAATATATACAGCACTCCTTACCTCATTCAAAGAAGACCTTTTTGGCTGTGCTGCACTGTAGGAAAGAAATATGAAAATCTGCAGATTCTTTAGTGAAACTTATGCAAAGTATATTAAATCTTAAATACTTGATATAAATTATATATAAAGTCTTATGAAAGAATTATTTAATGGAATTTCAAATAAACTACCACATAGTATTCATATGGCTTGAGGTTAATAACGTATAGTTGTGCTACTCCTATCTAATATTATTCTAAAGTGTCTTTGTATGGTAACATGTAAACCCAGCTTTTAAAATGAAGTTTTAAAAATTCCACTTATATTTTATATTGCTTTATGATTTCTATTTTCAATGGAAAAATAGTCAAACTATCCTGTAAGATATCAAGGGAATAAATACAAGATTATTCTCTACAGTTTACAAGTCCCATTTTATTCATTAGAATAAGTACTGACTCAGAAAGCCTTGGGTAAAAATATTTTTCACATTTATTTCATTATAGAAGTGGCACAAATTTGACAGAATTTTACAGTAGATCCAGTTTCAAATTGTTTTGTCTAGTGCTGATGGTGATGGCCAAGGTATTTTGAATGTATCCATTGTAATTATAAAATCATAGTATTTGAGAAAATTGTAGGCTCCCAGGAACGGAATATTGCTTTTGAGATAGGATTTCTGTTAAAATGTTCATTAATAATACGTTCACGTACTGAAGAATTTCATAGCCAGAAAACAGCAAGAAGAAAACTATCACTGTTTATAGTGACACCACCAACAATTACAAATATTATCTGGAATGTGTTGTAAAAGTAAATTGTTGGACTGATGCTTCATTAAAGCGTTGAATTTTAGTACATTTAAATATCTTCTTATTTAAGATTATATTTGATATACTTGGTCATAGTGTGTGATTATAGAAACTTGTCCCCAATTTTTACGTGAAATTTTGAAAACCAAGTAAATCAGCAAAATGAAGCCTTTAGAAAATAATGATGTCTTTTTTTTAAGGCAGTTATTTAAAGAAAATGTCTGTACATAGTGTATATAACTTTCTTTAAAGAAAGGAAACTCTGTGTTGTTTATCTGGTTTTCAGATATAAGCTGGAGATAGGTTAGCATTTATTCACAAAATCTTTACTAAGTTTCCTGTGACTCTTTACCAAAGAGGATTCTGGACTATATAGCTAAACTATAAAGGGTGATGTAAGATCTTATTTCTTACTACTTTACTTTAAATAATTAAAACAGTTTTGGCAGAAAAATTCTACACCAGGGTAGTTATTTCACATAATAAGCCTTAATGGAACCTTTGTTTCTTACTTGCATCAATGGTGCTACTTATGTGAATGGAAATTGGGATCCCTGTATAGATTCCAGGAAATCTGAACACACACACTCATTTGTCTTTCCATTCTGCTTCTGCTAATCCTTGATTTTCTAGCACCCGAGAGAATTCTCACTACGTGCCCATGTAAAATCTAGCCCGTGTTTGTATGTTTGCAATTTTAGGCACATATTTGTCACCTAGAGCAATTCGTGTCTCTTATCAGTTTAAGTGTTCCCATTTCTTTCTTCTTTTGCTCTTTTTGTCCTCATTACTGTTTCAACCACTTTTAACCTTCTTTACCCTCCTTTGATCTTACTTCCTTTGTAAATGATTGCCATGATCCCTCACTCTTGCTCAGAATGTGGAAGGTTATATTGAGTCTGTTGTTCCTCCAAGACAAAGCCTGACGATTTGTCCTGCCCCTTAGCTGGATCCCACAGCCCTTTGCACGTATCGTACTTCTGTTCTAGCATTTCTCATATTGCAGTGTCTTTTCCATTTATATTTCCAGCTCTTTCTACTAGAGAATTCTTCAAATTGACTGAGTCTTCAAATTGTCTAGGACAGTCTTAACAGAACTTCAGTAAATATTCGTTGAGATGAATGTTAAATGAACAAAACAGAGATCTCAGTAGGAAAGACAACGATTATAATCAAAAGAATGAAACTAGATTATTTTGGGAAAGTCACCTTTTACTTTCTTTTTTAGGGGAAGGTGACTACCATTTATCTCATTTTCAATTCCATTAATGTATTATTTATATTGACTCTTGATTTAAGGTATTATTTAATAATGTTTAAAAAGAACAAGAAGAATGGAGTTGAGAAATAGTTTTAATTTCATATATATTTTAGGAGATTAATGATAGCTATAGCTTAGAAAGTAATACATGTCTGTCTACAAAAAAAGGGTAAGAAAATTTGCAAATTTCTATCTAACTGTCTTCATTTCTTTCTACATTTCTCTCTTCTGGCTCTAGCATTATTTCTACAGTAATGACATTTCTCAAATCCTCTCTTCCACAGTTTGAAGACAAACATGCAAACTCTTTCCAAGAAAGAAGAAAAGAGTATTTGCATGTCAAGTTCGGTGCTTCTGTCATTCACTCCTGGTTATAATCTATAAATGTCGTAATAGTAGAATGCTATTAAAATTGTAGGCCTAGTTAAATAATGCCATAATGCCATATTTTTTACTTCTGCCACTTTAGAATTTTGTCAAACAATTTAGGAGATAGCTCATATATATAATAATTAATGAAACAAAACTCCATTGCATGACAACATATTTTTGAAGACAGTAAGTTATGATATTAACATGAACATTTGTGTAGGCATGTGTGTTATACATGCATACATGTGCCAAGACATACATTTCAGTAGGTTTTTATGATAGCTATAGATATATATACTACAGGTTAGTTTTCTTCCAAAATTGATGGGAATTTTATTTTACTTTGAATTCAACTTCATGCATTGCTTTATTTCATTTTCTAATAGAAGCAATTTATTATTACTTTTACAATAGAAGTAATTTTATTGTCAGTTGAATAATTTTATAAAACACACTATTCTTTAGAATCAGTCTGGTATATATTACCTATAACAGTCATCTAGCTTTTGGCTCTGATATCAATGTTCATTCAAAAACAAACTTTTCTTTTACAAAATATTATGTAGTGGGTTTTAAGATCTAACTAGAGAGAGATGAGTTTGAATCTGTTCTTCCACATCATGACTGTGTTATTCTGTATTACTACTTTCTACTTTTTAGACTAGGTTAGTAATGTTTATTTCTCAGGGTACAGGAAAACAGGAAGTGACATCATATATTTAAAAAAAAATAACATTAATGGCTTGGAATATTTTAGTTCCTGTCAGTCCTGTGGAAAATTTTTCACAATTCAATTAACTAATAAAAATCAGAGAGGTATTTGATTTTTCTAAGTGTATCTCTTCAATGAAATGAAAGGTATGTTTTGGTATAAGATATACTTGGGTCCATATAGTGACTCAGCCACCTAATGGTAGTTTGACAAGTGACTGAGCTTGATTCATCATCAATCTACTATAGTAGAGTGTTATTTAAATGAGATCGCACATGTAAAACAATCCATTGCTCAAGTTATATTAGGTTCTCAATTTAGTTTTTGAAACCTTTTTTATTCTTCTGACTATAAATGATAGAGTTGATAATAAATAATGAAGTAGATTATCATTATTTGAACTCATTTAGGAATTTAAGGGCATTTTAACAAAGGATCAGTAAGCATTTGAGTGTATGTCTATTTTGTATTATATAAAGAAAAGGTAGTAGTACTTCATTATGTTTGTGTGAGTCATCCTAGCCCCGAGAAGCTGTCCTTTAGTTATCATTGCTGAGAGCCTGCAAAAACCACGTAAATTAAAAAGTTTTCAACTATTTTATTCTTTGCTGCATTATGCAAAATTAAGTCATGTTTTGAGATCTATTTTGAAAAGAAATTATCTTGAAATACTAGTCTATATTAAAACATTTGGGAAAAAGTAGGACTTTTGGAGATTTTTTTTCACTGACTTGTGTTCAGTTACTACAAACCAGTGAGCCCCAGGATTCCCCTAAAGGTGTACATATTCAGATATTTGCAAGAAAACAAAAATTGTTAGTATTCTTTTGAAGATTCTGATATTTTCTTAAAATAATTATAAAATACCATCTATAAGACTTCATAAAATGCTGAGTGCTCTATGTTCAGTTATCTTTCAAAGGTTATTTAGGAATTTTGCTCACTTGCAAAGAATGACCTAGCTACATATCTGTTAAAGTCACATATTTCTATTTTGCACAGAAGGTGCACTAAGTAACAAATGCTTAGTAAATACATTAGCTCGGAGCTGTTTCTCTCCATATTAGTTGAGTGAATAGGAATCTTATTTGAAATCTGACATGTTTGCTGATGTCTTCTTTTCCCTATAACCAAACCTTTATCACACATTCATTATGCTTGGAACATGTTATAAACTATAAAGGTAACATGATTACTGTTTGTTTTCTACCATGTTAAATGAAATAATTTACCCGCTGACCTAATTCTGGACATTATATTCTCAAATTATTTCTTCTAAATAACAAGTTTTTTTTCGGGAGACTGGGAGTTTGGGAAAATAGAGCAAATATGGGCATGGAAAAGACATTAGAAGACCAAAGGTTTTCTAATTTAAGTTTAAAATGCAACTTAAATGCTGTTAAGCATAAGAATAAGCTTTAAAACAGTTGTGGAGTCAACCAGAAAATATTGCCTTGATGAGATTACTTTTTAGCTATAAATAGGGGAAGGTGATAGAAATGTCACAGAAATATTTGCTCTCCTGGGTAATTCATACTGTGTATTATACAGCATTTATTTCATGATATTTCTACCAGTGCTCCTCCCTTTTAGGGTAATTTAAAAAATCCAATAATAAAAAAAATAACAATTTCTATGCTTGCATATCTAAATAGTAATTTGTTCTCTAATAAACACATTTTTAAAGAGAAGCTTCATTTACATATCACTCCTAATAAAGAAGTAAGCGTTTTAATAAGGATTTTATAAATTAATATAAAAGCTAACATTGAGAAAGTGCTTTCCAGTTCTCAAAGCTTTGTTGCACGCATAATTTTGTTTGGGCAATAACTACATGAGGCATCTAGTAGTCGCTCCACCGAGATGTGTGGATTATGTAGAATACCCTAAAGACCGAGGTTTTATTTCCCTAACAATTTTAATACAAATTGGTTCAAAGGAGAAACTAGAGCATTTCAGAGTTATGGGTTTTTCTACTCTGTTTCTGAAGCACTTGAATCCGAATCACAAATTCTCAGATTTATAAGGGACTTTAGGCATTATCTAGTCCGAATCTTACCTGAGTAATGGAATCCCAATCTGCCGATGTAGAGGGGAACATTATTTCTGCTGAACATAAGTTTTGGCATTTATGTTTAATACCATCTCTATAATATAAAAGAGGCACAGTCATTTAGGAATGATTGGTAGATCTAATCATTAGAAAAAAATTACGTCGTATCCAGCCAGGACAATAATCAGAGTATATTTTGCTATACAATTTAGTACAGATTAATCTCTACAAATTAAAATTTGCATCCCTTAGATTTTTGCTCTCTTTGGTATATATTATTAAAACAAATGTGATATAGGTTTCAAAAACGATTTTCAGTCTAAACTCATTAAATTTAAAGAGCAATGTGCTTTAAGCTCAGTATCTCTAGATTTACTAAGATGATCTAGCAAGATCTATATTGGATTTTCATTTCATTATCATTTTCTAGGGAAATCTGTTTTGGAGAAATAATATGTTTTATATTTTTTAGTTATGGTACATCGAGAAATACTGTTGAGGGTGGGACAAGAGTGATGTCAGGATCCCCTCTCTCTTTTGAAAGTCACAGCTTCTTTCAAGTGGACTTTTCGAGCTCTGGCAACCATTCTGTTGCCTTACTCCTTTAAGCCTATGAGTAGTAATGGGTCTCAACTCTTCCTAACCCCAGGTACTGTACTCACTCTCCTTGGTTTCTCCAGGAACCATCCATGCCTTACTCTCTTCTCATATTAGCTTAATTGAGGACTCCATCTGTTTTTACTGGTGTGTAATTTCGGTGCTAAGGTGATTTCTGATTACTTATGAGATTGGTTCGAAACTAACATTTGAAGTTTTGATCCTTTTAATGTGCTAAAGGTCTTGTATAATAATTAACCCTTTTGTAGATTGGCATATAGATTAGCCCAGGTAAACAAATATGTAGCAATAATAATTTACAGAACTGAGTTAATGAAAATCAAAATCAGTTGGGCATTTTTTAAAGCTCAGTTGAAATGGCATTTTTTTATGCTTAACCTGAACTCGGTATCAATATGTATTCATCTTCATAATTCCATTTAGTTTAGGCCTTCCAAATGTTTTTCTATATTAACTTTTTGGTTTGTTGATTGCTTAACTTGTTTTTAAATTATATAATATGTGTACATTCATACATCATATATACATTTTTTTCAGGGTTGATATAACCTCAGAACATTTGAACTTAAGGGGACAGTCAAAGAAATTTTGTGAGTTGATAATTAAAAACAAGTAATTTCAAGGCTCTTATGTAAAGCAAAACAAAATTCTGACTGACTAAAATTTAGTTCTAATTTTATATCATTATAATGCAAATATAAAATGAAGATTGAATTTCAGTTGCTAATCTAAATTAAGGTAGCTAAGTTTACCCTTGTAGTTTTATAGAGAAAACAATTTCCCCCCACCCTGTGTTAGTCTGTTTTCTTTCATAGCAAAGAAGGATCTTAGGTAAAAGAGAAGTAACCTCTTTAAGAAAAAAATGTTAACCTTTCTTTTTCTGGACTTCTGTTGAAATGCAGCTTTATGATTTTCCTGACTAGGCAATACATACTTATTTTATATTGGATGCTTTTGGAAACCTTTCTTCTCATGTTGGGTACTTATAATAATTATAATATGGAAAAGTAAGCACTTTAGAAAGATAAAACCCTGTTTATATAATCTTTCCACATAAATCTGGCAAACTTTCAAAGATTCGCTACTGTACTGTAGAATGAGAAATTTCCATTTGTTTTGGCTTCCTGGAGAGGTCATCTTCCTTTACTGATATGTCAGCTTGTGGT
Organism: Pteropus alecto; assembly: GCF_000325575.1. Taxonomy (NCBI): domain Eukaryota; kingdom Metazoa; phylum Chordata; class Mammalia; order Chiroptera; family Pteropodidae; genus Pteropus; species Pteropus alecto. Next base: position 24,305,709 of record NW_006494614.1, on the reverse strand, counting down.
CAGCTCTCTTTGACTGGCCTTGGCTTTTGTAATTTAGAGGGAGGGCAAAGAGCATATATTTTTTAAGTCGTGCCTAAGAAATTAACCAAGTACAGTGGCTTTTTTTATTTTTCAATAGGTTTCACTTTCAAATATGATAAATAGCTGTGGAGCACCATTGTTCCATCCTCACAGTACAGAAGATCTTAATTCCTTAGCTTGTAATATATCAAAAGATCTGTTCTCAAAAATGTAAGGCTTTCTTCTGTTTAGTGATTTCCCTGGAAATTTCTAATAACCATATTTTGGTGCTCAAATGATGATGAAGGGCATAAATTCGTTCTAGGCATAATGATATTACATGTGCTTGCCTCTGGCCTCTGCATCCTGAGACCACAGAAACCACAGAAATAGAACAAGGGGAGTTTGGAAGCAGAATGGAAGTTGACCCACTAAGTAGTAAGAACTGATTAAAGTGATATTAATAAGTACATGTCAGATGTGAATTAATACAACTTTTTTTCTCTTAACAGTGAGATCTTTTTTCTAAATAGAAGAAGCTGCTATATAAAAGATTTTTAAAAAATAGAGCTGCTTTGGTTGAAATTTGAAGGAGGCCTAGAACCCTACCTAACCAGTGTTTTCTTCTGATGTTCATCCCAGAGGCAGCTCTTCTTGAAAAACCACTGCAGAACTATAAATTTTAGAGCCTCCATATGAAGCCACACCTGATATGTTAATGTTAGAAACTTTCTTCCACTGAGAAACGAATATTTTCATTGTTGTAATCACCAAGAATGTGTAAGAAATGTCATAGTTTTTACTGCATTTTGCTTAGAATATAATTCATAATTTGTTTAGGATGCTATGGCCCACATATATATGTACTTAATTGTTCTCCATAGGCTGCTTCTCTCTATCTAATATAATAATCAAGTTTGCCTGGGCCTAATTCCCACCCATTATGCCAACCCTCAGCCTTCTCTGTCATGCTTCTCAGGCATTTTTGATGCCTTCCCGAGGGTGTTCCATAGCAATTATCTGTCACTTTTCTGTTATGTCTCATTCAATGCTATCTCCTGCCAGGCATTAATGTCTTTGCTTTTGCTTTGCTGAATACCTTAATGTAATGACGCCATGAAGTGAGACTCCTCTCCCCTCCCCTCTCTCTGTCACACTTGTTGAGTTAGGAGACCTGCTTATGACCCATCTCTGGTGACTGTCATGCCAACACTTCCTTCAGAGTCTCTCTGGAGTCAGTCCTGTGGCTCCATGTGTGACTCCAGGATGAGTGCCACAATTCTCCATCTACCTCTCTAGTCATCTGGATTCCAAACTTCTTCACTCTAGATTCCCAGCCCTCCTACAAATTTGCTTATTCTAATCATACCTTTTTTATCACTATCTCAAAGTTGGTTTTATTCTTTTAGAAGACAATATTGTTTGAACTTAGATAATAAATTCCTCTCAGATGCCTATTCTAGATCCTGCCTTTATTGTTTTGTTAATCTCCAAATAGTTTAGTGGCAAACTGTCAAACTAAAATAAAATAAAATTAGGGCAATGAAAATTATTTTGAACTCCTTTAATTGTTCACACATACTGGATCTCCACTGGAAGCTTATTAAAACAACAACAAAAAACTTACTAGCATTGACATTCTGTATATATAAGTGGATAATTGAGGTGTCATTGTTCTAGGCTCCTGTGATTCTGGATGCACTTAGGAATTGTGTTCCTGGACCACTTATTGGGTGGGGTCATGTGACTGGTTCTGAACAATTAGTTGTGAGCAACGGTGACATTCCTCAGTTCTGAGCTGGCTCATTTCATTGCTTCAGTAAGACCATGAAGTTCTCTACCTGTGATACAGAGACCTGTACTTAGAAGGGGCTTCTCTGTCAGCTGAGTCCTTGAGTGACTAAAATGAGGAGAGGCCCCTGCCCAACAGAGACCCTTACCTATCTGTGGTGGTCCTGAAGCATGAGCAAGGAAGAACTTTTTCTGTTTTGAAACACTGGGAATTTTGGGTTTGTCTTTGTTATTGCAGCCTAGCCCTAGACTATTGTAACCGATGTAATGTCCAGTTCGAGAGGATCCAGTAGTTGTGTTGATTGATGCTGCTAAAAGGTGATTAGACATGTTGGTGATGTGTTCTGTAATTTGACTCTAGTGATGTGATGGCCATTTTGGTTTATGGTATTGTGGGGAGAGAAACTCATGAACATATTCCACAATGTACCCTGGGGGATTTTGAATTTATTGCAAGGAAGGCTCTGTAACTCATTTTAGGTATTTTGTATCAATATGTTATTGGTTTATCCAAATTAAAATTAATACTAAATTAACTACCATAATTGTATATTTATAGTACATGAGACCATTCTTTCAACATTTATTCAAAAGGTTATCTTGGTTTTTCAATATTTTGAAAGTTACCCAGATTAGAGAAGGTTTTATGGTCTTTTTTTGAGCCAAGATTGAAAATTTTCATTTTAGTATGATAGTTCTTGCTGAAAGGTAAAACCTTGTCCTCTCTGTTCCTTCCTCCTTTCTTCCTTCCTGCTCTCTTTTGTTCATTTATTTACTTTTTTCCACATATAGGCTTTGATTTATATGTGTTTATCTATAGATTCAATATCGCAATAATTTACACAGAATCTGTAATCAGTAGACATGTAGGAGTATTTTTGTAAACAAATATTTCTATGGTAGTTCATGGGGAGCTTGTAATCACTTACTAAGCACTGCTTCATTAATCTTAGCAATTTTCTTTTGAGGTTAATTATGTAGTAATAATTAACCTCCCCTTTGAGTAGGTGGGCTTTTGTCACATTGAGAAGTATTCTTACCTCCCATGAGAGGTGGGAGGGGAAAGTAGGCTGCTGTGAACTTTAAACAAGCCTCTGTGAGTTACTTAGCGGGGAGTGAAGAGTTCTTCACAATGTTAGTGGTACATTGGCAAGTTTTTCTCTGCTGGGCTGTGTCTTCCATTATTTCCCTGGTTTTCCTGTGCTCAAGAAGTTTGGATTATGATAAGCTCATTAATTACAAGAGATACACTCCAGAATTCAAAGAGGGGTATAGAGCCCATTGAACGGCTGTGAAATTAAAACAAAAGTGAAAGTATTTTTTTTTCTTATGTTATATTCTGAAGGAAATTCAGGGATATAGAGTGAATAATTTTCTGCCCACATGTTTATATCTGATATGCAGGACTCACATATAATAATCAGTTAACGTGAACTTGTGGCATTAAATGCTTAAGGGTATTATATGCATATATAAGTTGAAGAGATAAATATTTTTCAATAGTTTGGGAATATGTGCCCTGTTAAACTTGATTTACTAACTAAATATTTGCTAAATATAAATTTAACTGGAGTGACTTATAAGATCATAAGAATGACAAAGAATAAAACTATCTTTTGCAATGGAAACTTTAAGTTAATTTTTTTGAAAATTCTTATAGTCTTTTTAATATTTAATATTCAGAACAGTGTTCTGTGGATCATCTTGGATATCAGAAATTAACATTTTATTTAGCATTTAAGAGTAAATCGTTGCCAAACAGGTTTCAAAAAGTTGAAAAATGTAAATTTCAAAAGTGAACAATTTACTTACATTTCTGAAAAAGACATACGTATCATGTTGTAACAAAATAATAGTCTTTTATATTCTCTTTAATCAATGATTGTTTTCCTGCTTTGGAACTTTCTTATTAGATCCTACACATCCCACAGCTGTAAAATCAGGTTCAGATTTCAGTGGTTAAGAATCAGGCTTCCTGAGTTTAAACCCAGTTTCTCCATTTCTGACTCTCTGGTTCTGAGGATATTACATACCTCTCTAAACCTCAGGTTCTTTGTTCACAAAGACATGATTATGTTAGCGAGGTAACAGAGACTGAATGAGGTACTTAATGTAAAATAATTAATTCAATTCTGGACTGTGTAGTAGAGGCTCAATAAATGTTAACTTTCATTAATTGGATGATTCTGGAACCCTTTATTACATTAGATATCTTTAATACAACAAATAACATTTTGATTCATAATGAAAAGTAATCAATTTATGTAATTGACCTTAGAGAAATTAGAATGCGTCCTGGATCACTTAGTCTACAGAAATGCTCTTTAATCTTTTATTTCCTCTGAATACTTTTATGTTCCTAAGGAAAACAGAGTTAAGCTGTCATATCTGGCTTCCTTTACACTTCATTTCAAAAACGAACCACTCTCTTCACGATATTAATTTTTTTCCTTAAAACAGACTTGTCAATGATAGTCACAGATTTTTTGACAAAGAGTAATGGCCCTAAATGATTTTCTCCTGAAAACCTGGATCCACTGTAATCAGAAAGCAGCGTTGATTGTATTTTGTCCACCTAAACAACCTCATCTTATGGGTACTTTCCTGAAAATATGTCCTTTTGGTCTAGTTCTTTCTCCATTTATTATGGTTTAAATGGATTCCCATTTCATTGCTTAAATTAAAACCTGTATTCCAATTTCTTTGTAAGGATTAGTGGACATGTTAAAATTAGGCAAACTATAATTTACATCTTAGCCTGCCCTGAATCCCTTTTTCTTTATGAGCAGAGACAGATGTTCTAGAAAGATACCCTACTTGCTACCTACTTTTTAACATTTGTTCTAAGACTTAATGTAAAAAAAAAATCTAATGTAAAATATAAATCTATATTGTACTTTTCAAAAGATTATACTTTTTTACTTTTGGTTTTATAAAACTTTTATTTTTTCATTGCAAAAAAGAGAATTAGTACTGCGACCTTAAATTTTTAACTCTCTATAGTCTTTTGTATTTGGAAGAGTTCTTGGTTTTTCGAAGCCTGAACAATTGCCTTCCTGATGAGATTTGCTGTTAATGTCTGAGCAACTTAGGCAACTCATGTTATTTCTCAGAGCTCCAGTTTGCTCAGTTATAAAAATAAAAATGGTTGTCTGAAACTCATAGAATTATATGGAAAGTTAAACTGTATGTATATGAAAGCATTTAGAAAATGAAGAGTGGCATCCCAAAATGTTGTTATCGCCAACATTATCTTGTAAATTTGATTGTTTACTAATTCAGTTCATTGGCACATATGTAGGTGAAATAATGGTCCTGTCTTATGATGATAATATCACAAATTATTGGATGGATTGTTGGGCTTGACATTTATAAGTAAAACTCAGATCTTGTGTCCTTGAGAAAACACTATTCTCTCGATTTCCCTTTTTCTTTTCTATATCAATGGAAGCAATAACAGTTTGGGGTTCACATTTAAACATTTTAGTTTTAATCGCAGCCCTGCCTTCTCCTAGCTTTGTGACTTTTGGCAGTTTGCTTGACATTTGTGAACCACATTTTCCATGTCTGTAAAATAGAGATCATCTCTATGCCATTTTTTAAAAAATATAATCTGTACAAAAAACAATTTTAAGATTAAAGCACAAATGCGAAAGTAGTCAATTCTCTTAATTTTTTAAATAATGGAATACCATAAGTTTTAGGTTGTCCACAGTAAATTAAAGTTAGACTTTAACTGTATCTAGTTGTAGCTTTCCTCATCTGTAGGTGACTTTCAGAAATACAATGAATCACTTCATCATAAGCTTCTACTCTTAATCAGATAAGCAGCTTGAAAATAAATGTGCCCTTATGTTTCTTGAGATCAAGAGTTAGCATTAGAGGAGAATGAATACAGATGAATCCTTGTCAAAAAGTTGTCCCAAATGCTAAACAAACAAACAAACAAACAAAAACAAAAAAAAAAAACCTGGGAGAAATTATAATTTCACAGAACTATTTATTTTATCTAGGGAGCAAAGCTACATATAAATAAACAAGGGTCTCTGGGCTATATGAGGTAATTAAAAATGAAGTGTATTAAACTTTAAGGAATAAAAATTAGGTAAATTTTGCATCAGGGTAAATTTTGAAACAGACTATAAATAGGAACGTGGATAGAGCTTCATAATTTCGGAATGTGTTTCTGTATTAGTGCTGAAAAACTACAGATTGGAATCTGTTCTCTGTAGGTCGGGAATATTGCAGAGCACAAATGTGATCTAGCAGCCAGCTATGCACGGTTCTGATGGGATTACTGATCAAATTTAGTAGATAAAATGCCTGCTGCTTGGTTACTCTCTATTTAAAATAATCAATTTGTGAAGAGTTTTGGCATCCCTAATACTTGGTAAACACTTCTTAAAGACACTCAGTTTTGTGTTTTTGAACAAGTATAGCAAAATTATTAGATGGATATTCAGATTTTTGAAAACAAACCTTGCTTAATTCAGGTTTTATCAGCCTAAATATTTATTTTGATTTAGAGCTTGCTACAACTAGCATTGCACAATTTAGCTCCTATGGTTGGAAACTATCCTGTTAAGCTGACATCAGTGAGGAATGGCTACTTTAGAAATCCATTAGTAGAAATTTACCATGGATAGTGGATATTTTGAAGTAAATCCAAATGGAACAAAATAGACCAAGAAGGCTATACTTTTTATTTCTTTGTAGACTTTTTTTGTGTGTATTTATTTTATAATCATAATGCTAATGAATATCTTGCTGTCGTGTCAGGTACATTTTTAGATATTAACTCTTAATTTTCGTAAGAGCCCTGAGACATCTATTATGATTACCCCCAATTTCGAAATTAGAAAGCTGAGACAGAGAGGCTAAAGTGACTTGCTCAATATTACATTGAGAAAGGGAAGAGCTGAGTTTGAGTCTGTCTCTTAATCCTTACAATATACTGCTGTTCTGTAAAGATAAATGCAATGTAATATTTTTCAGTAATTCAAAAAGTACTTAAGTCATACAGTCCTTTGTAACTATGAGATGTTTTAAAATATGAAGTTTAAAGTATGAGACATAATGTTTTATTTTAAACCCTTCAAAGTACATTTCCTCATATATATTTAGTAGTCTCTGATTTGTTAATGCTCCTTCCAACTCTTAGCCTTTCCCATGCTGTAGCCTGTGTGTAGATAGATCTTCACTAATAAGGGAGCTTTCTTCTTTCACTAAGTCAATTATTCAAAGAACTCTTCAATTTCATCTCTCCCAGGGAACCTCCAAGTGATTAAATGAGAGTATTGATTTTAACCTGCTCTGAGACATGCACTGCTTATAAAATACTTTTTACTTATAAATACAAGTTTTTTAATTTTTATATTGCCGTTAATCTAAATATTCATTTATATGTAAGTGTATTGTGTTCCTAATTTTTTCTATAAACATGAATTTTTTAGGTTACAAGAATATAGAAGGTAAAGACTGCAGTTTAATTACCTTGAACTTCACTTAGTACCACATTAGTACAATGAAGTGCTTAATCTTTTCTGTAATTATGATCATAGAAGATCAAAATAAAATTAGAATACAATAATCTTTTCTTGTATAAGTTAATGATTTTAAGTTGGTAATGTGTCATTTATGTTAGACAAAAATAGTTTAGAGTTAAGATTAAGCATCGCTAATACTGGAAAATACAGGATCCTTATAAAAAGAAACAGGTGAAAAGTTCATTCCCTAGCTAAGAGAATATTTTATTAAATTTTTGTCTTTAATTTTAATAAATTCTTTTTAAATTCTCAACTTTTATTTGCCTGAGCACTGAATGTGAATACTGTCCTATTGGGGAAAAAGAATAAATCCTGATCTATTCTGACTAAAATCATTCTTCCTGGAATTTTCTTAATTGTGATAACACTCAAAATACTGAAAGTCAAGCTTATGCCAACTTTTCTTTTTGAATGATAATGATTCAATGTTTTGGGAATACAAGGGTTTTTTGAGAGGAAGTAATCAAAACAAAATTATTTTTCTTCATAAAAAGAACAGCTATTCCATTTATTCTAAGAAAGGGAATTCAGAGACTTTATGTAGGTCAATGTCGGTCATAAAATGAAAAGGAAAAGGTAACTGAAAAACAATTATCCGAAAAGTTAACATTCATCAGAAGATTTAAGGTTTATTTCCATTTTCTCTTTATATTTTCTTGAATTTCTTTTACATTTATGCGTACTAGTAAAACATATTCCCCAATAAATAGATCTGTAGTCTGTATCTATTGGTTATTGTACACATTACTGTTTTATTACAACAGAAATATACTATCATCCCCAATGCTAATTATTTTTATACTTTATTATTTTATAAAGTATTGTATTTGAATTACTCCAGAATTCTTTTATCTTGCTAATTTTGCAGCAAGACTTTAGGTACATGATTAAACATATTCTAGCATTTGCATAATTTAACAGATTAAGAAGAAGAATTTAGAAAAACATTCCAGGGCAATTTATTTGTTTTGAACATCTGGTTAACAGCTGGAGTAATAAAAGTTAACACAGCAGTAACCATCTTTTACACTGATCCCCCATGCACACACAAACACTAGAAAGGATTAACTACTATTAATTCTTGCTTTCTTTTGCTACAGGGATTAGCTTTAAAAAAGGAAAAGAAGATTTGAGAATTCTTAACTGTAGAATGTCAGATGAAATTTATATGCAAAATGTGAATACCACTGAATAAAATCCGATTTCAACTTCATAATATAAATTAAAAAAAAAAAAAAAGCTAACTCTTTTGACAGTTGACACACATGGTAATGATAGAATTTCCTTGAAATTCTCATAACCACATTTTAGGCAATAAACATGATAGTAATAATTAATGTCATATTTAGCAGAATCTTAAAGTTAAATTGATTAGTAGATAAGAATTAAGTACACCCATTTTAAGATGTTTAATATATTTTTAGATTATAAATTTTGTACATACAATATATAAATATCTAAAGTATGTTTAATACATGATTTTACCTTTTCAGATAAATCTATTTGTATGTATTCTGTTTTCATTTGGATACTTTCAATTAAAAACATCAAATAAGCTTGCATGCTCAGATCCCAGTGAAAAACTGTTCAAATTTAATGTAAAAAGTGATCATTTTACTCTGTTATTAGAAAACACCAGAAGTTGGTGCAGTGAATTGTCCTTTGAAGTTATTCAGACTCACTCTAATTGATACCTTCCCTTTTAAAATTTTACTCCCATGTATGGTCTGCCATCTATTACCGCAGATTCAACCAACCAACCACAGATTCGACCAACTAAGGATCAGAAATATTCAGAAAAAAGGTTATATTGTTGATGTGTATTATAATGTATATCTGTACTGAACATGTATAAATTTTTTCATGTATTCTCTAAATAATACAGTATAACAACTATTTATATAGCATTTACATTGTATTAGGTATTGTAAGTAATCTAGAGATGATTCAAAGTATATGGGAGGATGTGTATAGGTTACATGCAAATACTACATCATTTTATATGAAGGTCTTGAGCATCTGTGGAATTTGGTATCAATCGGAGGTCCTGGAACCAGCCCCCTGCAGATACTGAGGGAGGATTGTATCTAAATTTCTAGACATATGTAAGGCAAACTTAATAGAGTGAAAACAATTAAAGTTGAAATTCTTGCAAAGTAAACCATAATGAACTTTTAAAAAAATATCTCATCTCTAAATGTTTAAGCGGCATAGCAAGATATTTTGTTTTGTACTTACTTTTACAATACTTCTAGGTTTTAAGCTCCTGTCAAGGAATAGGGTTGAGTTTTGCCATGTGCTACTTCTCTTCAGTAAAAAGTTAATTTAGTTCATGCCATGTTACAATGATTCATATATAGAATATATGAGATAAGCTGAATAATTGCCTGAAATAAAGTCCCGATTCTTGGTATTTTCCTTCTTAGTCTAAAATAAAATTATATGAACTTTATATATAATAGTTCCTTCTTAGTCAAAAATAAAATTATATGAACTTTATATATAATAGTTCACAAATTTATAATTACTAGCATATACATAGCATTACAGTGTGATATAATATATCAAGTTCACTGATTTTAAATACAAAATGTTTGTTTTGGAACTTTATTTTCCAAGAAGTATCTCTAGGTATGGTATTACATGAGCTGTAATGGCAAACATATTTATTGAATATATTATGTTCTTGGCCTTGAAATCAAAGCCATATAATAGAAATAAGGAATATATTTAATATACATGCAAAATGAGAAGAGTACTTAAGATTTTTTCCATTATTGGGGAGAAGCAAACACTAATAAATGGTCAAAAAGAAAGGTCAATATGGCCCATGGCCATTAGGTTTTAGATTGAACTTTCAAAGATTAGAAAGAATATAATGTAGGTGAAAGAAACAGCTTTAACAGGCTACATAAAGGAATGTTTATAGACTATTGAATGATGTAGAGATTGATTATAAGAAGACTTAGGTGAGCTAGATCAGAGAGTTCTAATTTAGGCTAAATACCTAGGATTTAAATCTGAAGATAGTATTTCTTGTCCTGTTGATAACAGCTGTTCTAACAGGTGTGAGATGATATCTCATTGTGGTTTTGATTTGCATTTCCCTAATAGCTAGTGATGGACAGGACAGAGATTCATAGACATGGACAATAGACTAGTGGTTACCAGAGAGTGGCGGTGGGGGGGAGGTAAATGGAATAAAATGTGTTAAATATGTGGTGATAGAAAGAAATCTAACTATGGGAGGCGAACACAATGTAAATATACATGTGCCTTACTGTTAAAATATACAGCTATAACTTACTGGATTCCATTAACCAATGTCACCATAAAAATATAAAAATAAATTTTAAAAATAAATATGGCATTGGTGCAAGTTAGGAATTTACAAAGGGGAGCTGGTTCAAGTTGAGTCAAGCAAGTATGGTTCAGAAATGATGAGTCTGAGGTTTTGGCAGATAATTAAATTATCAGCATCTTCTGAAAAAGCAAACACTTTCATATTATAGCTCTGTCACTTAATAGCTATGGGACTTGCCACATAAAGAATTAAATCTAAGGAGCTCGGGATAGTTCTTTTCATGTAAGAGTGCTTAATAATTTTGGAAGGACATAGTAAATAATTGGAGAAAGTAATTGAAGTTAATTTTCAGAAAAAAATTATTTCGTATGATTAAAAATGACAGTAACCCAACATAGAGAATTGAGGTGAAGTCTGTAGGATAGGGCAAGATCATTAGGGGCCCTCTAGAGTAGTCCTGTGTTGAGAGGGAAAAGAGAATACTAAGACTTAAGTAAAGAATTTTTGCCAAGAATCTAAAAGCTGTTGTCATAGTTGTATTTTTTCATGGCATTGTAAAATCTAATATTTAAAATAAAAATAGTGCTATACAAGGTAAAAGAACAAGAGTAGTCAAAATACAAGCTGTTTCTTCTTTTCGGGGTCATTGAGTTAAAGAATATGGATTTGTTTTAGTGTCTCTGTATATAGAAATAGCAAACGTGTGTTTTTAAAATAATGTTACAATATAAAATCCACGCATTATAGAAAGTTTATATCACATGTATTATAAATAAAATATTAGTTTAGTCTTTTAAAACAATCTATTATATATATACATTAATATTATTATAACTAACTCATGAAAATAGCATTGTCACCTTTTATTGACTATTTTACAAATTGTAAAATGACTATTCTAGAATTATTCACTTATAGGGGAAAATGAAAAGGGAAAAAATCAACACCTGAGATTAAAAGAATTAGTGTTATTTATATTATGAAAATATGTCTATAATTTTTTTCAGGTATGATGTAAACTTGTTTGTCAGACCATAAATTTTCATTATATCTCTTTCATCAGCTTTCATTGTTACATGAAACAATAAAAACTAAAATAGATGAGAACAATTTAAATGACTTATATTTTGTTTTACCTCTGTTATTGCAATTCATTTTTATCAAGTTTCATAACTAGATAAGAAAACTAAATTTTGAGAAAGAATTTTGATGGCATTTTGTAAACAATAAATTACAGTGTGTGTTCATTATATAATTCCTACGTAAACTGTAACTATCATTTCCCAAATGGTTCTATTTTCAAAAGCTGTCAGAGGTACTTCCTGATTTTGGAATCAGCTTTTTTTTACTTAGAATTTTAAAAATGTATGGTTTACACACATACCAAAAAAAACTGCAGAATAATTTATGCAGAAACACAAATTATATTTTAGTTTGAATAAATCTATATTTTACGAATAGTTTTAGAAATTCTCAACTTGAGATAATAGGATAAATTATCCATTCAGGTCCATGCAACGGTTTCATGCCTTTTAAATCACCTGGGTTTGCTGAGATAGGCCATTAATATCCATATATGTTATGCCCATAGAAGGCAGTGGGAGAAATTAAATTATTATGAAACATTTTGCCTTTAATTCTAGAAGATAGGATTCATAATTTCCCTCTTGAAATTTTTGCCTTCATTGTTTAGAAGCCATTAATAGCTTTGAGAAGAAATATTTTTAAAATAGAAATTCTGTAGCTCTCTATGAGCAAATTGATTTCCATGTGAATTAAATACGAAGAGCTGAACGGAATATTTGGCCTTCCAGTGTTTCGACTTCATTTAGAAACTTCATTTTTAAGTATGTGAAAGCCAAAGATGATTCAAGTATTTTAGTGTACTACAGATTGAGATCTTTAAAGTTCATATTATCTATAAATTTAGCATACTACAGATTGAGATCTTTAAAGTTTACATTATCTATAAATTACAAGTAGCCTAACTAAAACATCTGCAGTATAGCAGTTTCTGTGCAATTTAATTTCCACTAAAAGCATGAGAGTCAACAAGAAAATTACTCTGTCAGCAAAATTTGAACTTAGAAATTCCATTCATGGGATAAAAGGATTATTTTTAAATGGAACAAAATATGGTGAGTGATATTTGTCATTTTGTTAATGATCAATGTTCTCATTTGTCCTAATTTATTTTCTCTAGTATGTTCTACATTTGTAACATAGAATAAATAATTTTAATCACATTTTATATTTTGCAGTACCATCAGCACATAAAGCTGATGGGCTATCACCCTCAAACACTATATTTTTTGAGTAACACGAAAATATTTGAAATGTGTTTCATGTTTAGGATAAAATATTTTGTCATCTTAGCATTTTCATGCTGTTCTGGCCCAATGGAGAAAGCTGAGGACTAGAGGTTAAATGTATTGTTCAAGGATATATAGTGGCAGAATGGTGATCTACATCAAGGCAGTCTGTTTCTACTGCATGTGCCCTTCACCACTGCACTTCACTGCCTCCAAATATTTCTGAAAAAGTACATAGGAGAAGGGCAAGTGAGGGAATTCAGGGGGTGATGGAGAGAGTATGGCTGAAAGTCAGTATGTCGGAACAGCTTCCGTTAGAATTTAGTCTTACATAGAATCTTACTAAATCTTTTTTTCCCCTTTGTGTTAGTCGTTGGGGACATGTTTCTCAGTTCTCAGTTCACTTGCCTAATGTGTGGATTAGATTAAATCTTGTTAGTCCCACAATCTCTTCTATTCACTTTCACTAAGCATCACCTTCAGACATCTCTACTAGCCAGAATATTTTAGGGAATCTATTCTGCTTGAGAGGTGAGGAGTGATGTACCCCTTTTTATCAACACTTCTCATTTCATAATATTTCGTATTGATAAGTTCTCCATAGTTGGAGTTTGGAAGGTTATGGTGATTTCATTTCTTTACTGAAAATGGGGATGTAGTCTTTCCCTTTATATTTTTTTTTTATTGTGCCCATTGGATTTCAAGGATTTCAAGGAGAAAAGGTTTGGAGAGATACTGATCTTCTGCAGTCTGTAGCTCAAAATAGTTTTCTCAGAAGAATTATCTAAATTAAAATTATAAGCACTTATGAGTATAACTTGCATACCTCCAGAGAAAAAAACCATAACAGTACCTATGTTGAGGTTTAATGAGCTGACAAAGATGCAAAATGTTTAGCCAAGTACCATACACTGTAATAATGACACAATAAAGCTTAGCTGTCATCATCACTTTATCATATAGTTGGCGCTTTTTTTTTGCTTTGGATTTCAAGTTCAATTTTGAATTAATTCAAATTAATAACTATAAATTATTCTGAATTTAATAATTGGAAAAATTAATTCCAATATTTACTCTTTGAAGCAGAATTGAATATCAGTGTATTGATACAGTAAGGTTTGACATTACTGAAAGCTGTAACCATACTGACAAATTTATATCACACAAGCATCAATATATTAGTGCCTAATTCATGTATTCCCAAGTTTAGCAACTCAGCATGATCTTTTTAAAGTTTATCTAACATAAAATAATAGATATATTCTAAGGTTCAATATCATGTCATTTATTTATGTCCATATTCCAGCTACACTATATTCATAGGCTTTATTTACCCATGACCATAGATGAGACATTCCTTTCTGTCTAATGTTCATTAGTAATTTTTTTTTTGTAGATGTGTTCTATAATTAGAAACTAACATACCTGAATCTGCCAGAGAAATATTTTGATGTATCAACACATTTAAAACATTTTTGGATTTCCGGTCAAGATACTGGAGTAGGTAAATTCTGTACTATCATGACCACATCAAAATTTAAACTACAGAACAACCATTGTTGAGAAATGCCTGAAGTCGTGCTCAACAGAACTACAACTAAGGACATACAGAAGAAGCCACCAAGGGTATTAGGGGCGAAGATTCCAAATGAGCTGGTACCACACCTATGTGTGGTGGTTGAGAATTGGGAGGGGTATTTCAGCTACAGAGATTCCCTCTGAGGAGCGAAGGCATACCAGCTCTACACCATGTTCTTTAGTCTAGGGTTCTAGTGCTAGAAGAGAAGTCTCCACAATTTCTTTCTGTGAAAACCAGCAGAGATTGTGGCTCACTGAGACAGAGAGTGGCTGGAATCCTAGGCACTCCTCTTAAAGGGCCTGCACACAGACTTACTCGCTGATGGAATCACTCACTCTGAGGTCCAGCACTGGGGCAGTAGCATGAAAGGCATCAGCAACATATGGAGAGGAACTGAATTGCCTGGCTTCAGGGTGAGGGTTGAAGGAGCAGATTTACTCCAGACAGAAGTGCTGGCAGAAGCCATTGTTTTTCATTGAGCCTTACCCCTTCCTGGCATGTAGATATAGGCAGCTGCCATATCTGCGTCTTCATCAACCTGGCTAACACTGGTATCCCTGCCCTAGTGATTCCTTGAGACCTCACTCATCTTGCGAGTCTACTCAAGTCATTTCCAGTGGCTTTTCCTTACAAACAACCTGTCTTGGTTCATGCTGTGGGCTTTCCTAAAATCTCAAAGGTTCACAAAACCTGAGCAAGCAGCATCTGGCCTCAGTGTATCCCATACCTCTTGCTGAGTAGCCTCAAGCCCAACACTAACAACAGCCAACCGTAGTTTACAGCTTGGCCTCTTGAGGCACACCTAAGCCCAACGTGGGTGGCAGCCATCTGTGGATTGCTTCATGGCTTATGGCAGGTGACCCAGGCGGGGCACAGGCTTTAGTTGAACTTGGCTTGTAGTGGAGTTCCTTCCAGGAAGACCTGGCTTGCACGTCCAGTGGCCAGCTTCAGTCAGAACCAGAGCACCACCCATTCAAGGACGACACATCTAAAGAGCAGACTGGACAGGCACCAGAGCCCTGCTAAAGCGAATCCTGCTTCACAGGGTCAGCCCCTGTTCAACAGCTTCTCCACTGTAGTCACTGGCCAATCCTCACAACCAATCAGCCTGAGGGTCGGTCCCTCCAGTTGACATGCCAACAACAACCAAGGCTCAACTACAGTGTGTGGGGGCATACACAACCCATACAAAAGATACACCTGGAGCACCTGGCTCAAGTGACCAGGGAAGACTGTGCCACTGGGTCTCATAGGATACCTACTATGTAAGGCCATTCTACTAAGACGAGGAGACATAGCAGCCCTACTTAATACATAGAAACACAGGCAGCCAAAATGTGTTGATAAAAAACGTCCCAAATGAAAGAACAGAACAAAGCTCCAGAAAAAAAATAAATAAATAAAATGGAAACAAGCAATCCACCACATGTAGAGTTCAAAATGCTGTTTTTAAGGATGTTCAATGAACTTAGGGGAAGAGTAGATGAACTTAGAATTTAAAGTGATAGAAAACAAACTAGTCATAAGTGAATACAATAATTGAAATGAAGCATACATTAGAGGGAATCGATAGTATATTAAATGAAGCAGAGAGTTGAATCAGTGATTTAGAAGATAAGGTAGCAGAAAACAATCAGAACAATAAAAAGAAAAAAGATAGTTTAAGAGCCCTCTGGGACAACATCAAGTGTACCAATACTCGCATCATGGGGGTACCAGAAGGAGAAGAGAGAGCAAGGTATTTAAAACTTATTGAAAGAAAGAATGAATGTAAACCTCCCTAACCTGGCAAAGGAAATAGACATACAAGCTCAAGAAATGCGGAGAATCCCAAACAACATATACCTAAAGAGGCCAACATCAAGACACATCATAATTAAAATGCCAAAGGTTAAAGACAATCTTAAAAATAGCAAGAGAAAAGCAATTAGTTATCTACAAAGGAGTTCCCATAAGACTGCCAGCTGATCTCTCAACAGAAACTTCAGGCTAGAAAGGATTGGCAGAAATTATTCAAAATGATGAAAAGCAAGGACCTACAACCAACATTACTCAGCAAAGCTATCATTTAGAATTGAAGTACAGATAAAGAGCTTCCCAGATAAGAAAAAGCTATAGGAGTTCATCATTGCCAAGTCAGTATTCCAGAAAATGTTAGAAGGACTTAAGAAAATAAGATAAAAATATGAATAACAAAATGACAATAACTATATATATAGCAACAATTATTTTAAATGTAAATGGATTAAATGCTCCAGTCAGAAGATAGAGTGGCCAAATGGATAAGAAAACAAGACTCTTAAATATGCTGCCTACAAGAGACTTCAGATGAAAAGACACAGACTGAAAGTGAAGAGACGAAAAATATATTTCTAGAAAATGGAAACAAAAGCTAGGGTAGTAATACTTTGAAGGAACATGTGAATCTGTATGTACATTGCAGCTTTATTTACAATAGTCAAAGTATGGAGCCAACCTAGGTGTCTATCAATTGATGAATGGATAAAGAAGTGGTACATATATACAATGGAATAATAACTCAGCTATAAAAAAAAAATGAAATCTTGCCATCTGCATCAACATGGATGGACTTGGAGGGTATT
This sequence comes from Pteropus alecto, assembly GCF_000325575.1. Taxonomy (NCBI): domain Eukaryota; kingdom Metazoa; phylum Chordata; class Mammalia; order Chiroptera; family Pteropodidae; genus Pteropus; species Pteropus alecto. The sequence continues at coordinate 24,288,574 of NW_006494614.1, read as the reverse complement.
GTACTGAGTGGAGTAAGTCAGACAGAGAAAGACAAATGCCACACGATTTCACTTACATGTGGAATCTAAAGAGCAATATAAACAAGACAGAACTAAATTCACAGATATAGGAAACATTTTCATGGTTGTCAGATGAGAAGAGGGTTAGGGACTGGGTGAAAAAGGCAAAGGATTAAGAAACACAAATTTGTCATTACAAAATAGTTATGGATGTAAAG
>NW_006494614.1:24190850-24288303 GCF_000325575.1 Pteropus alecto | reverse complement strand
GATGGGTACTAGATTTTTTAAAAATTTTATTAGTTTCAAGAATACAGTACATTGGTTAGACATTTATATAGTTTATAAAGCGATCCCCTTAATTATCAGGGTGATCATAAGTTATATAAATAATCACTATGTTGTACACCTGAAACTACTATAACATTGTTTGCTAACTCTAAAAATAAAATATTTAAAAAATAAAGCATTTCTGAATTTAAATGCCTTTGATCGGGCACAGAGCCACCAGTTCTCTACAGACTCTACCTCTCAGTATTAGTTTATGTGTTGCCACTTGATAAATTTATATTAGGTGTGTGACCATTGAAGGAATTTGAGGTTTTTGACTCTTAGACTTGCATCTCTGAAATTAAAGTTTTTGTGTATCCATGCAACTGTTCTCTTTAGTAGAGAGTTGAACAAATGAATATTTGCACCCACATGTCCCATCTGTTATATTACTTGGTGGAACTATAACTGTCATATTCCTTTTAGGATGATCACGGGTTCCAGAGTATAACATATTCCTCTTAGGATTATTCTGATCACGGGTTCCAGAGTATAACATATTATGATTTTTGTAAATGCTGATTATTTTATTGTATATAACCATATTTTAAGAAATAAAAGTATATTAATTCACCATAAAGTAGCAAATTTAGATTCTATCTTATAATATCAATTTTGCCATTGGCTATTTTCATTTTCACTTAGAATAATTTTTGAACACGTGAATATCGAAACTAGAACTTATTTTGAACTTCATAAGGATAATTGGATGATTATCCAAAAGTAATGGTAAATGATGTTGATATAAAAGTCATGGAATTTTGGTGGCTAATGATCAAGATAATGAAGTAATTTAAAGGGAAGTGGGTTGTATTCTTTTAAAAAAAGTATCCAAATTAATATGACTTTTAGTATTTTATAAATGTGAAGTTGACACGCTGCTATCATTAGTATGGAAAACTAGAGTTGTTATTCAGTGGTTCTCATGGATTATTGTGTAGTCAGATGGTCTTATCACCAGTTACGGGCTTCTATATAAAATTGATGCATTTTTGGTGGGGGAGGGAAAGTAATATAACTAAAATATGAGGATTAAACTTGGTCTCATTAGCTGGGATAAGTTTATAGTCATCATTGTAAAAGGACTAAAAATACACCCATGACTTAAGAGAGGGCCTTGCTAAAGTGTCAAAGTGATTATTTGCTTATAGTCAGATTAAATTAAAAATAACATTACAAAATTAAGGCAACATATCAAACTGTTTAGTGGTTTTATTCCTATACTGAAACTGGATTTGTAACTGAAAATGCTAAGTCATAGATCCTTCTCTGCTTAAAGTCAGCAGTGCTATGTCCTCAGTTTAATTCAAGACATCGGACTCATAAATCAAACTTTAGGAATTCTGTCAATAGTAATAGATATCTATAGAACCTTAAAGTCAGTCAAACAATTCTTAGAATTAATGTGTTCTATACAAATATTTCAAAAAAATTAATATGATAAAGACTTCATAATAGCAATAATAGCAAAATTTTATAATTATAGCCACAGACAATCTGAAGCAAAGGTTTGTTAGGAATATTTGAAAATAAAGTAGTACAACACTTTGGTAAAGAATAGAATTTTAACAGTGGAGAAGTATGCTATTTTCTTCAAGAATAAATCTAAGAATTATAAAAATGTTAATTTTTCTGAAGTTGAACATTTCAGTGGATATTTTTAATAGAAAAGTTTGAAAATTTTAATTTTTTTCAATAAGAACTCTGAGGGGAACTCAGTTATCAAGTAATTATAAAGCTGTAAGTAAAAAGTGTCAGTATTTACCCAAGAATTGACATATCAGTGAGATTTAATATAAAATCCTAGAGACCTGAATATAAATTGGAACTTAATATTCGATAAAGGAAACATTACAAATAGAGATGTAATCAAGTATTTAGTACATAGCATTGGAGGGCTATTTGGAAAACTGCAACTCAAGTTTAAATTCTCCCTTTAAATCTTATGCTAAATGGAAAACAAATTGGATGGGTTAAATGAGTCACTGTGTTAAATGTAAATGTATAATTATAAAAATTAGGAGAAAATATTGATAAGTAATCTCAGGATATATATATATATAACCTTATGAAAAAAATGAAAGAAAACACATTTTTGATAAAATTGATAGAAAAAGAGCATTTAACTTTTACATTAATACATACCATAAACTTTTATATTAATACATATCATAAAACGTTATAACCATTTAAAAGCCAAATTTCCAGATGATCAAAATATTTACAAAAAATATTTTTAAAACAGATTAATATTCTTACTGCGTGAACTGCTCTTATAAATCAAATCTCTGCTTTTCACTGTGCTTGGAAAGGAATATAATTTAAATTAATAATGATTTAATCAGAAAAGTGCTGTAATGAAAGAATAAAGAATATGAATGGAAAACAGACCAATAATAAATCCAAAATGACCAGTAAATATATTAAGAGACTGAACATCACTAGTGATAAAATATAATTCATAGAGCAATTAGAGTGCTGTTTAGGATATCAGTTATTTAATGTATCAAATCAGAAATGTTTAAAGTTGAGTGATAATAAGGATAAAGTCGTAGGTGCCTTTTCTTAGACTATTGGTAAAAGATATATAAAAAGAAGTTTGGCAATATATAGTAAGAGCTTTAAACCAGTAATTCTGCATCCGATGAGTATAAGTGAATTTTCAGAAAAATCTTTTTATGTAATGTTCTTTTAGAACTTTTATATTTGTCAGTACCTGGAAAAAATATAGTTGCCCAATAATAATAAGTAAATGATTAATTCTGTTATACGTTTTTATGATGAAATAATATGAATGTCAATTCATGCTTTTGAATATTTAATGACAGAAAAATAACTATAATTTTAATAAGTTAAAAAAGATGGAAAAATTGTGACTATATAAGACAGATTTTGATTTTAAATTATGTATCATGTATAGACTATATAGAAACACACCTAAATGTTAATAGTCTTTCTTACCTCTAGTAGCATTATGAGTTGGTTACATTTGCTTCCTCATGTATATCTAGTATTTTTTCCAGTAAGTATAAAGAGCATATTACAAAGTTCTATATAGTAATGTTAAAACTTTCCAATTCCAGAAGGTATTACATATTGCTGAAATATGTATATATTTTGATAAAAATTACAATAAGTAAAGTTCAATTACAAATAACAAATTGTTTTAGCTATTTAAGCACAAAGGCTTAATAGGATTATATAGGTACACAATAAAAGGGGCACAGCAGCACCTGTAGCTTCTCTCCTTTAATGTCCTCACTGGGGCTGGAATTTCAAAGGCGGATTTATTCATAGTAGCTGAGCGCCTTGGCTCTTTTCCATGTGTCCTCAATCTCTACTAGGTTAGACTAGAGTTCTTGTAGCACAGCATGGTGTCTCAGAGGTCCAAAAGAGCAATAGGAACTGCAAGGCTCCTTTTGCCTAGGATTCTAAACTTCATGTTGTTATTTCTACCATGTTTTATTTGTTCAAATAAATAATAAGACCAGCCCAGATTCAAGAGGTAGGAAAATAGGTGCTAGATTGGAGAAGCTGCAAAATACTGCTGCCATGTTTCCAATCAACTATGCTACATGATGTGCTTTGGCCAGCACATTGGAAATGCTTGCAATTAGAGCTAGGCTTCTGGAAAATGAGAGACCACAGACAGAAGAGAGGACCCAGCCATTCTAGCCATCACAGATATACCCAGCTATCCTTGCCATCCAGCTGTGGACCCAGATAGGTGACCATCCAGCCATAGCCGAATTGCTCAAGAATCAGAAAAACCACTCACATAATCCTGAAAAATTACAAATGTTTACAGTTTAAGCCACTGTGCTGCAAATGCTGACTATAATCTTGCTACAAGTTAGCAAACAGGAAATTACCAGGTCAAATTTTTGTCCCCAAACTGTGCAGCAACCTCTAAAGCCAAAAACTGAAGCTCCATGCTAAGCCTTTCAATAACCATCATTAATGAACAATGCCCCAAAAGACAAAATGCTTTCATAGGCACCCATATGGCAGAGAGCGTCTCTCCTCTACATTTTGTATAATGGCACCTAATAAGCTAAAACTAAATTACATCAAGAACCCTACTTACAGAAAGTTCTGAGAAATGTAGACTTAATAGTCCAAAATCCATAGTACAGTAAGTCAAGAAGGTATGATATTGTGATTTATAATTAAAAATATATTTTTGGTCTTCAATTCTGTTCCTGGGCAGATCTCCTAAAGCCTTTGGAATTTCCTGTGATTAGAGCAGAAATGGTGTCTTTTGTTATGTTAACGGGTTGACCTTTAGAAAGCCCTTAGGTATTCTAAAGGTAGGTGCTGGTTGCCAGGTGTACCAACCATGTGGTTGGAGATTTGGAGCTTTCAGTACCCTCAGCCAAACTCCTTTCAGAGAGCTTCTAGCTTGGTGAACACGTGGAAATGCCGGGAGAGTGGTTCTCCTGGAGAGCGCATGGAAGCTCCTTGCCCTTTCTCCATGCCTTGCCCTGTGCATCTCTGCAGTCTGGCTGTTCCTGTGTTGTATCCTTTTAGAATAAAACTAATCTAGTAAGTAAAGTATTTCTCTTCTACGAGCTGCTCTAGCAAATTAGTGGAACCTGAGGAGAGGATTTTGGGAACCTCTAATTTATAGCTGGTTAGCACAGGTAGCACCTGGGCTTGCATCTGGCATAGGAAATGGTGGTGGTGGCGGCGAGGAGGTGGTCTTGTCGGACTGAACCCTTAACCTGTAAAATTTGATGCTATGTCTGGGTAGGTAGTGTCAAAATTTAGTCGAATTATAGAATATACAGCTGGTGAACCAAGAATTGTTTGTTGGTGTGAGGAACCTCCCTTCCTACCACCAAAACATTGGAATTGGTACCAGAACTTATTTAGAAGATGTAATAGATGCTATGCTACTATCTATGATATCTACCATAATCAGTATCAGTTCTTTTTACTTTTTGGTAATTTTTTCACTTTTATGAATTTTGACATTATAATTTCCTATAGAGTTTGATAAAGGAGTATATCAACACTCATGTTAATACTCTTTTGCGATAGAAGGCATGTAATCTATCTTCAAACTGATAACTGAGCAACTCATAAACCAAGAAACATAGTGCTTATTCTCTAGGACCAAAGTTCCCTGTGATTTATTTAGGTTTGGAATGGTGGGAAAGGCTTAGTTTTACTTAGTCTTTATTCCTACCTCCTTCCTAGCTCACTATTGCCAAGTCTTTTTTATATCTCAGGGGCCAGAGTAAAGTATCCCTTCTAAGTACCTCTATGTTTTCTTCTCTCCACCTGCAATGTATAATTAACTTTTAATTATATAATTAACATATACTCATCCTTTGCTTACCAGCCTTTATATCACTTTCTGAGGGAGGCTTTCTCTGACTCCCTAAACTTTATCTGGCTCTCCTGTTAATATGTTTCTATAACACTGTATATTTCTTCCTTATGATCTAGTGAACAAGGGATGAGTAAATTAATTTTAGATGAGAAATACCTACCAAAGGGGCCAGCACTAAGAAAACACTTAATCAAATTTAGCTAAATGAATGGATAAGGCTCATTTGTATTCTGAGGAGTTTCAATCTTCCTGTCTGCTTTTGTCAGTGAAAGACACAAGCTGCATGGTATACAAGGGGGTTTCTGGGATAAGCTTGCCTTGGAATCGGGTTACTGTCTGCCACATTGGAGAATCTGATGGCTAATATTATGTCAGTTTGGCTAGGATGTGGTACCTAGTTTTTGGTCAAATGTCTGTCTAGGTGTTGCCGTGAAGATATTTTTTAGATGCTGTTAATATTTAAATTAGGTTTTTAGTAAAGCAGATTACCTTTCACAATATGGGTAGACTTCATCCTATCAGTTGAAGGCCTTATGAGAAAAGATCGAAGTCTCTTGAGGAAGAAAGAATTCTGCCTCCAGACTGCTTTCAGAATGGAGCTGTTAGCCTCAACTCTTCCCTGTTTCTCTAGCCTGCAGGAATGTTCTGCAGATTTCAGAAACGGCCGCTCCTCAAGTGCATGAATTTATTCCTTAAACTAAATCTCAGTCTCACCCAGTCTCTCTCTCTCAAACATTCTGCTCTTCTCAGATTATCTTGCTGCCTGCTTTCCCTGAGAGGAATTGGCCGTAGACCCTTTATTAGCCAGAGAGGGTAGTTTTCCCCAAATAAGGGAGGCTCCGGAAATAGAAGAGGGCAAAGATAAACTTTTAAGTGTTATTGAGAAGCTAACAGGATTGTCACTTGGATTGTACTAGCAGTCTTTTTCCTGCCGTTGTCCTGGGTTTCATAGATGAGAAAACATTTACCCTAGTATATGTTTTTTAAAAAAGCAGTTTTTTTCCAGACTTATTTTTTTCATCTACTAGTAAACTTGGGAAAGTTTTTTTCTTCTTCTTCTTGCTTTTAGATTTGTTGCCTAAATCTGCTGAAACAGGTCCCACTTTCTGATATTTCACCAAGGCTGGCCTAGGACAAATCTTACACTCTAAAACACAGGGTGTGTAAAACTTTCTATTTTCTATTCAGTTACTCGGCCCTTGGTAGAAACAATTACTTGAATAGTTGTCAAAATTATAGAAGCTGTGGGGAAAGGTAATGTAAAATCATTGGATTCTTCACTTAAAATAAGAGATAGCCTTTAAACCCAAAGCCAAAGTTATTTCTAAATATCTACATTATTTAAAAGTTTCTTGGAAAGCATATCACATCTGTTTTCAGAACCTTTGCATATGATGACCTTAAAACACTGTGCTAGAAGCAGTTTCTCTTAAGATGTCTTAGGAGTTGGCATCTTATTTATATATAGAGGAAGGATTTTCTGATATTAATAATGAGCTTTGATTAATTTTTGTTTGGAATTATGTCAGAATATTTTTGGTGAAAATATATGTTAGGTGCAACATAATGTGATTAAAAAAGTGAAACAATTTTAGAAGATATGAGATATCAGACTTGATATAAGGCAAGGCTTTTTTTGTTTCGTTTGTTTTGTTATTTATTTATTTTTTACCACAAATGGCTTTAACAAATAGATATAAATAAAAACAAATAACTATAAATAAAAAAGTACTTTTACACAGATATGTATAAATAAATGTACTTGGTGTCACAGGGAAATTCAAATAAAAATCTTATTTTTCTATTTTTGAGAAGTTTATCATCTAATTTGATGACAAAGCAAGTGCAGAGGAAATGCTAAAAGAACTAGAATTTAAATGGACCTCGAGAGTGCTGTGATAATGGTACAGCTCTTGGTTTATTATGCAAGGGGAAAGATAATTTCAACTTAGGTGATATATGAGCTGGACCTTGAGGACACCTGATATGTTTCAACATATCTAGAAAAGAGGAAACTCAACGGGCAGAGGCATAGCCTGTGCAAGGGAACAGAGGTACAGAGAACAGGAGGGAGAGGAGAACCACATTTAATGGAGCTGGCATAGAAATATCAGCTCAGGTGAATAATTTTTCAGAGTACCAGACCAGTTAAGTAAAAGAGGCAATATTAAAAGCCAAGTGCTTTTAGCTCTGAATCATATGTTTTTCCAAAACTCTTTTGGAAGAATACAGGAACATGCTCAATGTTCATAGATGATATAGGGTTTGCCTGAGACACTAGGTATGAATTAGACTAAGAGATAAGATAGGAAAGTTAAAGTTAAGATATTGAAATTTAATATAAACTTATCCTAACTTTAGTACTGTTTAATTGCAAGCAATTAGTATTGTTAGGGTAAATTAATATTTTCTTCTTAACTCATGGTTAGAAAGTGCAAGAGTAACTGGGAGTAAAATAACTTTTGTCGGAAAGAAGGAGAATTTCCCCCTCTATCTCTACTTATTTCTTATGGCTGGACTAATAATAAATTAATAAATTTGACACAAGACTAGATTAACAACAGGAAAAAAAGCAATTTATTTTCTTTTCTTGGTTTTTAATTTAAAAATTTTTTGATTAAATTTATTGCGGTGACATTGGTTAATAAAATTATATAGGTTTCAAGTGTACAATCACTAATATGTCATATATATATTGCATTGTGTGTCCACCATCCAAAGTCAAATCTTCTGTTACCATGTATTTGATCCTCTTAACCTTATCTACTTCCCACCGTCTCGCTTTCCCTCTGGTAGCCACTAAACTGTTGTCTGTGTCTATGAGTTTTTGTTGTTTGTTGTTTTCAGTTTTATATCCCAGATATGGTAATTAATTTTTCTCTTATTTTGCTTAGCATGATTGTCTCAAGATCCATCCATGTTGTTGCAAATGGCAGTATTTCATCTTTTCTCATGGCTGAGTAATATTCCAGTGTATATATGTACCACATCTTCTTTATCCAATCATCTATCAAGGGACACTTCAGTTGTTTCCCTGTCTTGGCCACTGTGAATAATGTTGCAGTGAACATCAAGGTGGATGTATCTTTACAAATAAATGTTCTTGAATTTTTTTGGATAGATACTTAGAGGAAGGATTTCTGGTTCCTATGGTAATTCTTAATTTTTTAAGGAACCTCCATACTGTTATCCATAGTGGTTGTACCAATTTACATTTCCACCGGCAGTGTATGAGGGTTCCTTTCCCCCCAGAAATTCTCTAACACTTGTTATTGCATGTCTTGTTGATGATAGCCATTCCAACAGGTGTGAGGTGCTGTTTCATTGTGGTTTTGGATTGCATTTCTCTCATAGCTAGTAAAGTTGAGCATCTTTTCATATGTTTATTGGCCATTTGTATATCTTCTTAAAAGAAGAGTCTGTTCAGGTACTCTGCCCATTTTTTAATTGGATTTTTTGAGTATTTTTGTTGCTGAGTTGTATGAGCTCTTTTTATATTTTGCATATTAGCCCCTTATCAGAAATGTTGTTCACAAATATCTTCTCCCATTCAGTTGGTTCCTTCTTTATTTTGTTGATGATTTCTTTTGCTGTGCAGAAGCTTTTTAGTTTGATATAGTACTATTCATTTATTTTTGCTTTTACTTCCCTTGCATTTGAGGTCAAATTCATAAAATATTCTTTAAATCCAAGGTCTGTGAGTTTAGTACCCATATTTTCTTCTATGCTGTTTATTGCTTTTAATTTTTTAATTTTAAATTCAATTACATTTTTATTTTACCTTATATACTTTATATATATATATTTATATATATATATGTATTTTTTTTTTACTTTTCTACTCCATCATCTTGACCAGAAGCTCCCCCCAATCCTCAAATTAATACATGCACAAGGGAGAATCACAGTATGATGCTCAGATCATAAAATACAGCTCAAATATTTGAAGTAGGCACCTTTTATACTTTGTAAACAAAGAATAAATTTGTGAAAAATTGACGGGAAAAAGAAAGTGGCCATTAGAAAGGAATCTAAGCAAAGTTTGGGTTTTCATTAATTAGGAATCTAAACAAAGTTTGAGCTTGGGTTGTAAATTAGTAAAGGTGTTATAAAGCTTGTTTACGAATGCTTTTTTGACTCTGGATTTTGTCACTCTCATGATAAGATTGTCTCTCAGGCTGCAGGAGCAGGGAGAGCACCTACCAGGGAGATTCATTTCTTGCTTTTAGGGGGACAGAGGAGAGTCTGAGAGCTCTTCCTGCTCTTGCTGCTTCTCAGGTGATTTAGTTTGAAATAATCAATATACTATTGTGTAATATTTTAAGGCAGCTTGTCCTGGGCCCAGACACCTCCACCCTTCTTAATCCCATACATTGACATTTCTTCTTTAAAACTTGAATCTTGCTTGGTAGTGAATTCAAAAAAGAAGAAAAAAATAACATATGTAAATAATACGCTGATAAATTATTTCTATAAAATTTAAGTTCAGGCTTAAAGTCATTGGTACTCTTTGGCAGTTTTCTCTTTATTATTTTTCTAATTAGATTTACCATGATTTAAACATTTTATAGAATTACAAAAAAAGGTCTATTTTCTTTGCCAACGCACCATTTGTTTTCCATTAACGAGACAATGCTTTATTTTCTTTGTCTCATTTTAGCATTTGTGTAAAAAAAATTATACATATGCACTCAAAATATTTTGATCTAAATAGTACCCTCTTTTAAAATTGTCTTCCAACATTTTATTGTTTCCTAAATGAAAGTTTGCCATTTTTGTGGATGGTGTTATCTTATCTTTCTAGAATGCTAATTATATTAATGCAATAAGGGAACTGTTAAAAAGCTAACTCATAGCCAAAGAACTGCTGTTTAAGCAGCTACCTGAGTTTTGAATCTGTTTCAAGCTACATTATTATGCACTTGTTTTGTTTTTTAATATTTCTATGATTTTCCATTACTAGCTAAACTGCAAAATCTCCCAGGACAGGGATGGTAACTTTTATGTCATCCATAGGTCTTAGTACAAATGTGCTTTTAAATATATGTGTGTTGAATTAATGATATAGTTACGTGCATATTACTTGAGTCGTGTCATCTCTAAGTTACCAAGGATTGTGAGTCTAGTAAACCTATACTTTAATGAAACTAGCTTCCTTAAAAGGATAAGTTTTTTCTAAATTCTGAGAGTCCCTAATTTAATCAGCATTAATGATTTAGTTACTCAGGAGCCAACTGTTTCAGAATATTGTTTATTCTAATTGCATTTTGCTCTATCATGCTAGTAATCTTAAATTCTGTTTAGTGCACATCTTTTTGGCAAAAAGTATACATAAAGAGTAAATATTCCATATATTAATTTTTGGAAAGAATATTTACCTTATATGGGCAAGGTTTTGTTTCTTTTATTCATATATTTGTATTTCTTAAAAGCCTCAAAACAACATGTGTATTATGTAAAACTGAAAATTTATTTTTTGATATTACATAAAGATTTTTTTTCTTAAGTAGTAAAAAATTTGTTGTCCTTAGTGCATTTCTACTGGTTTTGATTCAGTTCAAGTCTTTGATGACTCAGTTTTCTTAAGAATTATTTTCTTAAGTTATTTTCTTCTTGCCACTTCAGACTCTGGTTCAGAATGTTATTCATGGAATGTTGCTACTTTACCGTTTTACCTTTTCCCCCCACCTATTTCAAGGGAATATTCAGAATTTATTCATATAAATGAAATAATATGACTTTTTAAAGTAATTTTAAGTAGTAACAAAGGGGGCTACATAAAAAAAGATGCATCCAGATTTCTTAACTTTTTCTTTATCCACTTAGATGAAAATTAAAAAAAATATGTGATGGCAATATAATCCTGAAAAAAATATTAATAACCTATCCATTAATTAAACCATAGAAAATTCCATCTTGTCTCTTGATTCATGCTGAATCAAAAGGGAGGCCAAGGTATCTTTGCTCCTGAATGATATTTGCTTTTTAATTTTCTTACCAATTTAAAACACATTATCAGTTGCTTACAAATAGGTAGAATCTTTAGAACATAGAGCAGGATTGTGTTCACTGTGCATTTTGGTTGCCTCCCTGTTTTTCAAAAGTTAATTTCAAATAAGAAGATTTAAAAGTGCAAGATTGGCATTTCCATTAAGAAAATTGTCTGGAATCTAGAGCATCTGCTCCTTGTAGAGGGGGCGTGGCCTCTTCCATTTTGTCACAGTCCACCACTCCCAGTAAGTATAACCCGCAGACACAGGACACTCTCTTGTCCCCTGTAAATTTTTGAGTTTGTGATCACTGCTGTAAGACATATAAAATACAAGTATATAGAATGAAAAACTGTGGTTTAAAAAAATTGAAATTATTCAGAATGCCAGTGCAATCAGAGAAAGGTTGAATGGAGTAAGAGATCTGAATATATCCAGGTTCAGATTATTATTTTCAAGATTCCTACCCGTTGGATCTAACAGCAAGTTTTATATCTATCCTTTTTATGAATTTCTCATATTAATTTTACTATGATTTTTAATATGTGAGATTGTTAGTATTATAAAAATCTTAACACTCCATTAATTCCAGGATTTAGTTAAAATCTGGAATTTACAAATATATTTTCTCATTCAGTAAGTTGTCTTTTCTTTTTGTTGATGGTTTCCTTTGCAGTGCAGAGGCTTTTTAGTTTGATGAAGTCCCATTTTTTTTATTAGGTGCTTTCTTAATGTTTGTTTATTTCTGGAATTATAGATAAAGGATTAGTAAACAATGGCAAAACAATAATGATAAAGATAGATTTTCACCTTCAGAGTACAGGTGAGATATTCTAACTTTTCATAGTATATTAGTCTGAAGGGCTGCCATAACGAAATATCACAGACTCTGTGACTTAAACAACTAAAATTTATTTTTCATTGTTTTGGAGACTGGAAGTCCAAGATCAAGTGTTTACAGGTTTGGTTCCTTCTGAGGCCTCTCTCCTTGGCTTGCAGATGGCCACCTTCTAGTTGTGTTCTCATATGGTTTTTACTGTGTGCATGAGCCCCTGGTGTCTTTAAGTCTCATTTGTTTATATTTGTTTTTGTTTCCTTTGCTCATGGAGACATATCCAAAAAGGTATTACTCAGACTGATGTCGAATAGTTTACTACCTGTTTTCTTCTAGGAGTTTTATGGTTTTAGGCCTTATATTTAAGTCTTTAACCCATTTTGAGTTTATTTCGTATATTGTGTAAGAGAGTGGTCCAGTTACATTTTTTCATTTATCTGTCCAGTTTTCCAAACACCACTTTTATTGAGACTGTTGTTAACTCCACTGCACATATTTACCTCCTTTGTCATAGATAAATTGACCATGTAAGTGAGGATTTATTTCTGGGCTCTCTATTCTGTTCCATTGATCTATGTGTCTATTTTTGTGGCAGTACTCTGTTATTTTGATATTTATAGCTTTGTAGTATAGTTTGAAATCAGGGAACATGACACCTCCAACTTTATTCTTCTTTTTCAAGATTGTTTTGGCTATTTATGATCTTTTCGGTTCCATATAAATTTGCAAATGATATATCCAATAAGGGGTTAATATCCAAAATATATAAGAAAGCCATACAACTCAATAACTAAAAAATGAATAATTCGATTGAAAAATGGACAGGGGACATGAAAAGACATTTCTCCAAAGGAGATATACAACTGGCAGTAAACATGAAAAGAAGCTCAACATTATAATAATTGGTAAAATGCAAATCAAAACTACAGAGATACCACTTCATAGCAGTCAGAATGGCTGTTATCAAAAAGTCAACAAATAACTATTGGCAAGGATGTGGAGAAAAGGGAACCTTTGTGCATTCACTATTGGTAGGACTGCAAATTGGTATAGCCACTGTGAAAAACAGTATGGAGGTGCCTTGAAAAACTAAAAATAGATATACTATACCCAGCAATTTTGCTTCTGGGTTTTTATCTGAAGAAAATGAAAACACTAATTTGAAAAGGCATATATACCCCCATGTTCACTGCAGTCTTATTTACAATATCCAAGATATAGAAACAACCTAGGTGTCTATCAGTAGGTGAACAGATAAAGTGGATATGATTTTACACACACGCGTGCGCGCGCACGCGCGCGCACACACACACACACATACACACTGGAATATTACCCAGCATTAAAAAAGAATGCAGTCTTGCTATTTGTGACAACAGTGATGGATCTAAAGGGTATTATGCTAAGTGAAATAAGTCAAGTAGAGGAAGACAAATACCATATGGTCTCACTTATATATGGAATCTAAAAAAAAAAGTACAAAACAAAACAAAAATAGACTCAGAAACAGAGACTAACGGGATGATTAAAAAATGTGAAGGGAAATATAGTAAATAATATTGTGATAAATTTGCACAGTGACAAATGATTACAAGAATTAGTGGGGTGTAAAACTGTCGAGTCAGTATATTGTACACCTGAAACTATTATAACTACTATAATATTGTATACCAACTATACTTAAATAAAAATATTTAGAATTTACAAATTAACGATGCTGATAACAGCAAAGAAACAATATAAAAATAATAAAAACATTTCCAAAGTATATTATTTCAAGTTCTCCAACTTGCCTGATCTTTTGTGTTATGCATGTGAATGCAAATGATGGTTTTTTTAACTCCATTTTTTAATAATTTCTATCCCAGTTAATTCATTGTTTACAGTTTTACATTTTCTACAATATCTGTTTAAAATATTTTTGCTGGAATTCTATAACTTTCAAATTGTATAGTAGGCACTTGCATAAAATTAAATATTTGTTAGATTACTATGAAAATATTCAAGTATAGACAAAAAAAAATCACTGAGATTCATAGTATATTAATTTGGGTAATGTTTGCCATTGCAACAAACTCCAAAGATTAAGTGACTGGATGCAATAGAATTTTATTTCTTGCTCATGTAACAGTTTAGTGAAGGTGTCCTTGGTTTGTGGTTGGCTTTTCTTCATGGGATGATATAAGGATTCAGATGCCTTCCTTGTGACTCTGAATCTTCTAGGGATACGGAGACTCTTGCATCCAAGTAGGAAGAAAAAAAAAAATTGTAGAGAGGGCAGACATTCTTATTGACTAGAAGTGTCATTTCCACTCACATTTTGCGGGGAGGGGAATTAGTCAACCCTATCTTTCAGCATTAATGAATCTTTCCATTTGAAACTGAGCACAGTGGCTCTGATAAGCAGGGAGGTCAACATTATTTTAAACAGAGAAACAAGTAAACAAATAGAACATATTTAAAAATATATATCAAGAGAAAAAAATGAATTCAGTTATTTTTTCCTATAAAGATTGAAAATAGCAAATGTAAACATTTAAAAATAGTATAACAAATAATGAAAAATATTCTTCAGTTATATTTTGTCAGGTAAATATAGGAGGAGGAAAACTGAATGCAAGAAAAAAAAATCTTTTCATATGTCTTTTGGACATTTGTATGTCTTTAAATGTCTATTCGAGTCCTCAGCCCATTTTTTTAATCAGGTTACTTGGTATATTTTTGCTATTGATTTGTTGGAGTTCATTATATATTTTAGATATTGATTCCTTATCAGATATGTAGTTTGCAAATATTTTCCTTCATTCTGTAGGTTACCTTTTCACTCTGTTTATTGTTTCCTTTGCTGTGCAGAAGCTTTTTAGTCTGATGCAATCCCACTTTTCTATTTTTGTACTTATTGCCTGTGTTTTTGATCATATCTAAAAACTTGTTGCCCAGACCGAATGTCAAGAAGCTGTTTCCTTATATTCTGTTCGTTTTATGGTTTCAGGTCTTAATTTAAGTCTTTAATCCATTTTGAGGTGTTTTTGTGTATAGTGTGGGATAAGCGTCTAATTTCATTCTGCATGTGGCTATCCAGACTTCCCAACACTATTGAACACAATATTCTTCATTGTGTTCTTGGCAACTTGTCTAAGATCAGTCGACAATAGATGCACGTTATTGTTTCTACGCTCTCTGTTCTGTTCCATTGGTCTATGTGTGTGTCTTTATATCAGTACTATACTGTTTTGATTACTGTAGCTTTGAAATCAGGAAGTATGATGCATTCAGCTCTGTTCTTGCTCAAGAATGCTTTGACTATTCTGAGTCTTTTGTGGTTCCATACGAGTTTTATTCCTATTTCATATAAATGGAATTATTTTCTTAATTTTCTTCTTGGATAATTTGTTAATGAGAATGTAAAGAAAAGGGAGCCCTTGTATACTGTTGGTGGGAATGTAAATTGGTACAGCTGTTATGGAAAAGTTTGGAGGTTCCTCAAAAACTTAAAAATACAACTACTGTATGCTCTAACAGTCCCTCTTCTAGATATATACCCAAAGGAAATAAAAGCAGAACCTCAAAGGTGTATTTGCATTCATGTTCATTGCTGCATTATTCACAATAGTCAAGCTATGGAAACAATCTAAGTGTCTTTAGATGGGTGAATGGGTAAAACAAAATGAGGTATATATAATATATACAATGGAATATTATTCAGACTTAAAAAAAAGAAGGAAATCTTGCCATTACGACAACATGGATGAACCTAGAGAACATTATGCTAAGTAAAATAAGCTAGACACAGGCAAGTACTGAATGATCTCTATTTAAATATGGAATCTAGAAAAATGGAAGTCATAAAGCAGAGAGTAGAATGATGGTTGCCAGGTGCTGGGGAGTGATGGAAATGGGGGAGATGTTGGTTAAAGGGAACAAAGTTTCAGTTATAGGATGAGTAAGTTCTAGAGATCTAATGTACAGCATGGTAACTATAGTTAATACTGTATTATAGACTGAAATTTGCTGAGTCATCAGAAAAAATGTAACTGAGGTGATAAGTATATTAAGTAGCTTGATCATAGTAATCATTTCACAATGTATACATATATCAAACATCACATTATATGCACTAAATATATAGTTTTTATTAATTATACTTCAATAAAGCTGAAAAAGGAAAAACCAAAAAAAAAAACAAGAAGGAAGTGGGAAGAATGGAGGCAGTGAAAATAGTCCTATACAAACTAAGCAGAGGAGGAGAATGAAAGAGACCATAGTGGACAGGATGGAGAAAGGGAGGTTTTAAAGTGTGTGCTGGAAGGCAGACCCAGCTATACACTTTGGTAATGGGCTGTAGAGCATTCTGGATTCAGTGCATTTGAAATGTGGTAGCATTGGTTAACCTTGGCGAGAGTGCTTCAGTTTCTTTAATCCTAGAAGGCTTTGAGGCTCTACTCTGAATGGGATAACTAAAGCAACCCAACAGAGTAGAAATTAATTTCTAAGCCAAGAGATTAGGAACCAGAAGAACTAAATGAAATCAGTTGCAATTGTCCTTATAGTTAACCTTTCCTTCGAAACATATATTTAGATACCTATTAATAAGTGAATAACAAGTCATATGCATATAATTCAGAAATTAAATGAAACAAACACAACATATCATAAATATACTTAACTATTTTTTTCAAAGAAAATAAAAGATGAATTGCTCTGTTGCAACTTTTAATTAAAAAAAAATGATTTTCTTTCCCAAGATTTATTATTTATCTTTATTTATTTATTTTTTTAACGATAAATCCAAGATCAGAGAATTTATCACCGAACTAGACTATATTCTGACTGACCTCTGACAAGTAAATAGTAATTAAAACAACAACAACAACAACAATAATAACCGGGCTGTGATTGACCTAGATATTAGGTTAGTGCACTTTGGAGCTTACTTCCATTTAATCTAGGAGAGGTTCTATAGCTGTCCATGTCAACTTTAGATATTGACAACTATCATATTCTTCAACTTGTCCTAGAAACATATGCATCTACCCTGTCTGATGAGACAACAGAACTAAAGTGTTGGGTCTAGGTGAGGAGGAAGTAGGCACCAAAGTATAAAGAAGGACCGTGGAAGGCAGTTAGGACAAATACTAGGAAGTTGCTAGGAGGTTTCACCAGCCAAGCAAGGGAGGTTCCATGGTTAAGACTGACCATGAAACCAAGGATCCGTGGAAGAAATTACTGGGCATTGTGATTGGGGAACCAGTTGCAGAATGGTGTCTTTCTACTCAACAGTTGACAAGTGAAGCTCTCTTTTCTGAACCCATTATAGGTCAGATGCAGCTTTACCTGGCCTTTGATTATCTTTTACAAGAATCACTGTGGAGTGGTATTCAAACACTTTCATGATAACAAGTACTTCAAGTATGCAACTAGTTTGTTTTACTTGAAATCATTTTATCTTATTTTGTTGTACATGAAAATTGGGAATATCCTTGAAGACAAAAGCTATTATATAAATGAAGATAACAGAGTAGCCGAAAGTTTGAAATTAAACCTAAGAAGATACCAATATTCATTCAGAACAATAAATTTAATATTTTGTTTACATTGATAACTTTCAGTCATGCAATACATTGAACAAGTTAAATGGCAGAAAGTAAAGTTAGTTCAGAAACTCACTCCTTATCATATACCAAATGGAGTTTCAGAAGTACTAAGGAATATTTTTAAAAAGAACAAAATAATAAACAATTATAAGTCTTAAGAAATTTATGCGACTATCTGGTCTTAGTGGCAGTGGGAAGTTTTACAGTAAAAAGCAAAGGAAGAAACCATAACAAAATAGTTAAGTGTATTTTATTCCACAAAGTTAAAAATTTTTGGTGTATACCAAACACCATAACTGAAATAAATGACAGATGGCACACAAGTAGTTGATTCTATGTTTTTTAAAAACAATAATTATATATTCTTAAATAAAAATTGCCAATGTTGTTTAGATTAAGGCTTAAATTTCCACACACTGCTGGAATCATGTAAATCGGATTACCGATACCCATTTTTAAATTGGTTTATAATTCTTCTTCCCATAATCTATTTTGCTGAGATAATATGAGATGTTAATAAATATTTTTTATGATGGTAGTATTTATAATACACTGTTTTGGAAACCAAGTACCCAAACATTTGGGCAGTAATTAAATTATGATCTATCATAAGGCAATATGATACAGCTATAAAACAAAGATGATTTCAAAAATTGTTTGACATGGTAAATTTATTTGCATCATTACTATTATTAAATTTTAAGAAGCAGATGAACAAACATATATTAAAAAACAGCATAGTTATTATTTTAGACTAAGAAAATATTAATATTTTTTCTCTTATGTGCTTTATATTTTTAAAGTTTTCTACAGTCAAAATGCATTACTTTATATTAAGTAAATGTTTATAACAATATTGAGTGGGTTACTGGAATCGAGATTAATTCCGTGGCCTGGCAGCTGGGAAGTGTTGCTATTATAAGGCCTTTTGCTTCCATTTGGAGTGAGATATGGAACCAATGGAAGGTTGTGAGCAGAGGAGTGATATAGTGATACCATATCTGACTTATGTTTATAAATATCGGCCCACACTTTTCTACATTTAACCTTTAAGGTTCTTCTTTCTGTACAAATGCCTCATACAAGACTTAACAAATACAATGACCTCTTTGTACCAGGCAGATACGAAGCTGGGTTAAGGGTGCCTGGTATAAGTGCCTACACTGTGCGAGTGGTGAGTATACCAATAAACTGTCTGGAGGGGACATCTGCTTTCTAGCTCCAAACGATTGCTCCATTGATTGTTGAGGACAAGTGTTAAATGCTCTAATATATTATCAAGAAAAGCTGGAATCTAGATTTTTATATGAATTTTAATTTTTTGTGACACGTAGCAACACAGATGTGGAATAAATCTAGCTCTGGAATGTTAGTTTGTAGTCATTGTCTCGTTAGTTATCATTCACAGGGTCTTAGAATAACTTCTAATGTTTCGGTATAGTTTCTTGATAGCTATCATGTATGCCCTCCAGCCTTCTCTGTCACTCTGGATTTAAAATCTGCTTGTTTAATCTACTTGTCTGTTTTATTTATTGATCTGTTTTATTCCTGAGCCTACTCAATGCATTCCCTGGCTGTTTGCTTCGTAGTTTTAATTCTACTGCACTGTTTGTTACAGTTCCCACTAAGTCAGTTAAAAAAACAACAAAAAAAACCAACTCAATTCGTTCTTTTATAATAATCTTGCTAGCTCAAAGGCAAAAAGGTACAAAAGATGTACTTTTTAAGCCCTCAACACTTAAATGCAGAATATGGCCATTTCTTAACATTTCATCTTACATTTTATAATGGGGTCATTGAATTCCGAATTGAGATGTCTGGCCTACTTTTAATTAGGCCTTCTCTTTTAATATAGCCTTTATTAAGAGAGACTTGATTTCCATTGGGAGAAAAATGAGAGCAATGTGATATAAATTGCAATTATGAGAGATTTGAATGTTAACAGAGGAAATTTTCCAGAAAATAATTTAAGGATATGTTTACAGTAGACTAGCGATGCATAAATAGATTATTCTTTTGGAGTAGAACTGATGCTATATACCATATAATTTAAGAGTAAATATTTGTTATTAAAATAGTCATAAAAATTCCCTCTTTTTAATAATCAGTCTTTTAAGGTAGGAGCCTATACTTTGTAATTTTAAAAAATATAGAAGTATGGAATCAAGGAATGTTTGGACTTAGCTCCCACAGTCATAGGAGGGTGGGGTGATATGCTTGACAAAACAGAGGATGAAAATATGTGAAGAAAGTGACAATGCTTCAGTCTCTCACTCCACTTTAACCAAGGTATTGGTATCACACTCTTCAGGGAAAGACTGAACAGAAACTGAACCAACTTAAAATAAAAGACTTTCACATACTTGAATGTTTAGTGTTTCCAGTGGAAAAGCTGGATTTGCATTTCTGTGAATTCCACTGATTGGACACATCCTGCACAGTTTCCAAGCTACTTATTCAGTGCTTTGCTAAAGTTAAGAAAAATTTCTGTTATTAACAATCACAATAAAAAAGGTGGAAAAGTAATTCAGAATACGAAGACTTCCAGACAAGAAAAGAAAACTTCCAAATAGCTGTAAATTATTAGTCTCAGAGAAATAACAAATTATTGACTCTCTGAAACAAGATAGGAATTATACAAAAGTCAACAAATAAGAAAGAGCTCTTAGAAATTAAATATGAGAAGCAAAATAAAAGTTCAATATATGAGGTTGAAATACAAAATTAAAGATAATAGAAAGTAGAAAAAGTAAAAAGATGGACAAGGAGAAAGGAAAAAAAATTAAAAATATATAGAATCCATAAGAGGCATTCCAAAAATATAAAAATACCATGGACAGAAAAGAAAGTAATTATTACATCTTTCAGATTAGGAATGAGGGACATTAATATCCAGACTTGGACCCAATTCCACAGTACAGTAAATTATGGAGTATATGCGTCAGGTGCCTCATTATTAATTTCTAAATATTGGGATAAAGGCAATATCTTTAAAGTTTCCAGAAAAAAAAGCAAAACAAAAATGAGTAGCACATAAACAATAAGGATAATAGGGAGTTAGAATGCCATTTCATGGTGACTCTGTAAGCTAGAATATAAAATAAATTTTTCCAAATTTTCAAGTAACATGTTTTTCCACCAAGAATTCTATACCAAGTAAAATAATTAATCTGCATTATGGTTGACTATAGACATCTTAAGACCAAAAAATGACAAAAATGTACCTCCCAATATTCTTTCTCAGGAAGCTTCTAGGTGGTTTAAAGCAAAATGAGGTGTAAATCAAGAAAAGGGAAGATATAGGATCCAGAAAACAGGATTCAGGGATAAGTAAAGGGATTTTCCAGACTAATGATAAATGGAGGTACTTGAAATCAACCAGTCCAGCCCCTAGAAGGGATGGCTCCAAGAGAAAAAGAATACTCTCAGATATTTAAACATACCTAAAGATATAGAGAATTCCACCTTTAAATTTTAAGATCCAGCTCAAATTTGATTTCTCTCTGATTTTCTCTAATCCAGAAGCAGATTAATAATCTCTCATTTCATTTTCCATGTATTTACCAATTCATTATAATTTCTCTTATAACACTGAATGGCTTTAAGATGCCTCTTTGTGTACATACCTAACCTACTAGATTGTGACTAGACATTAGAGGCTTTATTTTATTCAGCTGTACATCTGCAATGCCTATGACAAAGATCATGACATGGTAGGTCTTTAAAATTTGGCTACGTGTTATGGAGCATGTGTTTGGAAAATCTTTGGCTGTTATTTCAAGTTTAGAAAATATTTTGCTCCAGAATATTTAAACAAACTTACTTTATATTCATTAAACTAATTATAATAGTAAATTCTTTAAGGCAAATTCTGTGCTATGGTGACTCAAAATTGAGAAAGTTAGTAGTTTGCATGTGGCAGTATGTGTATATATAATATGTGTATAGACAGGTGTCCAGCAGTATGTATATATGTGTGTGTATGTGTAATATATGTGTGTGTAAAACTTTGAAAATAAAAATGATAAGTGATGTGAAATTTAAATGTCTTTCTCCCTAACACTAATAATAGAATCTTGTTTTTTCTATGACTGAAAGCTGATATTTAGGAATTTTTGTCATGTATTTAAACCATTAGAACTTTTGCCATGTGTGCGGGTATTTCCCTGTAAATCTCAAACTGCTAAAGTCACTGACTGCACCTCATGTTTCAGACAGTATATATATTTTTATATCACTTTTTTTTTTTCAAAACATCATGAATAGGTTTTGTTTGTCACTGTGAAAATTCTGAATTTTAAACAGATTCTTGTACTGGGGGCTCATATCCATCAGCTTGTTCAACTTTAGCACCTGTCTCATCCCCACTAGCTGTTCCAGAACTGCGCCCCTCACCATGAACCTCCATGAGTTTCCCCAGTTCAAATTGTGGCTTTTTCAGCATTTTGACTTTTCTAACAAAGAGATCATGGAGCAGATGAGTAGATTGGCAAGCCTTCCTAATGTCTTTTCTAATGTATCTGGAATCAGTTTATTGACCACTTCTTTCAAGTCATGTGTCTATACCTCTCGGGTCATGATTTCCATCTTCTTCCGGATTTGGTGGATCTAGTAATGCTGAGCATAAGAGGTCTTCTGAATCTGATTGTTGCATTTTTTTAGTAAAATTAACACAGAATAAATGAAGCAAATAACCATCTGTAGTTTTGACACTGACGTGAGCTGTCGTTTTTTTGACCATGGAGCTCATTTTGTCACAGGTAAGATCTGTGCCATGGAGATTAGTCAGGTAGTTTTTGACTAGAACATCTTCAGTAATTAGCTTGAATTTCCTAAATGCAACGTCATCATTCTGCAGATCAGCTAGGCTCGCTTCAAACACATGACCCTGGAGACCACCAGATATGTTTTTGGTTCCTCGAGTTCTCCTGACTAGTGTTTTCCCAATATTTCTTGTATTGAACATAACTGGTGCTTTTACATCTTACCACTCTTTCTTGGAAAATGGGTCAACCATTTTCTTCTTGGTTCCCTTTTACCACCTTTCATAGCTTGTTCTTGCCAACTGCTGTAGTGCCAGAGAGCCAAAAAGGTTTTTTCACTTTAATTTATAGAAATCACTTTTATATTATCAAGTTATAGCTTCCTGAGAACTAGAATCTTTTTAAAGAAAGTATATATTATCTGTAGTTCTTCTGTAAGCTACAGATAATTTATGAAAATTAGAACTGAATAAGAATAAATTTTATGTGACTACTTAGAAGAATCCAGAGGTAATTAAAGATTACATTAGGGACAGATGAAGATACGTTTAAACTTGTTATTGAGATATGTGAGAATCATTATGTACAAGAGAAATGTAACTTTTCTGTGCTCCAAATGACAAAGATAAAGAATTTTTTAAAAATATGTTTTGGTGACATTGCTTATTGTGGAAGATTATCCAATTTCTCTTTCTGCAAGTCTTCAAACATAACATACATTTTAAACCATGTATATTTGCCATGAAGTTGTGGCTAAACTGTGGAAGGGAGTTAGACGACTTCTCTACAAAAGAAAAATTGTGCAGCCATGCTTGTTTCTGTATTGTTACTGGAATTTGGCACGTTATTAGCCAGCATTCATTAATTGATTTATGAATAATCAACAAACACATAGTATTTATTTATATATACCACTCACATGAATCTTATCTTTCAGAGGAGAAAACTTTAAACATGTAACTTACATGAATAAATATACGACTAGCAATTTTGATAAGTTATGTCAGGGAAAAAGAGAGTGCTATGAGTATGCAAATGTACTTTAATATGCTTAGTTTTCATGTGTAAAATATCTGAAAGTTCCCAAGCATATTTTTTCTCTAAGTACTAGCATTTACGAAGTGACTTTTCTGAGGTACATCATTCACTAAAATATACTAAGTTTTAGTGTAAGAACAATGTAATCTTCCACTGTAATTGTAATTTTCCATTCCTGTCAAATACATTCAGACAGAGAGAAATATATTGTTATCTCTATTCGGCTCTTGGGGAAATTGAGTTAAAGGGAGGTTGAGTAATTTGCCAAAGAAAATTAAGTCATGAAAGCTGGAGCTCTTTACATCGAGGCACTATTCATAAGATCAAGTTGTCAGGCTTGGCTTATAGATAGAGAAAGAGCCTAAGAAATCTAACACCAATCCCATAATTTTGCAGATAATAAAATTTAGGTCAAGGATCTTGCACATTGTTACAGAAATGCGAACTTAGCTAAAATACCAGTGACTTGATTTTAAGCTTTCTGTTCTCTTTAGTCCCTGACCATTTGTCATAATTATTAAGGTTAACTTTAGATTAAGTCTTATATTTAAAGATTTTATTTTCTCTTTAAATTTATTTTTTCCTATAAGAGATTATGATTTTCCCTTTACCTGCCTACTCTTAATTTGGTTGAATATGTAGTATTCATCCAAACATCAAAGATATAGAAAGGGTAGATCCCTAAAATACCTAGTCTGAGTGATGATTTTATTATTTTCCTTCTGCTGGAATTTCTGGAGAGAGAAAGGGGTGGGGCCGGGAGAGAGAGAGAGAGCATGCACTTGTGCATGCGCCAACCACTCTCACTCTGATTTTTTCTTTCCAAAATGCAACAATATTTCATATTCACTTAAGTTTATAGTTTTCTTATCTATTACACTGATTTTTGTGTAATCACATGCTCTGCAGTATGATTATAGAAATACATCTTGTGTTTCTGTTTTGATTTTCTATGAAGGACCTGTGTGTCCTAAATTTATGTCCCTAATAACTTCTAATTAAAAAACAACTACATGCTGGACATTATATCGAGGGGATGAGTTCTATGTTTAACTTTTTAAACTTTATTTTTCTCTCCCAGATATTATATATTCATTAAGTTTTTAAAAACGTAATCATTTTTACTGATCTGAGTTTTATATTCTTTTATTAACATCCCATTGTCAGCCGTGGGTTAGACACGGAAACATATATTTCCTCTTAAAAATATATATTTTTTTATATTAGGGATAATGTTAATCTAGTTGGTGATCTCTCTTGACTAGTAACAGAAAAAACAACAATAACAAAACAGCTTTTATGAGATCAAAGCCTTATTCAATTTTGAAGGCCGTTTCGAAGAAAGAATATGAAAAGTATAGCTATGAAAATGAATATTTAAGACAAAATCATAATACACAGATTTTAAAAACAGATAAATTCCACAAATGTCATTAATCCAGAACAGTACTTGAATAATTTTAGTAGTTATCTAAGCTAGCTCTTAAAAATATTTTTTTTTGTAAACTTTCGAGTGCATACTTTTTAAGCACCTTTTAATAAGATCAATTTTACATATTTTGACTAAGGAAAATAGAAAGTTAATTTCGTCTTTTCTTTAGTATGTATTTTATCATCGATAGCTGAGATGAATAAAACATGCAGCTTTGCACAAAGAGGGATTTGTTGTTTGTAGTATTGCTATAGGTTTGTTCTCTAAAAACCTAAGTGTTCTAATAAATTCTATTTCATATGATTCCAGTCCATAAGAGAAAGGAAAGAAAGGTGTGTTTATCAAGTGTATTGCTGATTGCAGAGAACTTCTGTTTGACTAGGCATCATGAGAACCACTTTCTCCACTCAAGAGTTTTATAGAACTGATGGTTTGAAAATTTTCCACAGAACTCAATTCTTGCTCTGTACATTTCAAAAAACTCTTTCTCTTCCACTACCTACATGCTTCCACTGCTGGGCATGGTAGGAGAGGTTATTGTTACCAAATGAGAGTTGGTTTTCCCAGAGAAAAGGGTTTATTATTTGTCAGGCAGCATGGTAGGAGAGGTTATTGTTACCAAATGAGGGTTGGTTTTCCTAGAGAAAAGGGTTTATTATTTGTCAGGCAGCTGGACAGAGAGACCCGAAAGAAGCTCAAATCAATTTCCATGAACAAAGGGTTAGAGTAAATTTAAAGAATAAGGGTAAGAAGGGCCTATTCTAATAGGCCCTATATTTATTAATTCTGATTCAGGGGGTCTGATTGGATAGTCTTGGAACTAAGCCCTCTAGGCAGGGAATGTGAAAGGGGCAAGAGTGAACAAAGAAATTCCAATCTGGCAGAGTTTATTTAATTGGTCAGTCCTATCTATATGTGTTCATATTTGGTTTGGCCACTGGATCTTCCTTATAGATGGACCTTTCACTGTTTAAAGGGTTCCAACTAGCAACAGTAATGCATCTCAGTTACTTGAGTTTGGTGAATCTTGGTTCTGCTCTCGAGGTAAGTTTAGGGTCATTTGGCTGCTAACTTTGCCTTCTCAAGTCTCTGGGACCAGTTTGATGTGGCTTGGTCTGGTTTTCTCTGGAGATCTGTGAGGAGGCCCGTTGTTATGTCCTTGAAGACAGTAAAAAAACAAAACGTTAGAGAAAAAAAAAAAGAAACTATCAGGGTCTCTGTTTCAGTGTTAGGGCTGAGTTTCATTATTGTGATAAAACTTTCATGCCCCACATATGAGCGAAATCATATGATTTTCAACTTTTTCTGTCTTTTTTCATGTAGCATGATTATCTCAAGATCCATCCATGTTGTCACAAATGGCAGTATTTCATTTTACATACTGTTCAATTGTACACTTGAAACATTTGATTTTATTAATGTCACTCCAATAATTTTTAATTATAAAAAAAAAAATCCTTCATATCACTAAGCCTAGAAAGTGACTAGTAGGAAGATTTCAGGAATCATTCCTATCTTGGGAAGGATAGCAGTAAGAGACTAAATACATATAGGGATGATTATCATTATATAACTAGGTCCCATAAAACATAAAATAAATGATTCTTTAACTCACCGTCACCATAGCTGGATCTCAAATTGCCAGTGGCCAGCTATTGTATTGGTACCCAATAGGAGGGGAAAATGTGATAGAGATGAAATTGTCTTGGAAAGAGACAATGTTCTTAATTGATTGCAATTTAAATATCTTCTTATGCAAATTTATAAAAATAAATTACCATGTTAACATATGCTAGTCCCCTCCAGGGCCTTAGAAGATCCCTGTGAGTGAGGGACCCTGAAGCCTAAGCTTCTTTGACTTCACAGAAAATGAGCCTCTGACTCCAAAAGCTTAGGATCAAATTTGCAACCCACCATTATCAATAGACTATAGGACCTAATGGGAATCTGTTTCTGAAGTCTAACCATTTCCCTGGCATTATTTAATTCTTATATTAATGATTTACCACTGACTTAATTATTGCTTATTTTATTCTGTCACATTGTGTACATTTTTTTCCAAAGAGGTATTGTACTGGAGTCTCAGTGAGATACAAATGACACCTCAGAGGGTTCACTTGAGGAAAGTTTAGACCTATTTACAGAGATGTGGTCAGAGTTCGGGTGAAGTGCCCACAGACTAACAACGAGGGATATTATTGACTACACCAGGCCTGAAGGGGCAAATGGAGCCTGAGAGAGCTCAGGTTCCTAAGAGGGAAGGGATGAAGAGCAGACATAATTAGCACCAGGGCATGAAGCGCTTGAGGCACTGAGGATGATAGCAGAGGACTAAGCAAGGCTTTCAGCCCCAACCTCCTCACATCTCCTGGTAGTGCCTCCCAAATGGCTACTACAAATAGTAAGCTGGAGGCTAAAGAACTCTTGGTGTTGCAGTTTATAGGGTACAGAGCTGAACAGAGAACAGCATACAGTGAATATAGTGTGGGAAAAAGCGAAAATTAACTAGCATAGGCCCCAAATTCCCTTAAAATGAAGTGTGAAATAATGTTGATTATCTGGGTACATGTTTATATAAATTTCTAACATTATGTGAAATCACTTTACCACTAATTAAAAATCCATGAAGAAGAAAGCAAACTTCTATAGGTTTTTGTTTGTTTGCTTGGTTGGTTTTATTTTGTTTTTTGATGATGAGGGCTAAAAGAAACAAAAGAACAATAAACAAAAGTCAATATGGCGCTTTGATTCATAGAGTCATGTATTAATACTCAGGGTTTTATTGCTAAACATATTTTTGAAGAGTACATATTATTGAAGTCGAGTAAATTGTAGTTTAAGCACAAAATAAATTATTCTGTCAACAAAAGTTCAGAACAGCTTCTTCGCCCCCAACATCTGCAAGCCTGCTGACAGCATTTTGCCTGCATCTTCTCTGTATTTTGCCATTCCCAATCTTATACTTACTTCCAACTCTTGCATCAGTGACTTATTAGAAGTCACTCTCTCCTTAGACTTCTTGGCACAGTCCTTGTCCATGGTGACAGGCTTAAGTGGGAGCGACAGTGAAGCCCTTCTCAGCAAGCACAAGGCAACCTTGCCTTTCCTCCCCCATCTAAATTCATGGATCCTGCAATCCAAGATGAAGTGAGTGATTAATTTGGGTACAAATCTTAGCTGTTAAGTGCTACTGAGCTGCCGAGAGCAACTTGTGGGACCAAAAGCAACAATTCTGCTGTGTGTGGGAGAGGCTTGTCCCTCAAAAGCTTTGGAAATATTATAATGCTCCTTTGTTAGTTTTTGTGTTTTTGAGGCAGGGAAGCACCACTAAACATATACTTAGGGGCTACAAGTTTCCTCCTCTCAAAATTTAAATCTTGAAAGGAATAACTCCTTTTTTGTGACATAATAATAGATTTACTGCTGTCAGGATGAATGTTTCTGCCCACTGGTATGCTCTCCATACACAGAATCAAATTCCTTTATATTTTAAATATACTGAAAAGTCACTAAGAAGAAAAATTTACATCTAACCCTGAATACTTCTAATGTATCAGTTCTCATGGGGTTTTGGACACAATATAGACTTTTGATATAGAAAAACTTCGATTCACTCTTAGTTTTATGATATTGAACTTATTCTTGATGCCTAACTTTTCTTATTTGT
The DNA here is from genome assembly GCF_000325575.1 of Pteropus alecto. Classification (NCBI taxonomy): domain Eukaryota; kingdom Metazoa; phylum Chordata; class Mammalia; order Chiroptera; family Pteropodidae; genus Pteropus; species Pteropus alecto. The sequence goes on along the minus strand of NW_006494614.1, from coordinate 24,259,586 downwards.
AATATGAGATTGGATAATAGCTACCTACTCTAAGGAATAATTACAGTTACACAGATTAATTCTAATTTGGTATCTAGAATATGATTGTCACCCCAAATATAACAGGTCTCTTCTTTCTCCAAGCTTTATTATTTTATGTTTATTTTCCTTTTTATTTCACAGGGAACCTACTCTGGGTTATACTTCTCTTAAGGAAAGGAAGAAATTATTCAAAAAATTGTTTAAAATGCCAATAATCATTTCATAAAATAACTAGTTTATTTTTCCAGACAACGTTGTACTTTATCCAACAACGCCAGATTATTGTACACATTTTAGGAACTTGATATATGTTTGCCAAAAATAATTTTCACAGATTTTATTTCATTTGCTATTACTGTAGACGTTAGGACAAAGTAGTTTAAAATACATTAGGTTTAGGTATAATCGTGTGTCCATTTAATTCTCGGCATCAGTCTAATATTTGAATTTTGTTTTGTTGAATATTTGAATTGAATATTTGTGTCCTCACAAAAGTGAATATGTTTTAATAGAGTACATGACTTTTCTTCTTCATTAGCTACCTGAATTTTAGTAGACATTGTGGCAGGTTTCTCATCATGTTTCTCATCTCTCTCTGAAAATATAAGAGTGCTGTCACAGCTGTATGAACATTCTAGAGCCTTGAAACAGGGATTTGGCATCTGGTCGATTGATAGATGAATGTGCAGAGCCTGAGCCTTATCCTTTTCAGGGAAATTTTAAAATCAATGCGGCTGTGGCTAGCAGCAATTCACACATGCTGTCTGAAGCTTCTTTCCTGCCAAGTATTTCAGTTAGTGGACTCGCCAGACTGAAGGCAGTGTATTTAAATTTATAATTACTTATACCACCATGTAGGTATAACTTATTTTAAATACATTGATTCTTTAGTTGCCACTCATCTAACGATTTTAAGTATGATGACAGTTACTGTAAAGAGATTAATACAGTTTTACATTATTTAATTCACATTTTCACAACATTAAAATGAATTTGTTCTCATACATTGTTGGTGAGATTGCAAATTGGTACAGCCACTATGGAAAACAGTCTGGAGGTTTCTCAAAATATTAAAAATGGATATACCTTTTGACCCAACAATTGCACTTCTGGGTATTTATCCCAAGAAAACCAAAACAATAATTCATAAAGATCTATGCACCCCAGTGTTCATGGCAGCACAATTTACAATAGCCAAGATATGGAAGCAACCTAAATGCCCATCAACAGACGATTGTATAAAGAAGTTATGGTTCATATATACATTGGAATATTGCTCAGCCATTAAAAAAAATGAAATCCTACCATTTGCAACAACATGGATGGACCTAGAGGTTATTATGCTGAGTGAAATAAGTGAGACATAGAAAGATAAATACCATATGATTTCACTTATATGTGGAATCTAAGGAACAAACAAATAAAACAAACTAATCAAAAACAGACTCACAAATATAGGGGACAATTTGGTGACAGAGGGGAGGGAGGTTGGGGGGCCATGAGAAAGGGGTGAAGGGTTAAAGAAGTAGAAATTAGTAGTTGATAGATGGTCACGGGGATGGGAGCACGGCATAGGGAATACAGTTAGCATTAATATGATGGCTAGATGGAGGGCCAGGGGAGGAAGGGAGCAAATGGGGGGATCATTTTATGAACTATATAGATGTCTAACCAATGTACTGTATGTTTGAAACTAATTTAAATAAATTTAAAGAATGAATTTGTAATTATATATATCAAATCACAGATTATTTCAGTACATAGCTAGCTACAATAGGTACTAATGTTGACAACTAAATAATAGTAAACACTTACTAAAGTGCCAGTTTTTATTACCAGCCTGCCTGAGGTGAGTACTAACTACATCCTAAGCCTTAATTAAAAGGACTATGACTTATAAATATCTAAGTAAATTTATCCTTCATTTTAAAAATGCATATCTTGATTGCATTATCTTTTCCTAAAAGATACTAAATGAATTCAGTGGAAAAAGCTAGATCTTAATTCAGAAACATATTAGTATATAAAAGATTGACAAAAGAATGGCCATATGTACACAAATTATATAGCTGTGTACATACCATACAAAATCTATAACAAATTAATTCTAATATTTAGATAACATTATAATTATGAAAGGAGGATTTTCATATTTATTCCTAAAAATAATTTTAAATATATTCCCTAGGAAACAAAATGAGATAACATTTTCTCACATTTGAAATAACTATGCAAAATCTCTTGAAAATATTTTTAGAGTATATTAACTTTGATATCACTTAAAATACTGTTTACATATGGAATGATTATTCCCTCAGAAGTTAACACCAGTTGAAAGCATTGAAATCTGCTTTCTTCCACATTTAAAATTACAGAGGAAAAACAAAAGAATAGTAGTACAGTAAGCTAGGATATTGAACAGATATGAGCTATGCTGCTCAATGTATATTTACTCTGTATATTTTAAATCCTGGTTTTTACTTTTTCTTTCTAATTTTAAGAAGTGAGATAATACATTTAAATATTCTGTATGTTACACCATTTCTGCATTTTGGTTAAAAAAAAAAAAAACACAGTGGGAACTACTGGAGGTTATTTAAACTTGTACTCCAGCCACCCAAAAGATCATGAAATATATATTCACCAGCAATGATCCTTAACTAATGCCGAAATCAAACAGCAAGGGAAGCCTTGGGGATATTTTGAAGTGGTTGTTGAGCTAATATTGTCTGCTGGAGGTTACTGAACATTTCATTGCTTTGTTATATTACTAGAATTTTGAAATTGATAGAACTTCGAAATTCTATATCACTGTTTTAAAAAAGTTTGCCTTCTGACACTCCTACTTTGAGATATGGGAAAATAATTTTTCCTATGGCAAACGGGATTGTAAAATGAAACAATGGTGGTAGGCACTAATGTAGAGAGAGTTGCCTCCTTCAAAATGTCAGCGATAAAATAATGTTTCAGAAGGGCTTTTAAAATCACACGCTTAAAAACATACACTGGATAAAGTTGTCTTTGAGGCTTCTGTGACTCCTTGGCTCTATAGAATCAATTTAAGGAAACTTAGAAGCTGTTAAAAGCAGTGTGTTCAATTTTAAAGGTAACTGAGTTTAAGAAGGAAATGATAGTGGGAAAATGCTTAAGTCAGATTTTTCCTAATAAAAATCTCTACTCTTTGGTGAGTTCAGTGGATGATATAGTTCATTGACCACATTTTTCTTCATATGTTCCTATAATTCCAACAGTGGGTTTTAGGCTTATGAAAATTAATTTCACAACAAAGAGAGTGAATGGAATGAATTGTCAAGCTTGGGATATGGCCATCTATTGAAACATACCCAGGTGTATCAAGAATCTAGTCAAGAGAACATTGCATTGCTGTATGTTTTAGAGATGGTCTTCTGCTTAATTTAAGAAATTTCATATTTTTGAGAAGATAATGCTGAGACCTTTTATATTGTATAATATAAATCAGTTAATGGGAACATGGCACATCATTTTCCCCTGATTCCTTAGGAAGAATTTTGGAGTTGCTTAAAACTAAGTAATGCATGATATCTTATACTCTTAGTGTTTCTTTTCTCTTATGTATATCAGTCTTTAGTATTCATGCATATTTATGCCTATGAATTACCGAAATCATTTTTTTTTCCTCCCGAACTTATGATATCAGCAGGACTAGATGTTCTGTACTAATTGACAAATTAGATGCACATTAATCACCAGGAACACATGGCATTTATCCCCAAATTTGGAAAGCACTCGAAAGTATCATTTGTAAATTTGGGACTATTGACAAAATGGGCAGTTTTTCTTCGAACAAAGCATGATGCCAGAGGCGTGGTGAATTGACATATTGAATCCTATTTATAAGAAAGTATAAAGGATATGAATATCATTTCCCAACTTGGTTTGTAATACATATAGATCCATTTGGAATTACCATCCATTAATTAGGATGGCAGAAACCAATTTCAGTGAATTTCTGATATGACCTATCCCTCTCAGTTCTCTGAGGGTTATCCAAGTTTAAGGATAACTAGTATCAAGGCATTGTCATAGAAATGGTGCAGGGGAAGATGTGTGTGGGAGGGCTAATCCTTTTTGTTTTCAGGTCCTCTGTCTACACACATAGATGTCTACTGAGTGCATCATCCATATGGCCCTCCATTATTTTTCCTCTAGATTACCTCAGAGACATACTCTGTTCCTGTCACACTGACCTCTGAAGGTCTAGTGCCCTCTCTTTCTTCATGTTTGGCAATCATTTTGTTGTTTCCTGACTACATTGTGGAAAGGAAATGGGTACTTTGTTTCCAGAATCCCCAAACTGTTCACTCCCCAGTCTCTGGATTCTATACTTTAACCACTGTCTCCTTGCTCCCCAGGCCAGGGTTCCTGTCTTTGGACAAAGCTTCAGTCTCTCTAAACTACATTCTCTTAAACATTGTGGTTTTGTCTTGGACTCTTCTCTATATCCCTATGGGTTTAGGCTTTTAGAGACCCAATTCAAGAATACTCTTTTTTTTTTCCAGGGTTGGGCTATTTTATATTTTATAGGCATAATATAATCTATTATCAGTGCTGTTCAATAAAACGTTGTGTGGATGGAAATATTCTATGTCTCTGCTGTCCAACATGGTAGCCACTTAGCCACATGTGGCTATGAGCCCTTGAAATATAGCTAGTCTGACTAAAAAACAAATTTTAATTTTATTCAGTTTTAAATAAATTTTAATTGCCACCTGTGGCTGTCTGTGTATTAGCACAGATAGCTGCTTGAATGTAGAGAAATGACAATGGGGAAAAATATGAGGCTGTTTAAAAATGGCTATAATTGCAAAATATATCCTAAAATCATATCTGAGAAGTACTGTACGACATGTCAAATTTGAATTTTATTCATTGCAATTCAGATTGCCTGCAGGAAAAAATTGTCCCTCATACTAAATGGAATTTTTTCTTGAGTTCTTCTATCACTAATGGGTGGAGGTAGCAAGAAGAGCAAAGAGGACCAAATCTAAACTTTCAGTGGAAGGTCTCTTCTGAGTAAAATCTCATTCTGTCGTGAGAACTCTCTCCTTTTATTCCCAAGATGGCATCAGGATGTAAAGGGAAGCCTATGGATATATATTCTAGTGATGGGAAAGGAGCCTCCCAGATTGCATACCATTTTCTGGGGCTCTTTCGGTCTCTAAAAGGCTGGGGCTGTACAGGTATGTCTAGGCAACAACTTAACCCCTGCTATTATAGTCCACAGCAGGTAGGTAGGACTCCTGGTCTGTTCTTAAAGGCTCTTGCTGTTGGGGTCCTCTCCCAGTCTGACCACAACGTTGATGGAATCAAACTGCTGGTTCTTTGAGATAGCACAGATGAAGATCTCTGAGTCCAGATAGTTTCTGCATAACTTCCCAGTGCTTTGAATCCCACAGAAGCAAAACAGCTGCCTGTTTCATATTATATGTGGGGGGAAAGAGGAGATACATGCCCAGATATTCTTGAGTTCTTCAATTGCACATCTGGAATTTTCCTTGCGGATTTTCTCAGCCTCTTACCATACTTGTCTAAGGCCCAAAGTGATAGTCTCTTTTCATGTTCTGTTTATCTGAATTTCCCCTTCCTTTCCTCTGAATGCTTTCCATTCCTCTTCTTGCCTGGGCAGAATTTCTCTTAAATCCTGTTATCAGTGGTTTTACAGTAAGCTTTTATGATCCAAATTAACCAAGCTTTAATATTAATATTTAAAGGGAAATTTTAGAAGTTCTCATTTTCTCTTTAAGCAAAGGCTAGCTTTCATAATTATTGTGTCACTGTGGTTATTGCCTATTTTTGAAATTAAAAAGTGTGTATTGATTTTTTTCCTTCAATAAAAAAAGAAAGGACATATACAATAATGTTAATGCCAACTGTGAATTTGGATTTTTAATTTTTTTTATACTTTGCTATGTTTCTGAACATTGATATTTGTCACATTTATATCCTTTAAAAAACAGGAAATTATGAAATTTCATATAACCTCGTTTATAAGTAAAATACAAATCACAACTGAATTAATGAAAGTGTTTGAATAAAGAAATTTTATATATTTTTATTCTGACATAGAGCAAAAAAACCCTTATGAGCTTCTTTTAAAAATGTTTAAATTTATAAGATAATAAAACTAAAATGCTTCATGTTGCAAAAATTCTGAGCCATAAACACTTATGTAATTTTTGTCCTAATAATTGTAAGTAATTAAAGGGCATTTTGCAGTGGGCCTCCAAATAGTTGAACGTTGAACTCTTTTAGAGATCTTAAAGTGTATCGATCCCTTAGTCAAGAAAATTAGCCATTTATCTGTATATTATAGATGATCAATATGAAACAAATTTAGCCAAATTGTAGTTACCTTTGCTTGTGCATTTGTTTTAAAGAAAGTCTGGAAAGCCCCAAATTGTTTTGATTAAAGGACCTTTTATTCTCCTATAAAATTATTTCATTGTGTAAATCTCTTATAGTATGCTACTTCTCACTCTTGGATAATTATCACCTATGCTTTTCAGTCAGATCAATCAGTGGAAGAATAATAAAAAGACGTCAGGTGACCATGAAGAATCCTATACAGATACTCTCTGAGGAACTGAGTGTAAAATGGATCGAACCTTGAGATCAAAATGTTCAACCATGATTTTGTGTTAAAAAATACAGCTTTCAACATTTCTATCTAAAAATTACACCATTCTTTTTTGGTGGGATGTCATTTTTATGTTTATGTCGACAAATTTCATAAAATTACTATTTTATTTTTTTAACTAGTTGCTTCATGGTTCATTTCAGAATGGACTTATAAAAATAAGATTCTGATATTTTTAAAGTTAGAAAATTTTATATATATCTGCTTTTTATCATCTTTTTGGTACAGTTGCTTATATTAGTCTAAGTGGAAGATGACTGACGTTTTCTCTTTGACATGTAAACTCGTGTTCATTTACATTATTTGTTCTTTTAAAAATACACAAAATGCTCAGTCTATGGTCATGCCACCCTGAACAAGCCCAATCCTGTTTGATCTCGGAAGCCAAGCAGGTTTGGGCCTTGTTAGTACTTGGACGGGAGACCACCTAGGAAGATCAGGTGCTGTAGGAGTGAAAGATAAAAAATAAGGGATTGTAAGCTGACAAGGTCCTTGCAATCTGTGAGTTCAACCAAAGGTTGCCTTGCTTAAAAAACAAAAACAAAAACAAAAACAAAAACAAAAAAAACAGCTTTTCTGTGCTGGTTTTCTCTTTTCTCTCTTTTATCTTTAATTTTGGAAGCTAAGTCCTTAGTAATAACATTCTTTGTTGACCTATACTGGGTTTTTTGTTAAGATTTTCTTTCTTTAGACCTGTTTTAGGTTTACAATAAAATTGAGAGGGCAATACAATAATTTCCTATTTACCTACTGCCCCACATATGCATAGTCTCCCCCAATATCAGCATCCCCCACCAGAGTGGTACATTTGTTACAATTGATGAACCTATATTTATTTACACTTCATAATACCTAAAGTCCATAGTTTACATTACAGTTCACTCTTTGTGTTGTACACTTTATGGGTTTAGACAAGTTTATAATGACCATGTATCATTATGTATCAAAGAGAATATTTTCACTGCCCTGAAAATCTGTGTTCTGTCCATTCATCCCTTCCCCTACCAATCCTGGCAACCACTGATCTTTTTACCACCTCAATAGTTTTTTCTTTTCCATAATGTCATGTAGTATGTAGCCTTGTCAGATTGGCTTCTTTCACTTAGTATGAATTTGTTTCCTCTGTGTCTTTTCATGGCATGGTAGCTCATTTCTTTTTAGTACTGAATAATAGTCCATTGTCTAGATGTTCTGTACTTTATCTATTCATTCATCTATTGAAGGACATCTTGATTACTTCCAAGTTTTGGCAATTATGAACAAAGCTGCTATAAAACATCATGTTCAGGTTTTTGTGTGGACGTATTTTCAATTCTTTTGAGTAAATACCAAAAAGAGCAGTTATTGGATTGTATGGTAAAAGTACATTTAGTTTTGTAAGAAACTACCAAACTGTCTTCCAAAGTGGCAGTACCATTTTGCATTTCCACTGACAATGAATGAGAGCTCCTGTTGCTCCACATCCTCATCATCATTAGGTGTTGATGGTGTTCCAGATTTTGGTCATTCAATAGGTGTGTGCTGGTTATTTTATTAATAATTTCAATCATTCTAATGGAATGATCTAGTAGCTGTTTGTTTCAGCATAATAGTGATCACTGTTAAGAAAGCAGGGATTCCACCATCTTCTAACTTCCTTGTCTTCTGTTCAGTGAGAAAAAGCTGGACTGTACTATTACCTATTCTACTAGTGGCCTATGCCATTGCTTGCTACCTGTCATTTAATCTTTAACATTTGGAAAAACAGACATCTTTCAGCATTTTCGAAATTGTCCTGATTTCCAGACACATGACTAGTTCTTTGCTACTGGATATTTTCAGAGTCCATAAAATTTACAGTTAGAGGAACTTAAGGTTGAATTCTGGTGCCACCGATTAATAGTCAAATAATGTTGTGTAAATTATTTATAATATAAACTTGAGTTTCTTCATCTGTAAAATTGGATTAATAATACCTATTCTTTAGGGTTATTGTAAAGATCAAATAGATATATACCATTATAGATAGATATGGATATAGATATATGTTGATATAGATTACTAAACACAAAATATTATAATTGTTATATAATGAATGCCATTTGTGTTGGATTTGTAACTAACCAGTAGACTACTGATTATATTTTAATTTTACAGAATTGTCTTCCAATTTAGGACAGTTTTGAATTGAATACTTTTCATTTGATTGGTAGTGAGCAAAACTGAAAAAGGTCAACAAAACAAAGAATAGCAAGTTTTAGAAAAAGTTTAAATGAGACAATAATAATTTAAGAGTATGAAAGAATAGGAACCATTGAGGAAAAACTAACACAAAGAATAGGAACCATTGAGGAAAAACAATGGAACCATTGAGGAAAAAATAAAAAGTAAAGAGATAAATTATATCATGAAGAACTGAAATGAGTTTTTCTCAATAGAAAACCTCAATTAATGAGTGAGATTGTATATTAATTGATCTATTTTGTTAGTTTATTTAATCGTTTTAGATCATTTTTCATTATTTCATTGTTTTTTAAATCTTTTTGTTTATTTCAGCTGACATTGAATATCTTACCATGTAAAGCATCATTCTTTTTTGAGTATTAGTGATGGACACAAAGACATTAAAATATATAGAGAAACATGGTTATTCATAATGGGACGAAAATACATTCAAGAGAGAGGATGCTAGGAAAGCAAATAGGATAAGTATTTATTCCTACCTATGGGTTTGGGGAAGATCCATAGAGGAGATGATGAGATCCCCTTTGTGACTTTTAAGTAAAACAAAAGAAAGACACAGGTAAATGGCAGAGATAATAGCAGGATCAAAGATGTTATTCCAGGCCTGCTCAGTCAGAATCTTGAATTAGGTAACTCTGGGCACTTATATTATTTATGCAAAGCTTCCCAGGTGATTCTGATGCCTATCTAGCCACTCTTTTTAGTTCAACAAAAAAGTCTCTAATGTTTTTGTAGTTTTTTTCCCCAGAAAAAAATGAATAAAACGAATAAAGAAATGCTATTTTAAAAAAAGCACTTATTTATAATAAAAAATATTTCTTTACATGCTGCCTATTTGGGACTACAAATCCCGAAAAGTCGAATCATATAATATAAATAGACTTAAGCTTCTCTATTTTAACAACAACTGGGGAAACTGATTCTTTGAACACTTCACATTTTCCAAACTTTAGGCTAATAAATATTATTAGATTGGCATATCTATTTGTGTAAATTACTGCTAGAGAGAAGAAAAGCCAGGTAAATTAGGTACGTAATTCTAAAGGGTCAATCCAACTAATTTGTTCCTAGAAATTTTTAGAGATCAATATTTTAAAAACTTTTACAAAATCAAGTAGATATTCTTTGGATGTAGTGATTTATTTTAAATACTGCAGAAAGGGATGAACCTTCATAGTTTGTCTGATAAGAGCTTTAATATTTTCGGATAAATTTAGGAGAAACTGAATATATTGTTTGCAGAAGCTGGTGGTGGTAGATTGATTACATTGTTTCCATCCAGTCTCTTCTTTTAACATCCTACGGGTTCCTTTGAATTAAATCACCATCTTTCATTTGGAGAGGCCAATTCAGACCTTTTAGGTTGGGTACAATCACAAAGAAAATACAAACCCCTAGAGCTGCGTGTTAGAGTGAAAAAGTAAGAGAGAGAAAGAAGATGATTGCATATCACCACCCAGAGCAGTGGAGCAGGACAGCATGCCATAGGATGCTTCATGATGACCAGCAATCCTAGAAACTCCAGCCCTGTGCCCAGCTTTAAGTGGTCTTTCCAGCTATGGAGGCATAGACAAATAGGAGACACCTATGTCCGCCTTTCCAGATGGATACGGAGTTAGGGATCCAGCAGAGGACAGTCTTCAACATTTGTATGTATAGGTGAGGTGCCTTTTGTTTTCAAAGGCATCTCCACTCATCCCTATGACTCAGATTGTTCCTTTGTCACTTAATAGTGAAGATGTCCACTAGCCATGATTATGAAATCTATAAAACACACAAATGCATACATACACAAGTAAACCAGGGGCTAGAGGAGATGAAGTGGTAAATTAAAAAGTAAATGAACAAAGTATGGTCTCCACCTTAATGCAGAGTTAGATATTAATACAAATAATGCAAAAGCATGTATAGGTGTGTGGGTCAGGGAGCAGGGAGAAAGTGTGTTTCTGAATGTGAACTTTAACAGGGTAAAAGTTTCAAATTCAAAAATAGTTGTGCCCACTGTAAATTTTCAAGTAGGCGTCTCATAAATGCCACCAAATATAATCTTTAAAGGCAAACAATACATGTTTTTTCTTTTCCTTGGGTAGATCTATTTTATTTTCAAAACAATTGTTTTTTTTTTTTTTTTCCCCACTTACTGGTTAATATAAGAAGAGGTTAAAGAGAAAATCTACACTAAGTGAGCTGGATTTAATTTAGCATTTTCCAGTCATAGGAAAGTATAAAAGAGAGCTGGTGTAATTTTTTCTCCTCTAACTCCTACCATTAAAACCAATATAAAGCTGAATTTGGTGTTAATTTATATTTTAAGTGTGTTTTTCCCCCATCCACCAACATCTAAACAGTTTCAGCATAAGAAAAACAAATAGAAAACCCTTTTACAAATAGATTGTTATGGAATTGATTTTTTTCCTTTCTTGTAACTAAATGAAATTAATTGTAACATTTTTAGAGTTAGTCCAGAAATTCTATAAAGCCCATGAAAGGCATAGATATCCTAATTGATATCTTTGATATTATACTGAAGAAGCATGAAAAGCTTTCCAAAATGATTTAAATAACTAATGAAACTTGCCATTATGAAACTGTCATTTATTTTTGTCAGCAAGTAAATGGCCTCTGAATAAATCTTACAGTGTTGAAAAAGGTACCATTTTAAAACCAAGAAATAGATTTTATTACCTGAATATTTTGCAGCCAGCGACCATAAAGTAATTTTGGACTAATGTTTGGGCCAAGGCTGACAAACATGAATCTCTGCTAGTTCCCTCCATCTTTTCCAGCAGCAGCCATCAATCACCACTTGGGCATTCTTCCCCACCTGGCCCAAATAAGGACCCACAGTCATAATAAAGTGCTCCAGGCTGTCACTACCAATTGATCAAAACTGGCACATAATATGAAACTTATTCCCTCTCCCCATAATAGTATCTATATATTTATAAAATAATCAGATGTACAAAAAAGTTTTGTATTTGCAAGGTGTTTGTGGCTATGATTACATCTCTGCCTCGTGTCAAATTAACACATGTTCTTGTAAACTTGCTTCTTTTATTTAATGAGCTCATTTTTACCACATTTTGATTCAGGGCTCTTGATTGACAGCTTGCAAAACAATGGGTTCATTTTTCTCCTGTGCTTTGAAAGCCATTTAGATTGGCTGTTATTATTGTTATTCTGCCTCAGAAAAGGAAATCAGAAGTTCCCCAGATCAAATGCCACAGACATGGCACTAGGAAAATCTTCCATTTTCACATTTTTCCATTGTCCCAGTCACTCATTAAAGATAGAGATGGTGTCTATAAACACAGAAATGATGTTCAGTCTTTGTTAATTTTTTCCAAACTAGAGAGAGCAAAATAGACTAAGGGCAATTGATTCTGATTTGGCAGGTTTGATAAATTGCCTTAGAACCTGAAAAATTTAATTTTTAATGTAGTCTTTATTCAAGTCATCAGATTATTTTAAAATTTCTAATTAAGTGTCAGAGAGGCATCCTGCAGGGGTCAGTCCTTTTGCTCCCAGAGTAGAACAGGAGCCAGCTAAGAAAGGATCTGCATCCAAAAAAACACACACACCAATGAATCCCTTCCTTCCAAATGTTAACGCCTCTTAATATTTCAGTCCAATTAATAAGAATGCAACTAAAACTGAACAAATCTATAATCAGCCAAGATAAAATAATAAATATCTCATGGTGATATTTTGGTCCTTTGAAACCACTCAGTATGGTTTTTGTTTTCCTAATTGGACCCCAGGTAATACATATGACTGAAATACAAAATATGTAGGATTTGCTTTTATTTTCTGGACATCTTTATATGTCCTTAGAACTTACCATTCATGTCATTCTTGGCCATTGTTTCATGGAGTTTTTAAGATAAATCTATGATTTTTAAAAATGTTTTAAGCTTGAGATTTTAGCAATATTATTGACAATGCTATTTGGTAGCCATAAGGATTTTTAAAATAATTTTAAAAATTAAATAAATGTAATAAACAATTATATTTATAATTCAGTGTTGTCAGTTTAAGTGCATCAAAATAATATGGATTTCATGGTTTGCTTAAAGGATTAATAATAGATATTAATAAAATAAATCTAGTAAAATTAATTAAAAAAAATCTAGTAATAGTAGAGTCAAGGTAGTGAGTATATAGCTGTTTACCATAAGATTCTTTTAACTCTTCTGTATATTTGAAAATGTTCCAAATAAAATTTTGGAAAAAAAAATCAAATATTGTAGATTCCAAAACAATTTTTCTTCTTTTTTGACACCCAGAACCAATGATTTAGAGTTCATAATCAATATTGTTTCTTGTCTTGATTTGGTAAAACTTAACAAGAGAAGCAAGCTTAAAGAATTTAAATAGTCTCTCTTATTAACTATTATTTTGTGGGTCACCCAAGGACTATAATTTCAAAATTTTGGGAGCATCATATTATAGTCATACAGGCCAGATTCAGACACATAATATAAAAAATTATCATTCACTTCACTAATTTCCTAAAATAAATTATGGCTATAATTGGAGACCTTTTCTGTTTTAAAGGTTTAATTGATATTTTTACAAAATATTTAAAATATTAAATACAGGGAGTCTCATTCATTGAGATTAGTATGTTGCCCTTGATATACTTCATTTAGAGGAGGCCTTCAGATGAAGCTTATTAATGGTTTTTATCAATTTATAAGTCTCTAATATGCATCGATAACCTATGTGATTATTTATATTTTACCATTGAGTAGTATTTCACCATTTTAAATGTAAATTATTTTGAAGCTCTGTCTGCATTTACTTTTTTTAAAATCGAGATATAATTGACATATAATATCATGTAAGTTTAAGATTTGATAAATTTATATATCAATATGATTGCTATTGTAGGACTAAGTAATACCTCCATGGTGTCATATAATGATCATTTCTTCTAGTGGTGGGAAAACTTAAGATCTAGTCACTTATCAAGTTAATGTTTATAATATAGAGTTTTGTTGTCTATAATTACCGTATTAGATCTCCAGGACTTATTTTCTTTTTTATCTACTAATTGCAAGTATGTACCCTTAAACAACATCTCTCCCATTCTCACACACCTCAGCCCCTGTTTCATTCTGTTTTTTCAATTCAAATGTTTTTTTAAATTATTTATTTATTTATTTATTATTTATTATTTTTGGTTATGCCTACAGCACCTTGTCTTCCTAGGTGGTTTCCCATTCAAGTACTAACCAGACCCGACCCTGCTTAGCTTCTGAGATCAGACATCAGGCTTGTTCAGGGTGGCGTTGCCTTAGACCATGGACCGTGGCTCCACTGGGGCACAAAACCAGGACCTTCTGCGAGTAAAGCAGACATACTAATCGCTACAGTATGGAACTGCATCCTTTTTTTCTTTTTTTCTTTTAGATTTCACATATAAGGAATATCACACAGTGTTTGTCTTTATTTTTCTGACATTCTGATATCTCACTTAGCATAAGGTCCTCAGGGTTTATTCATGTTGTTGCAAATGACAGGATTTTCTTTTTTTCTCATGGCTGAATAGTATTCCATTGAGTGTGTGTATCTATATACTATATATCACATCTTCTGTACCTATTCGTCCATAGACAGACACTTAGGTTGTTTCCATATCTAGGCTATTTGTGAATAAAGCTGAAATAAACATGGGAGTGCATAGATCTCCTTGATAATTCTTTCATTTCTTTTGGATAAACATCCAGAAATGGGATTGCTGAATTGGATCCTGTGGTAGTTCTATTTTTAATTTTTTGAGGACCCTCCATACTGTTTTCTGCATGTCTGTATTTAATTAAAGGTATTCCAAGTTCTTTACAAAGTATGAGACTCTTTGGAATATTGAGGTAAGCATGGCATTAATGGAGCATCAAAGTTATTAAATTCACATATTACATATCTTTGTTGTTGTAAAAGCTTTGCTCTGTTTTTAAATTTGGGGCAATTAGAGAATAATGCCAACCTGATTATCATTCTCAAGTGAGCTTTCAAGAGATCGTTAAAAGTTAAGAGAACACCATGCTCCAGGAAGCACCTATTTTTAACAGCTCTAAATTTGAATTCACCTACTTTAAAGCTTTCACTGTTTTTAGAAAGTACTCTATCAGTAATTTTTAGATTACAAGTCTATTGAGGTCGCAGTTTATAGTCTCATATTATAATGATCTGACAATTTTGCCTCCTGGCAGAATTCAGGAGAACCAAATTATTTCACTTCAAGAGCATTCTAAATAGAGAAGATGAGTGTACAGATTTGCTCTAAACAAAAAATCAAAATGTCCAGTTTAATTGGGAGTCTACAAGTATGTGTAATTATGCTTTGATTTGATAAATGGCTGCTAAGTATTCTTGCCATATGAAAACCTTGCTTTATGTCAAAGGGCTGTTGTTAAAAGTAAAAATTTAAAATTCTATTAAAAAATAAAATCCTATAATATGAGGTATAATTTTGTTTCAAATTCAAGTGAAAAAAGTAAAAAAAAAATCCTTGAAATATATAACATCTGCTTAATAATTTAGCACTATCATAAACAATGTATTTTTAAATGTACTTACAACTATGATTAGTATAAATTTATTTAACATAACACTGGAAAAATGGTTTTTAAGATCACAAATGCATTTAATAAGAGTTTCCATACAAAAGAATGCAACATTTTTGCTAAATGACCTCTGGAACAGATCACAGCTCCCTTGGTTATTATTCGCTTTATCTATTATGTTTTACTTCCCTTTTACTTGTCCAACTGCTCTTCACTCTTTGATACCAGCTTTGTTGTCACTTCCTCTTGGTTCTCTTCCCTGTAGCTGAAGACTGACTCAGATATCTTATTTTTTTCCCACCCAAATATAGCACCCTGTAGTACCTACAACGTTAGTTGTATATTATCTCCACTAGATTCTAAGATTCTAAGCTTAAATGCAGCAGGGACTGTTTTACCTAATGTTTATTCATCCCTGCTAGTGTCCCCACACCCACCCCGGAGTAATTGCTCAGTGAATTGGCATAGTTAACTTACTCATTAAAGCCTCTCTCTCTAAGGTCATGCAAATGCAAATCAGCATTTCAGTGGTCATGAAAGGCAGAAGACTAACTTCAGGGTACCTCTCTACTTTATATTTTTCACAATATGTGTGTTTATTAAAGTCATGGTGGAGTCAGTCTAGATTAATTATTCTAGATATGTCTTTATCAGTCAGCAGCCCTTCAGGAAACAGATAGACATGTGAAGGTGTCCACTGAAAAGAGTTTAATAAAGGGACTATTTAGAGGTGTGGAAAGGATCAAGTTGAACAGCCTGAGGTAAGAAACATTCTAGGACTAGTGTTAAAGAAAAACAGAGCTGGACAGTAATAGTTAAAGCAGCAAAAAGAGATTTTATTTAGGAACTATTGCAACAGAGTAAGAAGGACCTCAGAATAGAAATGGGCTCAATTCTGTGTACAGCATCGAGAAGTGGCAATTTATAGCCAAGAAGCAGGGTGGTCCTTAGTGGATAGAAAATTACTAAAAGGGAGAAACTGACTCAGGATTCTTGTTAGTGTGACCACACTGTATGAACATCATAGACTGAACTTAACACAAACCTAGATGGTATAACTTACTATATACCTAGGCTAGATACAGTATAGCCTAATGGTCCTAGGCCACAAGCCTGTGCAGTATACTGTATTGAATAGTGTAAGTATTTGTAACACAATGATGTTTGCGTATCTGAGCATATCTAAACATAGAAAAGGTACAGTTAAAATATGGTATAAAAGATTAAAAAATGGTACACCTGTATAGGGCACTTAGCATGAATGGAGTTTATAGATCTGGAAGTTGCTCTGGGTGAGTGGTGAGTGAATGAAGGCTAGGACATTAGTGTACACCACTGTAGACTTTATAAACAGTATACATTTTGGCTACACTAAATTTATAAGACATCATAAGATTGAGTCAAATACAAGAGAAAATTGTACAATCGAGAGATTCAGTAAACACGAGATGTGTGACGCTGCTCTTAGCTTAATACAACATACTGTTTTACATGCAAACTTTTTTATAAGTAGAATAAAATAATAAAAAGTATAGTACAGTAAGTTCATCAACCAGTAACACAATTGTTTATCATCATTATCAAGTAGTATGTACTGTACATAATTATATGCGCTATACTTTTATATGACTGGCTGTATGTGTGTAAGATTGTTTCCACCACCCTTGCCACAAAAGTAAGTAATGGGTTGTGCTTGACATTTCTACATCTATGATGTCATTAGGCAATTGGAATTTTTCAGTTTCGTTGTAATCTTGTGGGACCACCATTGTGTATGTGGTCCATTGCAGACTAAAAAGTTGTTTTGTGATACATGACTGAAAAATCATTTATGTATATCTGTGTATTTATGTATGTGTGTGTATTTGGAAGAAAAAATATTTCAAATATATGAATTTATTATTGTAAAAAATCATACTCAGTGAAAAAAACAAATGAGTATTTTTACCTAGTTGTTTCCAGTTTACATGTTAAATGAATATAATCTAATTAAATGAGCTAAAAATTAAAATATAATTTCAGTTAAGTCAGATGAAGTGACTTATTACAGGTATAAATTATTGAGAAATAATCTTTGTTCTTATTCAAAATAAATTCACCAAGTCATTATAATCACATTAACTGTTAAATAAAAGAATAAAATTGGATGAATTATTTTTAGGAAAACGCTAGTAGTATGCAGTGTTAAAATTTGGTTTTTCTGACCCCCCACCCCCACCCCACTTAAAGAATGAGCTTGCTCAGGGCCTCAAGAAAGATGGCCAAAGGTACAGGGCTGATACAGGGGTAGGACAATCAAATTAAGTCAATTAGCTTTGGAGATCCAACTGTGAAGGTTAGAAAGCCTCAGGGGCAAAGATCCTGTGCAGGAAGAAGGCTGTGCATATAGAAAAAGCAGTCGAGTCTCAAAAAGGAGCACAGACAAAAGCTCTGGCAGCCTAAGTGATTGAACAAGGGCCAAAAAGACAAAGAATATCTGGAGATTTTCTGGCCAAATAGTACCTTCAGTACTTGAGATCCATGAGATTTTCACATTACAAATTCTTTTTGTCCTTGAGCCAGGGTTGAATTATAACTTTCTTGACCATAGCCACCTTTGACTTCTAGGTCTCCTTTGACCATTAGAGAGATAAAGATAGAAAGGAAGAGAGGGAAGGATAGGGAGGAAGGGAGAGGGAGGGAAGGAGACAGATAAAAAGATAGCTCAGGCTAGATTATATTTTTTTCTTGGTTTCACAAGAAATTAAAACATTTCTGTGGCCCCCTAGGGCCTGTGCCTCCTGTGCCCACTGGTGAAGTTGGCCATAACCTGAACTTCTTTGAGTGTGTTATGTCCCCTGTCCTCGTGTAATCCCTACCTAAGAAAATGATATTCCCCACTGAGATTTCTAAAGGGCTCAGTTCAAAGATACATACGATCTGGAAAATTAGCATAAGTTTCGATCATCTTACATCGTTACATTTTTAAGATAAAAAATAAAGATACTTCTGATTAAAGAGGTCTAGCTTTGAAAGATCCTAACCACTGATATCTATGCTGAATATTTAAAAAAATATTTTGAATTGTTTCAAGCCATTAAGAACAAGATAATGGCTTGCTCTTAATTCATATCAGATTTGAAGATTCATTTGATTTCATTTTTTAAATGGTTTAATCTTACAGAAAATTAAGTGAATATTTCATATTCACAAATGGTATCTTATGAATTTCTGAAAGTGAGCTTTTTTTTTAGAGCTTGATTAATGTCAGTGTCTATTATCAATCTGTACCTAATGTCATTTTCCTGCTTAATAGCACTGAAGTCAGAAAAAAAAATCATTATACCTCACTCGTTGGCACTTACACTGGGGTTTTGATAAAAGAAAATGCATTTTGCATGCAGTCTTTTAGTAAGGATTTGTTTAAAATGTAGGTTGTTCTACTTTAAAGCTCAATGCTCTGGACATTTTGAACCTTTTGCTTCATTAACTACATTCATTCTAAAATACCTTTCAATTTAAACCAGGAGATAATTGTAATACCTTGAAGCAAATGAGATGTTATTGCAATAATTAAATCCAAAATGAGATGCAGATAGTACTTTAGACCTGCTGCTGCTTCAGCTAGTTAATAGCGAATAACATTTCCATTGGTCACACTGATTTCTTTCTTTTCTAGTCGAGATGGAGTACTGCATACTAATTGTATTCTAATGCATTTTACAAGAGGTAAAATGTGCATTAAGCTCTATCACACTATTTTAAATTAATTTAACTTTGCAAAAATTACAATAATTATATGACATGATGCTTTCATATCATACAAATATGCTTCCGATTTTAGAAAAACTTTTACATAACAATAAGATTACTTGAATACTAAGTGCATGTTTTCCACTAATGAATCTGTTGGTAGAATTAGGGGCCTTTTTATTAGCTCTCTCAAGCTTCAGAAACTTTCAATGTTTAAAATGTGCCTCAATATTTCAGCTGGAGGTGCAGAGCCTGTTGACGTGGTAGGATGTGTGGATGACAGTATTAAGAGAAAGCAACTATTTTTTCTAAATAGTGATTTTTTGGAGAGGGGAGGGATATCATTTCCATCAAGAGCACAGCCCCTTTTTTAAAGTATTAAACTGGGATACATTATTTGTGTCAAATTAGATATGCAGAAGGAAGTTTCTGTTTATAGAAATATACTATTTCACTTGAAGAACCATGTCACGTTGATAGATTTCTCTTTTGATAGCAATTATTCTGCTCTTTGATTTCTGAGAAGCTGAAAACCACTGTGTTCTTCCTGCCCCTCATTTTAGTCCGTGCCCATGTTGTTCCTTATTGCTTTACTCTTCCTTTTACTTTTTAAATTTTATTTACTTTTAAATAATAATAACTGATACGTATTAATACTTATTGAACATTTACTAGATGCTGAATATTGTGCTTAATGCTTTGAAAGATTACTTGCACTTAATCCTCACAATAAACATATAAAATAGATATTCTTATTAGCTATATTTTATAGCAAAAAAAAAAAAAAAAAAAAGCTCTGGCAGTGGAGTAACTTATCTGATGTCCTACAGCTAGTTAGTGGACAGCAAGTTT
Organism: Pteropus alecto; assembly: GCF_000325575.1. Lineage (NCBI taxonomy): Eukaryota > Metazoa > Chordata > Mammalia > Chiroptera > Pteropodidae > Pteropus > Pteropus alecto. The sequence continues at coordinate 24,239,510 of NW_006494614.1, read as the reverse complement.
GCACCTCAGTGGTCTAGCTCCAGAGCTCATGTTCTCAACTCCTCCATCATCAGGAGGTTGCAGGGGCTGTCGAGGGGAAACTGGGAGGAAAATATAATCAAAGTTGTAGGTATTGTTTTTTAAAAGTGTTCTGAATATAACCTTCAACCTATGCTCTTCTTAGAAGAATTAGGGAAACCTCATTCCCTGGAAGCCCCTTGCTTACCTGGATTACCTTTAAATATTTTAAATACTTCCACTCCAAAGATGGTGCTATGGGTTTCCATTTTCTTCTCCTCTGGCTCACCATGCTCCATCTGTTCTCCAGCAACTTTTATTCAGGGTAGTTCTGTCTTCTGCTCCTGCCCTTATTACTGATTTTTGTATTGAGTATGATATTTCTCAGTGACTAGTGCCATCTGTTATTTGGGTTTATCTGGCTCTACCCCTGTTTGCTTATATACTTTCACTGAGTGTTTAAAGAAGAACCAACTTCTATTTACTTCATCTATACTATTTTCATAATATTTCTAGTTTAAGGCGGAACCTTCTCTCCTGCCACAAGGAACTTGAAGGGGTGGACCAGAAACAGTACTGGTACACCTCCCTGGTCCCTGTAGGGTGCAGCTCTATTTACCTTACTCAAGGTGATTCTTTTGCAGAAACCACTCATGATTAAAGTCAATGGCTCCTACCTTAGTTTCAGAACCTTTGACTTGGGGATAACTATTAGCCCACTGTTTCCTATCATTTTCTCACCTTAGATTCAGCTGACTGGTCGACCTGGAAATTTTTTGAACTTCTAGAGGTATGCTTAGATCTAAATCTTCCTGAGGGCTTGTCTCTCATAATAGTTTTCTTTCGGGGACCCATTTTCATCCTCCTTCCCTTTCATTTCTTGAAATAGGTAAAAGCCTTTGGTGGAGAAAGTTAACTATTCTTGTTCCCATTGATCCCTTTCATCCCTCAAATGGCTATGAATTTAACCCCACTAAGTCTCCATATATATCTGTAAATTCTTTATTTTTCTACCCAGGCCAGATCTCTTCGTCCTCATGGAATGAGGGCAATTGATACTATCTTTATCTTTCCAGATCCCAGATCCACAACTCAAGACCTTATTTTTTTCTCCTGCCAAAGGTGTGACCTGCTTATATTTCTCTCTCTGCTCCCCGCCCCTCCTACTATGACATTTTCTGTCTTGGACTCCTTTCTTCTTCAGAAAAATGCTGGTAAACTGTTCGTAATTTCTAATCCTTTTTTTTCCAATTCATTTCTCTAAAACAGCACATAAAATAATTTCTATTTTGCATGAGTTTTATGATAAGTTCATAGGAAAGCAAACATTTACGAATTAGCAAATAATGAGAATTATGGAAAATGCCAGTCCTCTGAAGGCTTAAATCAAAATGAAATGGGAGCTAAGTGTTCTTTTAAATACTCTCTGAGACTGTCCCCTGACTTTTTGCATGCGCATGCCCCTGCCAGCCTCAGTTTTTATTTGGGGGCGGAGCCAGCCCAGCAAAGCCAATGAGATCGACTTGGCTGCTGGGTCAGCTGTTAGCTAGTCCCTTCCAGAGAATGCTTTGCAGGCCCATTTCTCTTTTCATTCTCTGTAGCCACTCTGATTGATTAATGCACACTCATGGCTTCAGTCACACCAACTTATATCTGTAGTTACTCATCATGTGACCCAGTGAAACAAGTTTCTTATCTTTAAGTAGGTAAACCTAATTAGCATGAAAACTTTTTGTGAACTAAGCATTGTGAAAATGTTTTATTAATGAGGTAGGTTTGGAGAGGCTTTTTGGGGAAAATAATTTGCTGGGAAGCCATAGATTTAAATGTGACCATATCTTAAATGTTCTGTCTGTTCTTGGCTTGAGATATACTGTGGAAAAAAGATAACTCTAGGATAAATATTCTTAAAAAACAAGAATTATAGCTCCAAAAAATAATGACTAGGGCAAAAAATATTAATAAATTTATTGACTTCCAAAGTGCACTAAAATTTTTATGAAGCAAGTTGAGCAGAGGCTTAATTTATCTGTGGAATATCATTATTTTACAACTTATCTAAGTTCACTGGAGATAAAAATTAATAAATAAAGAGGCAGCAGGTTTTGGTGACTATGAATGAAAAGGCAAAGAACATAGCTATATTAGCAATTTTGTTCTTGATCTACACAGACATTTCAATAGCTACTATTTCAAATGCATTTTAAACTCATTTTTTTTTTTTGCATTTTAATAGCTTCGCTTCTAACGTTAGAATGCAAATGTGAATTTTTGCCTCCAGCATATTTTATTCCTACCTTGTCAAAATCACTAGGAATCCACATTCTTATAATAGTACCCTGCACTTTTCAGAAATCAGGAGGAGAAAGAATATAGGGGTAAAAGTGAGAGGGTATGAAAAAGACTTGTGAAAATGAGGACAAAGATAGACACAGATAAAAATATAGGCAGAAAGATTAGAAAAAAGGAGACACTAGAAAGAGGAATAACAGAAAAACATGAGGAAGTCCAGTAAAATATGACTTTGGATATTTAGACCAGATGAATGCATTTTTGCTTTTTTTCATTTACTTAAATAATAAACATTTTCAACTCCTATCACTGTTGTTTGGAACACCAAGTATGTTACAGTTAAGAGTACTTTTTGCTTGAAAGTAGCTTGCCAGCTTTAATTTTCAGAGTTCAAAGTTTTGATGTTTTTTTAAATAAATCTTATTGAATGCTAATGGTTTGATAAAGGATGAAATAATTTTTTTTTATAAATTAATTTTAGAACTTAACAGATTTTGGTCAATTTATTAAATTTGCTTAAATACCTCAGATATTTAAACACTGGCAGAAAATATTTTTTGTTTTTGTTTTGGGATTATTAAGCCTGCCTTGTACCAAAATAGCTGAAGGTTATACTTTGAATCAGCAGATATTTCTTACTTCTCAGCCTTTTCTTCCATTTCAAAATGGGTTTATAGTCTAATTAGGGATAACATATGGTGAGAACAATAACAAAATGACACCTTAATGGAAACAAAAAGAGTTAGAAATAAATGGATTAGGCACTTTTCCACAGTTTTCAATTTTTGTGAGCAAGTCATTTAGAGAATGTCATTCTGAATCAGTCATAACCCTCACCATTTGTCTACTCGCTCCCACTGCAAACAGTATTCCTACCTCTTGTCTGGAAGATTCCAATATCCCCTTTCATTGGTACCCTGGAGTTGATGTTTTCTTAATTCTTAGGTATATTTCATATGATATTGTATAATAAACCATTCCCAGATTGAATACTAGAGCCAGTTTGTCCAGTAGGTGTTGATCACTGCTGTTTCCGCCTTTCTGTCTGTCTCTGTCTCTTTTTGCCTCTTTCTCTGCCTGTCTCTCTCTCTCTCTACTGCTTTCTGAATCAAATTGGAAAAATTTTAACTGTACCTTAACATTTTTATTTGCTTTGCCAACTTTACTTTGACTTTCATTTCCCATTGTGATTCTTCCATAGCCACTCTTCTTGTTAACTGTTTGCCTTCTTTTTACTTGGATGTTATAACCTCCCATCTAGTATTTTTTCTTCAGTTTGAACACTCCAGGGGTAACATAGAGAAACTACTTTCCTTTCAGTTATTCACATATCTCTCCGTCTCTAAATCCAAGTTAAAATTTTATTTTTATACCTAGAAAGTTGAAATTAATATCTTATCTCAGGATAAATTATTTATTTTTATGAATGTAGTTATTAATGTTAGTAATGATAGGTTTATTATAAAATTTATAGTTATTAATTAAAACATTTTATATTATACATTACATATATATTTAAAATATAAATATTTTATATAGAATGAACATTGTGAAGTAATTTCTATTCACTAGAAGGGCAATAAATACCTGCTAATATGTTTTAAAAGACCATTTTTTGGTTATAGAAAATATTAACACTTTGTACTTATGTTCTTATCTATAAAATATAAAAAAAATCTGTAAATTGTTTGAGTACATTGGTGGTCTTAAAACTAATTTCTATAAACTAATTTCTGATATAGTCATTTGAATTTCGAAAATAAATTGTTAATCACATATTATTTTCGAAATTTATTGAGCCTTTATTAGTGTAGTCTGTTGATAACCTATGCAACAGTTTTAATTCCAAGATACAAGAACATATCAGAGGAATTGTATCCAAAACAATAAGCAGATTTTCAATTATACTGAATTTTTTGTCAGAAGATTATTTTACAAATGGTATTTTTCGTTCTCTTCAAGTAATATGGCACTCTTGTCAGTGTTTACAAAAGTGTTATCACCAGGTGATGCCAGTATGATGGCTGATGCACAGGTGTGCACTAACCACACCTAGGTTCATTTGTTTATTTTACCTAATAGACAATCTGGAAAATAATGATGAAAGATACTAACCAGGCAAGAAAACACAGCTTGATTGAATATTCTGTGTATCACAATACAATTGACATGTTGAAAAATGTTTTGAAGGTGTTTCAATTCAAAATATACATGTAATTAGGATAAAGGGGAAAATGGCTGAAGTTATAAAAATGGCAGGCTTGTGTGAGTATACATTTTACAGTTAGCATGTTTGATATATGGCATGCTATATATGACATTGTATGTATGGCATGTTTTAGAAATAACAATGAATTACTTCAAAGAGATGAGGAAATATAAAAACATCTTTTTTTTTTTTTTTTGGTCTTATAATGTCCCCTATCACAATGTAGTTAATGTTTAAAAATATTACACTTTGGAATTAGATCCAAATTCTTTTCTTTTTCTTGATTCTTCCAGCTAAGTAATCCTTGGAAAGTAAGTTCTCAGAAATTGAGTATTCTCATCTATAAAATAAAGTTAATATGACCCGTGTCATAGTAGAGGTTGTAACAAGAATCAAATGAGTTAATGCATACAAAGTGTATTAGCAAAATGCATAAAGTGGCAATTATCTTGTTAATCATTATAATTTTGCATTAAATAATTGGTTTTTATGAGAAAATGTAAAAGACCTTGAGAATATTTCTTTCATGGCAAAGGGCAGTTAGTAGGGCAAAACTATAGTCTGATAAGAAAATAATTGGAAAGTAATAACGGTTCTAGTTCTATGCATTGAAATTGCATTAGATACTTAAATAGATTACAGAAAGTGTAATAGTTTCTATAAGCCTCTGGTTGGCTGTTCTGTAGATTCTTTAGCACACATCTGCTCTTTATTTTTATCCTGCTCTATGCGCCTTCTATGTGTAGGGGCTTGTGAAGAAGTTATTGATGTTTATCAAGCACCAGATCTTTTCACTTACTTTTCCTTGCTTGCTTTTCACAATAATATTTTCCAGTTGATAATATTAGATTCTTTAAATAAATGGACAGCTGAGGAATTGAAGAAGGTAGTAATGACTTTCCCACAGTCATGGGACTGACTAATAAATGATGCACCTGTACTGAATCCAAGGCTTTTCTCATTGCATATCCCATTCTTCCACTGATCTTAATGCTTTTTCAAAGATTGCTGATTGTCCATTCTTCCAAGCTTATAAAAGTAAGGGAAGAAGCTTTTTGGTAGATGCATGGACAGCTTGTGTACTCCACTTGGTGCTTTACATATGTCATGTTAAATTTCATCAGCATTCTATAAATCAGCCATTTAATTCCCATTGGTGTCCATTAGGACATTATTGAGTACAATTAACAGAAAATAACTGAACTTAAAATGGTCTAATGAAAAAAAAAGCTATTTTACACAATGCACACAAAAATAAGAAGAAAAATGACTAATGGGTAAACAGTGTGCAAGATCAACTATTCTTTTATGGAATGTGTATGTTGATGTATATATCTGTGGAGGATGTTGACAGTTTGGGATTTAAACCTTTAGGTGCTAAGTATTTAGTTTATATAATCTCATCAGGATTGGTATTGCTTCGATTAAATAAAGAGACTAAAGTTAAGCTAAGTCAAATGAGTTGTTCAGAGTTACATAAATCACATAAAATCTGGACATTCAAATTTAGGTTTTTCTGATTTTAACATCTATGCTTTTTCAGTGACCACACCACCATTCTTTCATTAAAATGGCTTGGGAATATTTGGAGTTGTTCTGTTCATCTGCTTCAATTAAACTGTAGGGTAAATTTTTACTTGCTCATTTTCTTTGAATATCTGTGTTTATAAGGACTATATGTGTAAAAGTACAATCTAGTTGAGTAGATTTGAAATACTATCATCCTTCTTGATCCATTGTAACTTAGTATGTCCATGTTCATAAAAGAACCCTGAAGATTTAAAAACTCTCCTAAAGTTGTAGACCCATGTTTTATGGGTCCTGTATTACAGATTGTATTTTCCTTATTTATTTGTACATGTTAAAATGTGTGTCACAGCTTGGTTTTGGTTTCTTTCCTAGAATTTTAATGGAGCCAACTCATACCAGCTTGCAGAACCAGAACTTCTTGCTAACTGCACAGTCAGTGACATCACATTGGTCGTTTGAAATCGCCTATGCTAGGAGTATTTATATCACAGAAATTGGCAAACACTACAAATCAGAGCTTCCTCCTTCTATTCTTGCCCACCTCCTACTTTCTGCTGCCCCAGAAGAACCAGTTGTTAAACTTTTTCAGACTCATCGTTGCTTTTAACTTTTTTGCTAGGATGTCTGCTGAAGTATTTGGGAGGTTTGTGAAGAATCTACATCTGAGCAAAGTAATTTACCCTCCTGTACCCTAGAGATAAGCTCTGAGTTTTGGAAATGATTTACTTTCTCTGAGCTGTAAACTTAAAATTCAAATATTTTTCTTTATTGTAGGATTAATTTTCTCATGTTCATTTCCATGAAGAGACATTGTGATAGAGCTGGCTTTCTTCATTTTTCACTTAAGTGCTTATTTTCTACATGGGATATTCAGCAGTTTTCAAGTTCTATGCAAGAATGTTTTCTCTGAAAGGGCTCTCTTTTTCAAAAAAGTGCTACTATATTTTTAACATATTTATAAATAAATTGCTTCAATTTGCCTTGAACAAAGTTTCAATAAAGGACAATATTTAAGGGAAATTTTTACTTCTGCCATATCAACAGTTTTAAATGTTAAGTATGCACAGCTCTTAAGAAGATCCTATAGCAGTAGATCTATACAAAATTCACAGCATTTTCTAATTCCAAATTTAGAGTCCCAGTTTTAGATGCTAATATATCCAATTAAAATTACATTCAATAAAATCTTGGCATTAAAAGATGATACAGTTTGGAATGCTATATTGTAACAACTTCTAGTCTACAAATATCTTAGATATTCACAATGATGAAAATAAAAGTTATAGAGTTTTCCTGAATAGATGAAATAAAAAAAAAAGAATTTTAGTGTAAATAAGTGCAAGGTAATGCTTTTAAGGAAAAGTGATTTTGCCTGTAAGTCACTTGGGTCCAAGAGAGCTCATATACTGAGAAGGGCTGGAAGCATCCAGTTTTGTTTTGTTTTAGAATGGACTGCTATTGATTAGAGACATCTTCACATCACAGGCTATATTTAATGAGGATATAAAAATTAACCAAAATATTTTCTTGTAATTTTGTGAATTAATAAAGCCATAGTATCTGTCTGCCTTGTTATGTAAGCTTCATTGTGTCTCAAGAAAGAAATATGGAGAAATTCCATTGGGAAGATGATTTGATCAAGAAAATATGAGGCAAGGGATATGAGTGAGAATAATTATAAAGAATTATATATTTCATTCCAGAAAACTGAGGCCTGGAAAAAAGAATAACTAAAGTATAAACATTCATCAGTAGAATGATATGGTGTACACAGGCTCATTTAGTGAACTGAAATAAGTTAGAATGAGAAGGAACTTCTTGAAATCCCTTTAAACAGTAAAAAATAAATTTGGAAACAAACTTTTACTTAAAGAGAAGATAAAAGCTAATAACAGTCTTTATAATAATTCTAATATTGTTCAGCTTATTTTAATTGTTAAAACTCTTCAGTCTGTCTTAAATGATTAAGGGAACATTTAGAGATGTTTTATATAGCCGTATGTGTCAGTGCCTCAGAGTCACAATGCTTGCTGAAAATGGAGATTTCTGTGTGATACTACAAATCTTCTAAATTGGAATTTATGGTGGTTGGAGCCCACAACTCTAAATTTTAACAAACACCAGAGATGATACAGCTGAGCCATGGACCACTTAGAGAAATCCTGCTTTCTGCTGATGTTGAGAAAGAACATCCTCGTATATTTTTAGAAAGCATGATCACCTCCTGCTAATATATGTTCTGGTGCCTCTGTCAGCTCTAGTTACAGTGATCTACCACCAACTCATTGAACAAGTCCTGTGCTGTTAAGCCTTTTGTCTTTTCTCAAGTTGTTCCTTCTTACTGAAATTCTCTTCTCTTTGTATTTACTTATTGAGGCCAAATTCATCTTTCAAGACTCATATCTCCCCTCCTCTGGGACATCTCCCTCAATTCACTCAGTCCAAATCTCTCTCTCAACCCTGTGTTTTCCTAAGACATTGAACATATGATAGTGTTTATTACAGTGCATCTTGCATCAGTATAGAGTTCTTTACTTATTATGTAAGTGCTTATCTATCGACTTGAGCAGGGATTGGCAAATTATGGTCTGTAGGAAAAATCTAGCCCACTGCCTGTTTCAAAAACAATGTTTTATTGGAACACAGCCCTGTCCATTTGATTACACATTGTTTAAGACTGCTGTGCACTGTCACAGCAGAGGTGAATAGTGGTGACAGGGACGAATGATCCTCACAGCCTAAGATATTTGCCATCTGCTTCTTTCGACTTTGCCAACCCGTGAGCTAGAATGTGTACTGTATCGTATACTAATTATGTATTGGTGTTTAATAGAATATTTGTAGAGATTTGGTATTCTGTAAGTTATACAAAATGGTGAAAGAATGAAAAGATAGTTGTGAAATATGATTATCATGCCAGTAAAGGAAACATAAACTCTCTTCCATTCCTGCCTTAGTTTGGTTTTGAGTCCCTGTCCTTGATGTTATTCAGTGCTCCAGCAGAAATTCCCGATGGGAAGTGTTCTCTATCTATGTTGTTCAATGTATGGGCGACTCGGACCAAGTGGCTCTTGAGCACCTGACATGTGACTAGTGCAACCCAATAACTGAATTTTAATTTAATTGAAATTAATATAAAATTAATTAAAAATATAGCCAGTAGATACTATATTGGACAATGTGGGTTGAGGAAAAAATAGATTTATAAGTAATTCTACCTAAACACAAATAGCATGCAATGAGAGTGAGATGGAGAGAAAAATTAATTTAGTAAAAATCTCTAAGATAACTCTGATATATCTGTTTTGTTAATAGCTGTGTCCTAGAAAGATATATGACCCTAGTTGTATTTCTGTTAAGTACTCTAACGTTTGGATGTAAAAAATTGGAAACCAATTTCAAAAGGTAGACTAAAATTCTTGTAGATATAAGCTCTTTCCTTACATTTTCATTTTTTAAATTGTCTTTCGGCATGTGCATTGATGAACTAGCATCTTTGCAAAGACTAAATGGTGCCAAGATAAAAGTGAAAGAAGGAAATTAGAAATGCCTAAAGATTTACACATAAATTCTACATGTGAGTTCATGTGTGCATGGAGTAAGGAAAAGGGACAGAGAAGAAAAATGAGGAAGAGACTGGCTGTAGACTTTGGATACATTATCATTGGTAGTGAAGAAATGGAATGCTTTCATGTTTTCTCTGCTTATTTGTGTAGTTATCATGACTTCACTCCTTTTTACTGAACTTTATTAAACTTCCTTATGCACATGAACACATTTGATAAGAATCTTATGGCTATGGAAAAGTACAAATTCAAGGAGTTGATTGTGAATTGATATGTTCAAACCTGCTTTGAGGCAGAGAATAGAGGCCAATCTAGCATATGAGCTGGAGTAGGATGAAAGAGAAGTTGTTTTTGATGTTACCTTGCAGAGTATGGAGAACAATAAAACACTTATTGAATATTTTCTTTCACTGAGTTGGTAGAATTGTCCTGTCAACCAGTGTAGAACAAGCTCAGATTAGCAAGATAATATTTTCTTTGTAGTAATCATTTTCATTTCTTAAGTAGTCACTTTAATATGGTGTTCCAGCTTTCTGAGAGTTTCTTGCTCTTCAAAATGGGTGAGGCATCCACTTAAATTATCACCTCCATCTTAGTATGATATCTATAGATATTGGTATATCTATATAAATATAGATATTATATATAGAGAAATATCTCCAGATATCTCTCTATATCATTTGATATATACATTTAAATATATGTATATACTTAGTATAAAATATTTATGTATGTATTTAAAATAAAGTGTCTGGTCTACTGTAAATTGCCTAATAGGGCAGAGGAAGGGAAAGACATATTTTAAATTAACCTATGTGCCCCAAGAGGTGGCAACTCTTTATATTAGGTGAATTCTTTTTCACTGTGAAGATCTTTTAAGTGCAGGAGGGGAGAATAAGACTACTTGAATAAGTTTTTAGGAATGTAAATTAAGCATCTTTTTAATGTATGATATTTAATTTATTAATGTAACTACAAAATATAATTTCATTAAATATTTTTTTCTGCACTCACATTTTATGAAATAATTTTCTTCATTTTTATATGCATTTTATATAGAGCTGTGTCTGTATCATCACAAGGGTTATTTTTTGAGGTATATAATGCAGCTTTGCAATATCATCACTTCCTACCAAATATTTGCAATACATCCTTTTTTGAATCTACATATGATTCTGTTCTAATACTGTGAAGATTTAAAACATTGATCCTGATGTATATGTTCATAGGCGCCATAAGATATTATTGTTATTTAAAAGGTAAGGTTATAACTGCCATGAGTAATGAATTAATTAGCATTAAATTTCTTTTCCTCCTTATTTAACTGAATCCGTCAGGATACTTCTGTACCCAAACCATAATTGCTTGAGGTCATTTTAGGCTGATGTATGCTCCAAAATAGCATTTTATTTTGAAAAATAATGTTATTAGCATTTTTCCCATAATATGAGACACTGTGTGAAGACTCAAATATAAATCAACTCTTTCTTTACTAAGGAGTAATTTTAGGAAATGACCCCATCTTATCTATATTTAGTTAGTACGTGTGGTGATATTCATTTAGAAATGAGACCAAGAAAACAAGCAAACAAACAAAAAGACAAGGAAGAAAAATCTTATTTGTGTGTAGCAAAAGTCCTTGAGGACATGGTGCTCTCTGGAGGGCCTCCCTAGGGTCTCTTGGGGGTTTGATATGGTGGCATTTGTTTGGTAGTTTTTACCTGTGGACAGGACTGTACTCAAACAGTGTTTACAGTTATTAAACATTCTATCATATAACCAGCTTCCGTTCTGATTTTTATGCTCAGCTAGTGAACTTCTGATAATTTGGCTTCTCATGTAGTTTGCTTACAAAAAGACAATGTGAAGATGTAACTTGGAAAAAGATAATATGCTGTATGTAAGCACTCTTAAGATTGGTTAGAACCCTTGTTTGCCTCCATGACTTTCTTTTTTTGTCTATTTTTTCTAGCTTGAACAACTCTCTTTTAACTGCCATCTTCATATGTTAATACATTCAGTGAAGTTATAGCTAAGGTCTGCCAATCTGTGAGACATTTGACCCCGCTGAGATGACTTTTTCTAACTTCTGTCTTATCTGATAGGTGATGGTTTGACAGTTTAACACCCAGAGGGCAGAGTTATTTCCCACTTGCACAAGGAGTCTGTAATCCTTGAAGAGGAATGATTGTAATTTGTGTTCTCCCTCTTTTAAAAAAAATGTACAATTTACCTAACCATAGGGAGTCAAAGGCTGTTTGTTTTGTAAGTTTTTTCAGGAGTGGAAAGAATTAATCTTCTTCTATCAGTACTTATGGACTAGATATAACTTGGGGCTAAGGCATATGTATGGAAGGATTGTTGAGATAGTTTTAAATATTAGAATTTACTAATTTTTTCAGGAACTGTTTGTTGAATACCTATTATTTGCCAGATAAGGTGTCATATGATGACTATATAAAGATGTATAAGCTAAATTACTTACCATCTAAAGCAGTAGTTCTTAACTGGAGATTATTTCCCCACTTAGGGCACATTCGGCAATGTTTGGAGACACGTTTGGATGTCACACCTGGAGGAATCTCCTACCTCTAGTGTCATCTAGTGCCAGTTAGGGATGTTGCTAAACATTCTACAATGCACGAGACAGCCTTCCACGTCAAAAAAAAAAAAAATTCAACTCAATAATATCAAGGCTGAGAAAGCTTGACTTAGATGTTAAACAAATGTCAATATATATTTGCATGACATGGTAGGCTCTCTCTATATATGACGTATGTATGTAGTACTAATATGGAACAGCCCAGTGGAAATTTTGGTCTCGGCAAGTACTTTCAAGAATCAGTTGGATGTCATATGAAAGTCCAAGTTCTATACATTAATTTATTTTAGCCTTCATTGCACAGATTCCAAATTCCTGACTAGACAGATTTTAACTGCAATATGGAGAATATGAAATTAAATTAGATGTTCAGTGAACTTCTATTGACTTTTGGGAATGGTCAAAATATAGGTCAACTACAGGTCAGTTCTCTAAATCGCAATAATTTATTGTCCTAGGAAGGAAGTATTGAATTTAATTACGGTGAAACAAGCTTTTCTACTTTCTGGATACTAACAACATCTTTGAAGCACGCACACACACACACACACACACACACACACAAACTCACACAAACATTTATATTAGAAGTAAGCAAAAGTAAATAAATAAATAACCATAAAATTTTAATCTGAACTCTTACATATCAAAATAAGAAAATCGTTTACTAACTTTGTGTGTCACATTGTTTTCTGGATTTATGATTTGGGCATATCTAGGCTAGCACATATAAACATACAAGCACAAATAAACAAAAGTGAATTGTCTGTAAAAACTCATATTTCTTGATGAATTCTTATGAAGAGCCCTTCTCATTCTCCACTATTTCTTTAACTTTTGTCATTGGTAAAAATTCTATGTATAAGAACCATTTAATAAATTCATCATGAAAATGCTTAAGCCGTTTGTTAGTTACTAGGACTGTAAAAGAGAGCAAGACATGGTCTGTGCGCTTGACAGAAATAAAATGTTATAAACATTATAAGAAAGGAACTCATACAGCCACCATATCAACCAGAATTTCTAATGCTTGCTTAATGTTTAATAATCTGTTTAATAATAGTTTTCATGAATATATTTACATTTGTTGGACCTCAGGCTGTGCTACTGGGAGCGGGAGAATTGTGTGTCAATCACCTTGGGAATCATAAGAAAGCTACATAGATTAGAAAAGAGTTGGTATACTCTAAACAAAATGGCTGTGACATTTAAAGGTATTTGTAATATAAACATGCAGCACAAACTTCATGAAGAGAAAACCTTTGTCCCTCCACCAGTTTGTTGGAGGAGCAGCAGGAGACAAAAATGGGGGTTCAGTCTAGAATTCGAAGGATATTATAGGATATATTTAGAATTTTAGGATTTATACAATATGTAATTTAGATTCCTAAACTTTTAAGGCAGTGGGAATGATATCAGATTTTTGTTTCAGATATAATATAGTAGTTCAATTGATGGTTTAGATAGAAGGAAAACAAATTATTAGGAAGCTATTGTAGTAGTCCATATGCCAAATATATGAACTAAGCCAGATGACATTACCCAGAAGCGGGCTTTTTTTCAACAATATTTTCACCACAAATTGAAAGGAATTGATGACCAATTAGATGTCAGAATTAAGAAAAAACAAGTACTTGAAAATGATGCCTTGGTTTTACCTTGGGTGACATGGAGAATGCAGATTAAAGAATTGTTTTGAGATTAAAAGTGGCTTTTAGTTGCCTGGGCAACATTTAAGGGGCAGTTGAGAAGACTAATCTGATCTCAGGAGAGAGGATAAAGTGAGAGATTAGGATTTAAAAGTCATTAGCAACTGCAGATGGGAGCCAGGTTCTGAGAAGGGAAGAGTTTGCACTAGCACAGAGCATAGAGTGAAAAGTGGACATGGTTGACAGAAGTTTAAGGGGAGGGTTGAGGAAAAGTAACCAAGAGTCTGAAAGTAAATTAAATTAATCAGAGAAATATAGATTCCAGGAAAGTGTTGTCATAGTAATAGAGATGGAAATAGAGGAAGGCTGGAGGATGAAAGCTATTTGCAAATTTTGCAGAAAGTCCATGAAAGACTGTGAAAGAGGCCTGTGAATTTAGCAACTGAGAGGCCTGTGAATTTAGCAACTAAGAAGCTATTGAAGCTACTGAGTATGAATTTTTCCAGAACATTTGTGGATGAAAGCCAGATTGGTGGGTTAGGATGAGTATTGGAGTGTTGCTTTTTATTTATATTAGTTCTAGTGAAGATTACTTGTCAAACTTTATATGCCGGAATGTTTTCTTCCATGATTTGTTATCATCTGAATGAATTTTTTCATTCAGAGGTAAATATACTCACATAAAAATAAAAGAGGGGTACAGAAAAGAACTTTAAAGATTATCTTATCTACCTACTCAATTTAGAGAGAAGGAAATTAGAATAAAAAAGGTTAAGTGTCTTGCCCAATAGGTGCACACAGTCAGTTGCAAAACCAAATCTAGAATTGATCTCCTGATTCCTGGTCTGGTACATTATTCATTACTCTGTGAACAGAAAGATAGAGGTCATTTCTATGCAGAGAAAAACAAACGAGCTGTGTCATTGCAGAAATGTTCTGCATGGTTTGCTGCCATCTGTCTTAAAGCTCAATCTGGACTCTCAGGAATTGAGACTGTTGAGCTGCATTTATATGGACCATGTGGACAGGGCAAGGGAAATCTTTTATTTGGAGAGTTTGGTTATTTCCAAATATGGAATATTGGAGATACAAAATATTTTTGACAAAATTAAGAGTCTAGAGCTGTGGAATTTTTGAGGACTGACTTGATTTCCTGTTTTGTGAGATTCTGGACATTGTCTTGGTAGACCTGCTGTATTTTATATATGTTAAAATGCAATTGGAATAACATTATAAACATTGCTTTTAGAGGGAGAAAATAATAAAGCAGACAGAGCACTGGGATGGAAGTCAGGTAACCTGGGTTCTCATCCCAAGTGTGATACTTTATGCCATTGAACATTTCACGCTCTTTGGGCCTCAGTTTCTTTACTTGACTAGTTCAGAGTTTGAAACTGGAGGTCTTTTGAAGTCGCTTGAAGACTTGTTTGATCAAGCCCACATGGCTTTTGGAATTTTAATATATTCAACTAGAAATGATTTTCCCCGGGTGCCTTAAGTCCTCATGTCATATATCCACATAATGGCCCCAGTAAGTATTTGGGCTTGCGAGCTCTGATGTCTAGTTCCTTTTCAGTCTCGACATTCAGTGATTCTACAGTAGAGGGATTCAGAGTTAGTAGCTCTCTGTCGCAAACTTTTTAAAGTATTGATTAACTGTGTTGAAACCGTCAAAGCAAATATAATGAAACTACATCTGCCATAAAAACCAAATGTAAACCCAGAACTGTTTTCCAGGCTCATTATTTGTTTGCCTATAATAACATAGTTGCAAAACTCCTAGAAAACTAATTTAAAACTGGATATTAAGAATTATTTAGGTTAAAGAAACATATATCATTGAGTATAATTAAGGTAATTTAAAGATTATCAGAAGAATGGCACCAAGATATGATCAATAAGTCGCTCTTCCTTGGTCGATTGTTTTTAAACAGCTTTGCCAAATCCCTTTCAATATTATTCCGCAAATTTCAGGGGAAAAGCAAGGGATGCATACACAGAAGTCTATGGTGGTGCATTGTAATATAACTCCTTTTTTTTTCAAAAGCCACATTTTACACTGATGTTTGTTATTATAAAAGAGTTACTGTAATTTTATATTTCCTTTTTCTGGGACTTTCTCAATTTAATTTTAAAGGGCTCAGATAATTTGTCTTACATAGGGAACATTGGGGCTTTATATTCTATAGGCATTCCTTAGATATCCAAATGTCACATGAAAAACTAGAAAACTGACGCTAGAAATTATTTGTATGTCTTCACCTAAGTGTACTGCATTCCACCAGCTGACAGCAAGTCTTTCTTAGTGATAGAATGGTTCTCATCTCAATCAGATGACAAAAACAGTTCTCCAGAGCAGCTGAACTTCCTTCACAAACAAGACTGTTGAACTTTTAATAGTTTCTGAAAATGAAATAATTAGGCATTTATTTGTCAGAAGCTTAATATAAATTTCTTTTGTTTGATTTTATCTGGGCCTTTTTATTGAATTTTACTTGATTTGATTTTTCTGACTCTTCTATTAGAATGGCTTTTTGCTTGTAAGTTTCACTCAGATTGACATTTTGATGGTTTAACACATTAATAAAATTCCTAGAAGATGACTGTGTTCTTTGAAAAGTAAAATATTGACAGAGTACACTAAAAGGACATTTTAAAGTAAGTTTTGATTTCCTTCAAAGCTGGATAACATGTTTGCTGCTGTTTGGTAGCTCCCTAAGCCGTACTTCTCACTATATGTCCAGATGATATTTGACAGCGTTACAGTACATCTTTCTGTATCTAGATTTATGTATGTAAATTAAGTTCTTGGCAGTCTGTGAATACAACCAAACCCTCATCTCTCAGTCTGGTAATATGAACTGAAAAACAAATAAACAAATGAAAAAAACTTTCTGAAATTATGAAGAAATCTTTTTCACAGGCATTGAATCTTCCAGACCACACAAGAATCTATTTTACTTTTTCTTTTATTTTACAAAGTATTTTTTTACAAAACCCACAAAAGCATACATATAAACACTTTCATAGCACTATGTGCCAGGCACTCTTCTACATTATATATATATATACACAGACACACACACACACACACACACACACACACACACACACTCATTTTATTTGTTCCAGATAACATCCTTGTGACATAGGGACTATCGTTAGCTCTGTTTTACAGATGAGAAGATTGAGGTACAAGGTCACACCACCAGCAAGAAGAGGCAGAGCCAGGGTTCAACAAAACAGCCAGTGTTCCTAAACTTAACCGATAAGCAGTGCTGTGCAGCTCTGATATAAATAGGCAAAATATATGATGTAGGAGTGTCGTTCCCAACAACCAATATATTTATCGGAAGTTCTTACTCAAGTCAGAATTCTGCAGTGTACTATTTTTTTTTCATTAAGAGACATACATAAACCTTTTTCCTTTCCACTAGTGAGTAAGAAGCCAAGCTAAGCTACTCTGATGTAGACAAAGATTTTAGAGAATATAAGGATAAAATAATCTAAACATTAAACTAGTAAGTAAATTTAGAAAATTTTTGCATTGTAATCAGTTAAACAAAAAAAAGGCAGCATTAACAGGGTAGTATTAGTCTACCTACAGTATGCTTGTTCCTCTGCCCTATTGCCCTGCCCTGGGCCATGCTCTTGGATGGCAGAGCTGCCATGAAAGCACTCCTTCTTAGATTTGTTGATATTTTTATGCTAAATCAAGAGATCAGTACCCAAGCATCCTTGGATAACTAATCAGAAAAATATAAAGTCTCGCTGGAAAGTGTAATCTTGGACTTAAAATCTTTTCTAAATGCTCAATTAGTTGTAAAAATCAATATCTACATGTGGAAAGCTTCTATTATTTATTGTAAGACTTTGTTTTTCTTAATACCTTTACTAACCTTGATTATACTAAGGAAATGATATGCTGTCTGATCTCTCATTCAAATAAACAAAATCTTAGAGTGCCCTACCTCATGCTAGAGAGCATGACTAACACCGTGGATAAAAGGCCAGGGCAGGAAGGTTCCAAATAACCAGTATGCAGCAGAAGCTAGAGGGATATCTTTGGCTCCTGTAGACCCATAGCCTGAATTTTGTATGGGGTTCTTATGCTCCAGGGTAGGCAGTTAAGGGCATTGAGCCAGGTTGGGGTCATATAAGAAACCCTGAGAATCTCTTTCCCATACTAACTACTTAAAGAATCAGAGCCAAAGTTTCAATTATTGTTGTGTGGCTGCTGCAATTACTGTTGCTATTATGGTGGCACTTTTCAGAACAGTTAAAATCAGTGCTGTGCTGAAAGAAGCATAGTCAGATAATGGCTTTTCTTCTTGCTTTATTGATTCTCCATTTACAAATACACATTTTATTTTCTATATTCTTACAGTATGGATCCTACTTCAAGAAGCCAAAAATCTATTGTGCCAAGTTATAAACTTGTAAAGCAGTCTTCTCAGCTCTGAGAATACAAAGATGAATAAGAAACCATCTTTGCTTTAGAGAAATTTATAACCTAGCAGCAAAAGGATCCTTGAAAAATACAATTGTTATTTAGAAATAAGGCTGCATTCTATTCCTTTTGTTTACTTGTCTGTTTTTATGATTAAATTTTGAAATATTGGAAAATAGGGCCAATGTCTTATTCATCTTTATATATCCAGTTCTTGGTACAATGCCTGACACAAAAGTCTTTCTAAAACTGAATCAGGTTACTATCCAAATTCTTATATTAAATGCACAGTAAATTTATATTTAAAATTTTAGATTTTTAGCCATAAACAATCATGTGACCTTGCATAAGTCATTTCCTTTTTCTAAATTTCTAGAACTATCCATCATAAGAGGTCGATGAAGCATCACAAGAGAATGAAAATAATCTTGTAAGAGGAGTAACCTTTTATTCATGTGTAAATTTCTGCAGTGCTATACAGAATCTAAATACCATGATGTTTTTTGCCTTTAAAAAATTGCATTTTAAGTTGGAATTATGACACACACCCAGCAAACATTTAATATACATGATGACTCAGGTACTGTGGAGCCAGAAGAGAGAATTAGAAAATATGGACACATAAATATTGAAATGATTCACATGGAGGAAATTCACACCTAATTGACTCTTGGCTATTTAAGGATTGTGAATTACAGAGTTTAGTTTTTTGCTTTTGGTCATTGTTGGACTTACTCTTCTAGCTGGTGAGCAGAAAAGAAGGAGGTAAAACTTGATAGTCAATTTCATAATTTTTAATAAATTAATTATAAAGAGAAGTAGTAGAGGAAGATATTAAAGCTAATGGTTTAAATTAGTCTTTTTAGTTATATTTATGCATGAATGTCCTTGTTTTCAATTAGTCATAAATCTGAAGGTAACTTTTATATCAGATGTTAGTTAATCTACAGATTGAGACAGTACATATTCCCCAAGAACTGCTCCTCGCTTTAAAATCAATCATAGGCCTCAGGGTTATGCTCAGAAAGAAGAAAAAAAATCTTAATTATTCAGAAAGGCAAGAAAAAATTTCTTTAAAAGGAAAACAAGAAGGAGTTAATGGTTTTTTCTGAACTACAGCCACACAACAAATAAGTCAAATGTATTGTTTGAGCAAGTTTTAAGAAACTATAGGAAAGAAATACAAAAGATATATGTCCTTTCTCCCAATTCTGCTGAAGATGAAAAAGACGAGAATAATAATGACAGTAAGATAGATATATAAATGACTATTTGGTCAATAATCTCATCTATAATCTTTCTTTTCTTTCAAAAGAGTGTTTTTTAATAGGTATCTTAATCCTTATGTTACCTATTCAGTACAAGTTAATTATATATTGTAATTTTTTTCAAAAAAACCCTTAACTCCACTTGCACTTGATTTAAATTATTTCTGTTTGAGTCTTTTACAAGGAATATGCATTATGCTTTGATGCAATAACAAACTATAACATAATTACACTTCAATGCTTAACTTAAGCCGCATTTCAAGATGTCAAGACAGATGTAGACCAATCACACAAACAGTGCTATAGAAAAAAACAAAAGCCTAAAATTTCAAACTATACCATTAGAAGATGACCTACAATGCTGATATTTTTATTAAAAAGCTTCAAATTTAGAATAATAAATGTTTAAAACATGATATCTTTCAAATAAATGTTTTACACTTTCTAATAATTATAATATATCACTAATGTTCAAACTCATAATTTTTATACACATTTTGAATTACTCAGGTTTTAGTCACAAGCAAAGTTTGTAACATATACTGACTTATGACTACACCAAATTATATTTATAGTAAAACAATGAATCGCATTAGTTACTTTTACAATGTAAAATTTTATTTCAAGGATGACAAGGAAATGAAATATATTTAGATATTACTAATTTATAGATATATGGATCACATTATCACTATGTACAAAAATTGATCACTGTTTATAAAAGTAAGAGACTTGTGTAAATTAAATGACATTTTTTAACAACTATGTATGTGTGTATATATATACACACAGCATGCACATACACACAGAATGCACACACACACATGCACAGACACACAGCTGTTCAATGATTTCAGGTTGTTTTTCTAAGACTATTGTTTAACGGGGTGAAAAACATTCAGTAGTACCTTGGGTATATTTACGTCTACTCATGAACATAATTTTTATTAATCAGTTTAATTTTATTATTCCTTATAATAGTGAAATAATTACTTATTAAATAATTGTTCATTTAGAAACATTTGCTACTCTTAAAATTTTATTCAATGTAATTATTTTAACACATTTTAATATTGAACTGTTTTTAAAAGAAAGTTGTTTTTAGTTAAAAAAAAGCTATAACAATTTGAAATTCAGAAATGAATAAAGAAGATACAAACCCATGCTCTCACGTCATATGACCTTTGCTAAAACTGTGTGGTTCTGGAGACATGGTAAGTAACGTGAGGACTGAGAAGAGTTCTGAGGAATTGGAAAAGAAGAAGTTCAGTATGACTACGTAGAGCGTTCCACCGGGGGCGGGAGGGAGCAGGAGTGATGTTGAAGCATCAGAGATCTGTGTGTGAAGTGAAAGAGCCACTCTCATGGTGTTTTAGAATCTTTGTGAAACCTGGGCCTCCCACCAGATTTGGAATTATATGGTCTGTGATGAATCCTAGGCAAGGGCATTATTTAAAAGCTCCCAAATATGTTTAAGTGGAATCAAGGTTAAGAAAAATTATTCATAGTTTTCAAACTTTGGAGAGCATCAGAATCATATGAAAGGATTATTAAAGCACAGGTTATCAGACCCTGACAAGTTGGGCTGGGGCTGGACGAAATTTTGTATTTCTGATATCTCCAGTGATGATGATGCTATTGGTCTGGGGCCTCACTCTGAGAACCATCTATTCAGTAATTAGAGTACTCTCTCAAATTCTTTATGGAAGAAGGTGGTATCATAAATTAATATATAATCACACAAATTTGAAAAGGAAATAAAGTTAATAGAAATATTTCATACTAGAAAATAGTTAAGGAAAAGCTTACGGTATGAAGAAGTTTCTCATGAGACTTGAGGGAGAAGGCACTATTAATGTTACCATACATCAGAGGAATGCAGAATATGAGTGGGAAGGAGCAAAGACATCTTTTCTCTCTTCCCCCAGGCAAAGTGATTTTAAATATTTCATTTTCCCATCTTTCCTTTCTGAGCACTGCAAACCTGCAGATTATCTTCTGTCATGGTCTCACTAACTATTCATAGGTAGGCATGCACGTGGAAAAATTAGCATCCTTTCCCTTTTTTGACTGGAATTTATCCATTCTGGGTATATCCTTTGGCAAAAGTCATACTTAGTGGTGTTTTAACTGATCAAGGAGAACAAAGAAGTTAATGATATGGAGTTCTGTGGTTTTTGAAGACTCAGAGGGTCAAGGATCAAAGCCTTCTGGTGAGTGTTAGGGAGTTCTGACTTTAATCATAATAATGTTGGGCATGTGTGGAATGAGAAAACACAAGAGAACATTGTATTTGATGTCATGAAACTTTGAAAGGGCCATTTATATGGATATTTAAAATATATCCAGGGTGATGCTGATGTAGAAAAAAAAAGTGATGCTGTAGGAACATTGAGAAATGTCCTGATAGTGAAGGATGGTAATGAAAATGGTAGAGGTGGATATAAACAGAAGACAAGGACATTCAAAGAGAAGGAGGCTACTAGGCAATCTAGCTAGACATATTTATCACCTAGATATAATGAGAAAGAATGAGAATGCTATATTCTCTTTTATCAAAACACTTGGAAGAATGGTCAACTCTTCAACATGAAAGAGTCTGTAGGAATGTGGTGTGGGAAGAGAGGAAATCCAGATTTTAATTTAGATTAGATCTGTTTAAGAAAAATTTGGAGGTCATTTTATCAGGCCACCTGAATAGCTTCCTCCTTTTTACCCTATTGATAAGAGTCTAATCTGGGCTTCTGCTGGAAAATTCAGTACTTTAAGGAGTAAAGTGAAGTGATAAATATATAGAGATCACACAGGTCAATACTACTTATGAAAATGACTAATACTGCTACAAGATTCAAGAAAAATTTCAAAAATTTATGATATATTACAACACTGACCATATCATCCTAATTTAACATCCTCAGTTTCCTGCTGCAAACAAGAAGTAAACATAGAAAAATAAATCTTTTATCTTCAACCGCATCTTGTTCAATTCCTAACCTTGTTCACTATTCTATACTAAGCTATCTGGGACTCATTTCAGTTACAAAGAATTCATCTAGATCTTTCCTGTCTCATGATCTCTGTTGTTCTATCTGCCTTGAATACTACCCATTTCACTTCTCTTTCAAATCCTCTCTGTAAGCTCCATGACCATCTCCTTTATAACACTCAGTATACCTGTGATTATTTCCTCAGTATTTTTTCCCCTTCCAGCCTGCTATCTCCAAGAAACAATTTAGTCTACCCAATTCACTCCTAATCATGGCATGTTTAGTATATACGTAGCATGTGATAAAAATGTTAATTGAGTGAATTAATAATAAATTTCTAGGATCGAATTTTAGAATTAAAATTATGAATTAAAAAAAATATATAGGTAATTGAATCTAAGACATGTCTGACATGAGAAAATAGTCTTACTCCATTTTCTGAGAGCCTGTTCAGTGCTCAGAATATTTAACATATCTTTACTTTTTCATGTTGGAGAATAAAATGATTTGCTAGAATATGTAAAGAATTAAACTGCATTACAATTATAGACTATATAAATGTATTCAGTAGGGAAGAAAACAGGAACACATAGTATTACAAATTAGAGATAGAAATGCATCTGTTAATTTACTGAGCAAATACTTGGAAAGTACTTAGGAGATTATGATGATTTAACAATATGATTATTCTCACATTAAAACACCATATTGGAAACTAAAGATTTGTCTAATTAAATTGATTATAAATTTTGGAACTTTAGCATGCTCAGTTTTGAGGTTATAACTTAATTAGGGATAAATGCCATCTTCAAATTTATTCTCTAGAAAGGCTTCTAACCCTAGACTAGAGGTTATTAGATCACCGTGGCTTACACGAAATGGTTAGTCAATGGAGGCTTACAGCACTAGGCTGAATTCATTTTAAGAAGAAAAAGAACTAGAGATTACAAAAGCTTAGACTAGGGGCAGACTATGGAAACCTATTTTTTTCCTTCTGTATTAAAATAGATGAATGCTTTAGTTTTGGCATAAAGTTTTGAGTGAAAAGATTTTATAATCTTTATGATACAACAACTGCTACATTCTCCTTTTTCTCTAAAAAAATATTGTATTACTATTATTTGCTTTAAGTTTTTCACTATGGGTGAAGAATAATGTGACTTTGAATAGTTTATCAATGTTTTATGATGAATGGATCTATTTAAATTTGAAGACATTATAATAATAGTGATTATTAGAATCATTGTCCTTATGGAAGTAATAAGTTGAAAATGTATTTTTTTAAATGTATATATATGTATGTTTTTTCAGTTATAGTTAACATACTATATTATATTAGTTTCAGGTGTACAACACAGTGATTAGACATTTATAAAACTGATGATCACCCTGATAAATCCAGTACCATCTGACACCATACATAGTTATTAAAATACTACTGACTATATTCCCCATACTATAGTCTACATCTCCCTGACTATTTTGTAGCCACTATTTTTACCTCTTAATCCCCTCCTCCCTTCACTTACTCCCCACTCCCAATCTGACAACCATCAAAATGCCCTCTGTATCTATGAACTTGTTTCGATTATTTGTTTGTTTATCCTGTTCTCTAGATGTCAGATAGACACATGACATACCACCTCTTCTTTAACCATTCCTCCATTGATGGATACCCAGGTTGCCCCCATATCTTGGCTACTGTAAGTAATGCTGCAATGAACACATGGATTCACATGTCCTTTCAAGGTAGTGTTTTGAATTTCTTCAGGTAAATACCCAGAAGTGGGATTATTGGGTCCTTCTTTGTCTCCTGTTATAGCCTTTGTTTTAAAGTCTGTTTTATCTGGTGTAAGTATTGCTACCCCACCTTTTATCTGTTTGTTTCCAGTTTCATGAAACAGCTTTTTTCATGCCTTTATTTTCAGTCTGTGTGTGTCTTTCTATCTGAAGTGAGTCTCTTGTAGGCAGCATCTGTAAAGGTAATGTTTTCTTATACATTTGGCCATTCTATATTCATATTTTTTATCTTTTTTTTTTCTTCATAAAGAAGTCTCTCTAACATTTCCTGTAATACTAGCTTGATGATGATGAACAATAGCTTTTTCTTGTCTGGGAAGCTCTTTATCCGTCCTTCAAGTCTAAATGATAGCTTTGCTGGATTGAGTAATGTTGGTTGTAGGTCCTTGCTTTTTATCACTTTGAGTATTTCCTGCCAATCCCTTTTGGCCTGCCAAGTTTCTGATGAGAGATTGGCTGACAGTCTTCCTTGAGGTAACTAATTGCTTTTCTCTTGCTGCTTTAAGATTCTCTCTGTCTTTAACCATTGGCAGTTGAATTATGAGATGTCTTAGTTTGGGCCTGTTTTGGTTCATCCTGTTTGGGACTCTGTGCTTCCTGGGCTTGTATGTCTATTTCTTTCACCAAGTTAGGGAAGTTTTGTCATTATTTCTTGAAATAGGTTTTCAGTTCTTTGCTCACTCTCTTCTTCTGGTACCCCTATGATGTGAACGTTGGTTACTTGATGTTGTCCCAGAGGCCCCTTAAACTATCCTCATTTTTTTAATGTTTTTTTTTTTTCTTGTTGTCATACTGGTTGGGTGTTTCTTGCTACCTTATTATCTTCTACATCGCTAACTCGATCCTCTGCTTCACCTAATCTACTGTTTAAGATACCTAAGATAGTCTTCATTTCTGACTGTGTTTTGTTTTGTTTTCTATCTCTTTGTTTAAGTTCTCACTGAGTTCATTTACTCTTCCCCTGAGTTCACTGAGCATCCTTATAGTATTTTGAACTCTGCATGTGGTTGTTTGCTTGTCTCCATTTTGTTTAGTTCTTTTTCTGGAACTTTGTTCTTTCATTTGGAACATGTTTTTCATCTCTCCATTTTGGTTGCCTACTCTTGTTTGTTTCTATGTATTAGGTAGGGCTTCTGTGTCTCCCAGTCTTAGTAGAGGGTAACCTTATGTAGTAGGTGTGCTATGGGGCCCAGTGGCACAGTCTTTCCTGGTCACCTGAGCCAGGTGTTCCAGATATGTCCCTTGTATGGGTTGTGTGTGCCCCGCTGTTGTAGTTGAGCCCTGGTTGCTGTTTGCTTGTCTGTGGGAAGGATTGACCTACTGGCCATGACCATTGGAGGGCTGTTGTACAGGGGCTGACTCTATAAAGCAGGATTCTCTTTAGCAGAGTTCTGGTGTCTGTTCTGTCTGCCCTTTAGGTGTGTCATCCTCAGATGTGATCCTGGGTAGTGCTCCTCAAATGGGAGCCGGCCACTGGGTATGTAGGCTGGGACCTCCTGGGAGGGGCTCTGCCACAGGCCAAGTATAGCTTCAGCCTTTGCCCTGCTCAGGGCCACCTGGGATGAGCCACCAAGCAACCCACAGATGGCCACCACCCATGCTTGGATTGGAAGTGCTGCAAAATGAGGCTGGTTGCCACTAGTGCCAGGCCTGGGTCTACTCAGCAAGAGGTACAAGGCACACCAAGGCCAGATGCTGCTTGTTTAGGTTTTGTGAACCTTTGAGAGATTTGAAGAAAGTCCATAGCATGAGTCAGGACAGGCCATGTGTATGGAAAAGCCACTGGTAGCGGCTTGGGTGGTGAGCAGGTCTCAGAGAGTCACCAGGGTGGGGCGACTGGTGTTACCTAAGTTGATGGAGACTCAGATATGGCAGTCACCTGGGTCTGCAAGCTAGGTGAAGGGAGGGCTCAACAAGGAACAATGCCCTCTGCCAGCATTTCTGTCTGGGAGAAAGCTGCCCCTCCAGCCCTCGCCATGAAGCCAGACAACTCTCCATATGTCCCTGGCACTTTCTGAGCTGCTGTCCCAATGCTGGAGCTCAGAGTAAGTGAGTCTGTCAGTGGTAAGTCTACCCGCAGGTCCTTTAAGAGGATCCTCTGCGACTCTCTTGGTCCTTTGTCTCACTGAGCTATAATCTTCACCGGTTCTCATAGCCAGAAGTTGTGGAGACTTCTCTTCCTGCCACTGGAACCCTGGCTGGGGAGCTCAGAGTGGGGCCGGTACCCCTCACTTTTCCAGGGGGACCTCAGCAGCCAAGATATCTCTCCTCGATTCTCAACTGTCTCACGTGAGTGTAGGACTGGCCCGTTTTGTGTCTTAGGCCCACCTACCAGCCTCAAGGTGGCATCTTCTGTGTGTTCCCAGTTGTAAGACTTCTGTTCAAGTAGACTTCAGGCGACTCCCAATAATGGCTGTTCTGTATTTTAGTTGTAATTTTGATATAGTTGTGAGAGGAGGCAAGCACGGCATTTACTTACTTTGCCATCATGACTGGAACTGAAAAATATATATATTTTTAATTACAATATAAAAAAAATTGATTAGCTCCATGAAAAAGAAAATATATTAAGCTATATTATTTTGAACTGTACTTATCTGCGACTGCTGATCTCAGTTGAAAACAAAGCTTGTTTTCCCACAATTTGAGTGGCTCTATGGATTGGATTTAATTAAATGCAAATATATTACTGTTCTGTGTAAACATTGGTAAGATTTAATTGAAGAGGTCTAAGATAAAGACCTCTGGATGAATAGGTAACAGAGAGGAAGGAGCTGGGGTGGAGAAGATAGGAGAAATCTCCTCAAAAAGACCTGTGTACTTTTTTAGAGGACTGTGCACTTATGAGTAAAGGAGAACGAAGGTTGAATTGTGTAAATATAAAAGGCCATATGTCAAATAAATAATTTCAGTTGCTTAATTAAGATAGCATTTTTAAAATTTATTCTAAATTCCTAAGGAAAGTAGGCAGTTGTTTAAAAAAACTATTTTTGCTTCCTTTTTTAAATATGGAAAAGTAATCCCCACATCCAGAGGTGCACTCACTAATTGTTGTCATATTTTCTCTCAGTCTAGCTCTTTTTGTAACATGCTTGAATTATTTAACGTTTTAATGACCCATATCTTTCAATAAGAATATTTTTTTAATAAGATATAATAAGCATTCTCCTAAATATTACATATGGTTACAATATACTTTAATCTGTAAACAAACCATAATTTGCTTAACTTTTTAAAAAGTTTTTGGTCATTTTTTTAACATTTCATTATAATGTGACAATAAGTATTGTTATGCTCAAACCTTTATGTGAGCCTCAGATTATTATTGCTCATGACTAGAATTACTGTTATTAGGAGCTATGAGTCAATTACAAGAATTGTATCAAATCGTTCTTCAACCAGCCCCCACATCCTTCATATGACTAAGTATTTTGTAATTTGTTATTTAATACGGAAAAAATTATATTGATACTGTTTTGCATTTATTTTTTTACTATTGATGCTGCATATTTTTCACATGCTTAAAATCACTTTTTATTTTTTCCATGAGATTTTTGTTATTTGTTTATAAATCTTCATTTTAAATATAAGTACATTGTTTCTTAAAATAATTGTTTTAGCGATTTAGGGTGGGCATCAAGATTCAAATCCACATATTCAGTCTTCAAAAATGCAAATTCTTGCCACTTGCCTCATATGCAATGTGGATATTATTATCAGGCGTTTGATGGAAGAAAAGATGATTGTAGAGATCCAAGCTAGGAAACTGAGGCCAGGGAAAATGAGGGCCCTGAAATAGAGGGTTCAAACATATATCATCTCACTTTCCTTGATGTTCTAATAATCTCCTACTTCTCAGTGGTCAGAAATCAGCTTAGCTTCCTATAAAAGACTGTTTCAAACTAAAACAACAAAAAAATTAAATCCAAAAGTCTCCAACAAAAAATATATATTGTACACTTCCTATGGACCAGGTACTACTTTCAAGGCTAAGTATATAATTGTACACAAAAGAGACAAGAGTTCATATTTTAGTGGGTGAGAGCCTACAATAAATACATTTGTCAGCTAAACATATAATCTGACAAGTGCTGATAAATGCAATGGAGAGAAAAGGGAGAAAAGGAACATCATTGCTAGGGAGAATGGAATACACGTTCTAAGAGAGTGGTCAGGGAAGGCTCACTAAAAAGGTGATGTGTTAGCAAAGATTTGAAAGAAAAAAGTGATTAAGCCATGCTAATGTTTTTGGATAAGTGGTTCCCATCAGAAGAAATGGCAAATGCAAAGACATAAAACGAGATCACTGCTGGCAATGTAGAGGAAAAGCAGGAAGGCCATTGTGGCTTATATGAACTGAGTAAGAGAGGGAGTAGTAGCATTGAAGTCTGAGTGCTAAGGAGAAGGCCAGAACTTGTATCATCTCACAGGCCATTGTGAGGACTTCGGCTATTTCTCTGAGTGAGATGGGAAGTAATTGGAGGATTTCGTGTAGAGGAGTGACATTATCTGGTAAAATTTTAAGTGGATTACTTTGGCCCCTAGACTAAGAAGAGTTGGAGGACATCAGTGGAAGCAGGGAGACCAATTAGGAAAGAGATCAGTTAGGAGGCCATTCCTATAACCCAGGACTGAACAAGGGTGATAACTGTTGTGAGAGGGGGAAGGTGATGGAGGTGGTGAGCAATTATTGGAACCTGGCTATATTTTGAGGGAAGACCAACAGGATTTCCTGAATGATTGGCTATGGAATATGAAGGTAAGAGAGTAATCAGCGAGGATTACCCTGAGGTTTTTGGTTTGAGCAGCTGCAAGAATGGAGTTGCTATTTACTGAGGTGAGGAAGACCATGGGAGAAACAAATTTTGCAAGAAGGTTACTCATTTGATTTAAGTCATAATAAATCTGAGATATGTATTTCACATTCAGATAGAGGCTGTAATATATACCAGTCGAGTTCATGAGAGGTCCAAGTAGAGATGAAAATATGGAAGTTGGTAAGTAGATATTTAAAATAAAAGAAATTATATGTTCTTACCAAGAAAGCGATTGTAAATAGGGCAGAGGTCTGAGGATTGTGACTTGGGTCACTCCAACATTAACATTAGGAGACATGAAGAGGACACAGCAAAGGGAACTGAGATGAACTGGTCAGTAAGATAGAAAACTAAGAGTGTGGTGTCCTGTACTCCAGGTCAAGAATGAGAAACGGGAATGAGCAAATGTTTCAATTTCTGCTGTTGGTCAAATGTCATGAGGACAGATCACTAACTACTGACTTAGCAACGTGGTGGTCACTGATGATCTTGCTAGGAGTTCTTCACTTCTCTGCAGTTTTAAAAGTCAGAAGTCTATATGACCTGAGTGGATTGGGTTTAAGAGTGAATAGAAAGAGAGCTATAGGAAGCAATAAATAAAGACAACTCTGTCTGAGAATTTTGTTGGAAAGGGGAGCAGACAAACAAATTGGACACTGGCAAGGTGTGTTTACTCAAGTGAGTGTTTTGACGTGTTTTTAATATGAGAGAAAGTGTAACATGCTTAAAATGCTGATGAGAATTATTGCAAAGTTATCTTTTCACAATATTATGTTTGTAAGACATAATATTTACTTATATTCATATGCTTTGGAAAACTAGATTCAGTATATATTTTATAGAAGGACATCAGTAATTTTTGTGGAATTTAAATAAGAACATAACCTTTTCCTCCATTTCTTCTACTCTCTTAACAAAGATTAAGTAAGTGTAGAAACTGAAGCATGGTTAGTGGGGATGTTGGTAGGCCAAGTTAGTCCTTCTTATGACACTACTCCTAACCTGTTTCTATGTCATGCTGACAATAATCCACATTATAGCTGAGGGGGTTGGGAAACTAATCTGGATTATCACAAAAACTGAAATATTTTGGTTTTCTAAGAAATACTGTTTTTATCCACATCATATTTATTATGAAACTGAGGCAGAGGAAATAAAGTAACCTCCCCAAGGTCATAGAGCTAGCAGGTGGTGGTGCTGGTATTTGAACACAACCAGTTTGGTTTTCTTAACCACTATATCATATTACCTTTTCCATCATACACGTAGAAGAGTGGTATAATATCAAACTAGCTTATTGAGGATGCATTTTAAAATTCATGTTGTTAATTCCTTAGAGCATAAAACTATTTCCTTCTGATGAAATGTTCTTTTAAAAATTATTTCTCAACTTCCTTTTTTTACATTCTTTTATTTAGAGTATTTTAGCTAAGTGCGAAAATTCTCATCATCATTTGCAAGTGACTATGTTGCTTTGGTAAGAAGAGGAGCATGAGAAAGTTCATAAACATTTGAACCCAAATTTCTTTGTTGACAGTTCAATCAGATGAAAGAATATGCATATATCTTATATGAATTTAGTCTAAAAAGTGAAGAAAACAGCAATATTTTGTCTGAAGTAAGAATAATGAGTCAGTGATGTCTTACATTGACTACTATGACCTTGCAGCTGAACTTTAAAGAAATCGTAAAAAATTGCTTGTATTTTTCTTTTTTCAGTCTTATCAAAAATCGTTGTTAATGAGTAGCTTCTTCATGATGTAAATAATTTCAGCATACATTGTAGATTTTCCAAGTTCTAATTAAGCAGACAGTTTATATAGTATATCCCAACATAAATGAAGATTCAAGTCTTCCTAGTGACAGGAGATATACACTTAAAAATTAATCTGACAGTTTTACTACTACTTCTGGGACTTGACTTTGACAGAGGGGAAAGAGAAAAATAAAAACACTATGTGTAATCATTCTGAGAAATAAAGTTCATTCTTTGAAAAATGGGCTGGTATAAGTTGGAAGAGTACAGGAGTAAACGTAGTTGTTGTTTAATGGATATAGAGTTTCAGATTTGCAGAATGAAAAAGTTCTAGAGCTGTTTCACAATGTAAATATATTTAACTGTACTAAACTATACATTTAAAAACAGTTAAGATGGAAAGTTTTATGTTATGTGTTTCTTAACTACAATATTTTTTTAAAAAAATCAGTATGCTTCCATCCTTCCACAAGATTTTTGCGCATTACATACGTATATGTCATTTATATGGATATAGACATGTATATATGTCTTCTATCTTCTATCTACATATCTGTCTATATATTTAGAAATAAATTTAGAACATACCTGTAAATATATATGCAATACAAACACATTTAGTTATTGTTTTCTCCCTGATGAAATCTTATTATTTATTTTGTGCTTTAACTAGCCTTTTGCTCTTCGTAATAGAACACAGCTCTCCTTTTGTGTCTGTTTTTTTCAGTTTGTAACAAAGGTGATGTTATGATAACATTACAATTGTTAAGAGCATAGCATTTGTTAGTCACCATTTCTTCTGTTGATGGACATATTTATTGTAAAATGCTGCAGTGAAAAACTCAGTAGAAGTTTTCCTACAAATGCATTCCTTTAAATGGAATTCTCAATCACAAATATGTATAATTACATTTTTTCTAATTTTTAAAATTAGTATTGCAAATTAACCTTTGTAAAACTTGAGAATGTCTTTTCTGGTATAGCCTTGCCAACAGTGAATGACATCAATTTAAATTATCTAACAACAATTTGCTAATGTATTTTTTAAAATATCATGTTATTATCTTAATTTTCCTTTTGTTGATTACTAGTAAGCTGAGACTCTTTTGCTATGTTTATTAATATTTTTTTTTTCTGAATATCTCTTATTCATATCCTTAGCCAACTTTTTTCTTTTTGTTATTGTTATTGTTATGTTCTTGTTGATATACAAGAATCCTTTCTGTAACTGCTTAGAAAGAATCTAACTATAGAAGTACTTTAAATTTCTATATAATCAAATAAATTGGAATTTGTTTAATAGTACATATGATACTGTATTATAATTAGAATCTTTTTTCTTGTGTCTTAATAGAGCCCATCCCACCTTGCCTGTGATATGAATGGTCTCTCCATTAACCCTTTAGTACTCTCTTTGGTTGTTCTTTTTCACTCCCCATTTTTAGTTATTATTTATCTTTGGGCTTTCTGTCTCTCTCTCTCTCTCTCTCTCTCTCTCTCTCTCTCTCTCTCTCTCTTTTTTTTTTTTTCTCTAATATAGGTTTTTTCCAGACTCTGAAAGCATTTGTTTTATTTCTTTATTATTTTTGACTCTAATTTCTTAAATTAACATTTTAATTTTATTTAATACTCTTCAAAGATAATTTGATTTTCACATTCTCTAATATACCACTCTATGTTCTTAGCCCCATAGTCCATGTGGCTTGTTGAATTTGATCTGTTATTTGGTCGTTGTGTCTTTTGGATATGATATATATCAGTCATAATGGTTCAGAGGCATCTTATAGCTTCCATAAGTCTCTACTGTGTTATGGCAGCATGTACTAGCAATGGCTTACACAGGATTCAGGTGGGCATGACAAGAAGCATTGAGCCCCTCAGAAAATAGGAAACAAAATTGCTTCAGTGTTTAAATTATACCATCACATGTAATGTGTGGATTTATTTATATATAAGTATATATTTATATATGTGAAAAATGTTTTCGATATAAAAGTAGCCTATCTAAATGAAGACTCTAGTTATGTGGACAGAAAAATAGGCTCATGTGTATGTGACCCTCTGTTTTCCTTCTCAGAGAGCAGTGAATTATCCATACATGCATGGGGAGAAGCAAAAGCTGTGAAAGGCAAACATTTGTATAACATTGATATTCACGGCAGAGTTTGTAGTAATGGACCAATTGATTAAGAGCTCTTTTTTACACTCGGAAGTCAATGACATGCTTTTTGATCACCTTTTTATTCATTTGAACCTATAAAATACATTCTAAAGCAACAGAAGGACTCTCCCAGAATTAACTCAGAAACTGAATATACCCTTTCCATATATGTCAGTGTAATTCATGTAAGTACTGCAAATGGAATCATTTCAGCCAATTGCATTTGCAAATTTGACACTAATAATGGAGTAGGGAAGGTTGATAGGAAAGTGTGAAATGGAAGAACCTTTGAGTAGTTTATGAAAGATTATGAAACCTAGAAATAGTAAGAATTATCTAGTTGAGAGTTTTCTTGGCAACAGAATGCCCACAGCCTTCATATTACCATTTGGCAAAAGTTGTTCTTAGCAGTATGAGTATTTCATTGGCAATATTGCTTGTAAATTTGTTCCATATTGTAATGTTGAATAAAAGTGATTTAAAATAACTAAATCATGATTAAGTTTTATGTCAGTGTGAATCTATCCAATAACACTAGCTTTAAAAAAAAAAAAGGTGTTATTAAGTTGTATAAGTCATGAGGTTTAATCCCTGTGATTACCTGTTTTAACAATTTTGCAGAAATAATTGTAACACATTTGTAGGATACATAAAAAGGGACAATGGCATTCTTAATCAAGGATTGTTACTACTGACAAGTCAGATTAGCTAAACCTAGAGTAAAGCCTTCTGTACCTGGTGCATTAGGCAACCTTTCTACATATCTGTAAGGATATTGGTAGACAGATATGATCCTTCAATAACACAAGCTGAATGTGCTCCTGAAGCACAATCTGAATTAATGGAAAATTAAATTTTTTATAATGATTGCAGAATTAACTATTTTAGTAAACTCTAATTCTTGGATAATTGATAGCCCACATACAGTGCTATGCTAACCAGAATATTTGATTAATGAGCATCCATTTTGTGACCATATTGGATAAGTGAACAAAATTACATTAAAATTCAAGCAGTTATATTATGCAGCTGGGCTTATTGAAATGTAGCAATTAAAGATGCTGCCATGAACATCAGTATCCACATATTTTGTGTTAAAAATAAAAAACTTTGCTCTAATAAATAGCAAGTTTTAGAATATTTTATATTTAAGTCAGTATTAAATTAAAGGTCTTCATTAAATATTGACTCTTTTCATGATCACCGAATTGTTATAAAAGCTGTTATGTGTCTGAACTATATAGTATTGAGCACACCGTTTCAATCTATGTGACTTGGGGATAGGCTGGATTTGTGGAAGAGGGTCAGTCAAAATAGGTCATAGTATTATCGACTGCTACAGAAACAGTGTCTTTGTCTTTCTATTGTTTAAAGCCATCGAATAAATGAATCGACAAATTAGAATAGATTAACCCTTATTTTTCCATATGATCAAATGTAGTTCTTCTGTATGTTTGCACTGAAGCAAAATATTAACATGAAGCTAGTCAATTAATTTTTAACTTTATCTTAGCTTTCAACTTTGTTCACAATTTTTTTTTCTGGCATTTAACAAGTTTCTTTATCCTGCAAGACTCTGTTCACTTCTGCCTTATTTTAACGTCTTTTGCTGTATGTTTTAAAATCTAGCAGTTGACCAGCAGCAGGGGTGGAGGTAGAGGTGCAGGTTGAGAAGTGGAGATATGTGTGAGTTGGTGGAGATATGAATGTAACAGGCCAGAAAACTGTACAGTTTTAAAGCATTTAACTGAAATGTTGCAGACTTTAGACTTCAGCCTTTAATGCCCAAACAACCATTGTCTAAATCATAGCATACCTGGCCGCAGGGAGCTTGCCCTTTTCTAGGTTCCTTTCCCCATGAATTTCTGGGAGTCCCAAGGAGCTCTTGTCATTTATACCCATTTGCCCTGAGTTGCTGAGACTATTGTTTCACTCTTGTAGGAGATGTCTCCTGCCCCTCAGGTACAGCTTCCCTCTCCCATGATGGCCGTTCTTCTACCTGGACAGCTGCTCCTCCAAGCCTGCCACTGAGAGCATAGCTAAGTCTAAGCTTTACAGTACTTGTTGAAAATGCCAGACACAGGCAAGAATGACGACAATTCAATTCTAGATATAACTGCTCTCAGGCTCTATCAAACAAGACTTGGTCCCTCACTGGACACTCATTGCTTTGTCTTCTACCATATTTTGTAGGCCAGTTTATCTCCCCTCAATAAGACTGTCTTTAACCAGGTCACTCCTAAACAGTTTATGACTACCCAGCTCCCTCATCCGCCCCACAGCCCTTAATATGTGAAGGTTAAGCAGAGAAAAACAGGTTTTCACCTTATCTCCCTTTTGCCCAGTCATAGCCCAGCCTTCAAGTTAAATAAAACTGCAGAGATGTAAGTTCATAGGAAAGGAAAAAAACCTATTTAAAATATGTTATTATGCAAAATGGTTGTCTCTTAGGTATTATAACACATTTACATAACCAAAAGGCTTATTAAAATTTTTGCCATGTAAAGGAAGCATTTTGCACTCATATAATTCAATATCCAACCTGTAGAGAAATAAAAAAAACTGATGGATTAAAAAGAAAAACACAAATATATTCTATCTTCACCCCTATGTTTGTAGCCATTGTCAAAACGATAGTCTATTCGCTGCTAGAAAATCCTGTTTCAATGTAGAGAGATCATAAATGTAAGAAGATATAATTATTTTAATTATTAAGTATGTGTGATTATTTACTGAGCACAAATTTTGTATGTGACACCACTGTAAATCTTCAGTCTACATAACATAAAGTACCCTGAAGATCTGATATAGTGATATAAATAACTGGGTGCTAATTGTATATTACCTGTAATTCTGTGTTGTTTTAATTTAATTATCATTAGTTGACTATTCATACCGCATTAGCTCATGTCAGACACTGTAGATAATACAAAGACATTTATATAAAAATTCTAGGATTGCAGGAACTTGTGATTTAATTTGGTAAAAATAAGTGCATGAAAATTTGAGGTGATTTGTAAGTAATTTATAACAAACTGCAAGATAATGAATTATTATAAGAAATTAAAATTGGAATATGGAATTAATTAAATTACTAAGAGATTATGTGAAATGGCTTAGCCTCCCAAAAGTAGTGGTTTTTCAGTTATGGTAGAATACCCTGAAATATAAAGGTATACATTAAAAAGTCTCAAAAATATGTAGACTAAATAAAGAGGAATATGTGAGATTAGAAGATGGATCCAGTTGATAGACACTCTTGAGTGTCAAACTGAACTGTTGACATTAAGTTCAAAAGTCAGAATTTAAATTTTCTCCAGAGAGTGCAGGCACATACATACATTATATGTTTGATTCATTGCTTTTGATTGATAGAATCATCTTTTAGCAAGTAAATCTGGTATAGACTTGAAAAAATATTTTATTTATGGGAGAAATTGAAAGCGAATCGACTTCAAAGATTTAAGCAGGACTTGGGCCACAAGATAATGGAGTTAGCTTTGAAAATCATTAAAAAGCTGCTATGGAAAATGGAAGAGTTGTGTTCGGTTTTAACAGAGATGGTTTTTGAGGTAGGACATGTGAAACAGGAGTACCCATGGAAGATGTTTACAGCTTGAGCCTGAGGGAATGACAAGGCATCATCATCTTTTCATCAAAAGCAAGAAGAGTTACTATGGAAAAGGCACCACCTTAGGTGATAAAGATAAAGTGTGGTATAATACACTATCCATGATTTACAAAGAGAACAATTCATACAGGAGAACATCAGTGACAATGTGAGGTTTCACCTGCCAAGTAATTGTCAAATTTGGGCACATGTTC
Organism: Pteropus alecto; assembly: GCF_000325575.1. Classification (NCBI taxonomy): domain Eukaryota; kingdom Metazoa; phylum Chordata; class Mammalia; order Chiroptera; family Pteropodidae; genus Pteropus; species Pteropus alecto. The sequence continues at coordinate 24,202,601 of NW_006494614.1, read as the reverse complement.
AACATCGGAGATGGATGAGAAAAGTTTTTTTTTTTTGAACAAAATTGGACTTGATATGGGCCTTTTAGGAAGAGTAGGAGAGAAAATGGAAAAAGGGAAGAGCGCACATTACCTGAATCTTCCTGGCATCTACAGGTATGGATACCACACAAGGAATTGTAGGGGAGTAGTAAAACATCAGATTGACAAAGTAGACAAAGTAATTTGGAATTCATGTTTTAAGCAAAGATGCCTATAGAAGATTTTTTTAAGTATAAGGATGATGTGAAAAGCAGTTGTTTTGGAGAGTTATATTTAAGGTTGTATTATTTGACCTGAGGATAAAAGCTAAAGTGACTGCAGTATTATAACAGTCTTGATGAATTCTTCAATGGGGAGAGGAGAATACAAAAAAAAAAAAAAACAAAAGACTAAGAGACATTGTAAAAAACAAATCTCGGTAACTGACTTGAAGTAGGAGAGTGAAAGTAAAGAAAAACAATTTTCCTAACCTGGTGCATTTTTGAGATGATATATCATTGACAAAAATAAAGCAGCCTGGTGCTGGTTGGAGAGGCTGGTATATCCCTCAGACAGCATATCAAATTTGGTTTGAGGTCTTGGAAGGGTACCAAGTTGGAAAATTTTGCTAGACTATTGGAGATGCAGTTTTTAAAAGCACAAGGTCATTTTAAAATGGAATTTCAAAATTAAGTCACTCTAAATGGAAGGACTTTGGGATCCAGAGAGGCTAAATTATTTGTCTAAGGTAACAGCCGAAAATATGAAGTGAATATAAATACAGAGGAAGTATGAGTTCTGTAAAAGCATGGTGGAAAGCTTTGTGTAGCACTGTGGTTTGGGCCACACATTTAGTTAAGAAGCAAGAGTAATTATTCTCTGGAAATCAGAGATTAAAACTAAGGCTAAAAAAGTTTTCAAACTCCTTTTAAGCTCAATGTGTATTTGATCTTCGTGTTAATCGTAAGTTAGGCAGGATAGACAGTGTGTCCAAGCTTGGTTAGGAAAACTAGACTTTTGTTAGCCACTGAACACATTCCTTTCCTACCAGCCTACTGGTTAGGAAGAGAATCTTAAAGACCAAGAAGTCATAGCAGCAAGGAGTTTGGATAAGGGTGATCATCAAGTGTAACTGAGAACTGACAAGGCAGAGAAAGAGGCTTTCTTCTCTCCCGTTCGCTCTCATAGCATGCTGTGCTCATATCTGCTATACCATTCACAACTTTGTATCTGTGCTGGTTGACTCTGAAATCACCCACTATTTTATTCGTATTCTTCTCTTCTCAAGATTTAACATAGAACCTGATAAGATAATACATTTTTATTGAATGCTCACTATCTGAAAGTATTGTTTTAGGGGAATTGAGGAATAAGAAGTGCATAAAATAAAAAATGTGATTCCTGAGCTCAAAAAACTCAAAGTATATCTAGATGAGACTCTCTTCATTTAATGAATGCTTACATGTGGAGTGTTATATGTTGTGTGGGGAATAAGGAAGGAAAGAGAAATTTGAAAAAGTACCATTTGGGAAGTTGAAGATATGAACATGGATGCTCTCACTGAGGATGCAGAGGACTGATGAGCCTTGAGCAATATTCTTGAATGGAAGGGATATAGGGTCAGGAAGGGAGATGTGGGGTGATGTAATAAGCAAGAAGAGCCAGCCAAACAAAGAACTGAAGGTGTTGGAAGAAAACTAGACAAGTCAAATATGAGTATCAGATGGAAACAGAATCCTGAGAACATGGGCGTGTGTGTCTGTGTGTGACTTGGGAGTTTGTGGTTGAAGAGACCTAAAAACATGTTTGCATGTGACACAAAGTAAAGGGATCATAAGCCAGTTTGAAGGCACTAATGAGAGTAGAACTGAGAGTCCTAAAATGGCTACCTGAATGAGCAGTAGGGTCAAGTACATTTGTGGTGGGTAGAGGATGATCTTTCCTCCAGGTTATTTGTCGATATGATTAACTTTAAAGATATAAAGGAAGGAGCCAGACAAGTAAGATAGCAGATGTGCTGCTATTGATGAGTATAAGTGAAAGGTCACCTCAGGAAGAGAAGGCGTGGGGTCCAGTGTCGTGGCAGTTCTGGCCTGACCAAGCATAATGGGGTGTTTCTGTTTTTTGACATTGGAGAGAAGGATAAGAAATAGTAAGGTTACTGATTGAAGTGGAGGGCAGCTCTAGGAGTGACCTCACGATAGATTAGATGGTCTGTCTGGATTTTTCTAGGAGAATTAGGAAGTAAGGCCACCTGCCAAGAATGAGGTTGCTATAGACCTGAAACAAAGGTCAGTTGAGAATGGCCACTCTGTGGGAGGTGATCAATAAAACATGAATAAAGATGATGGGAGTTTGGAGGGAGCAGAGATCAACTCAGGGAATATTGAACATTCAGTATTTGAAGGAAGGAAGGAAAGAAGAAATCATGAGAGGAGAAAAATATATACAATGGAAGAGAGAAGAGGGGAAGCTAGTTGCCATGGCTATCAGGAAGTGAAAAGTTTGCAGACACAGGGGAAATGTTTTTCTGAAAAATTTATTCAAGGCATTTGCTTTGTAATATTGCAGCTACGACCCTTTTTTCTTTTATAATAAATGTTTTTTTTTGTTGTTTTATGTCAACCTTCTGTTGTAAACATGATCCATTTGTTTAACTTTACATGTAAAATACAATTCTTTTTAAAAAAATAAGCACTTTTAAGGAAGATAATAGGTAGAGTAAAACCCTTCTGCCTTTGCCCAGGCCACGTTAGAAAGAGCTTTTGGAAAGCATTGCTATATGTTCTGTAAGTCCAGAGTTCTGATTAATGGGCATGTTGGCATGTTTACACTTCCTTCACCTGCTGGCTAACGGCTCTGGGAAATCTCTACAGGTCAAATTAAAGGTAGAAGACAGAGCGCTAATGCCCCAGGAGACAGCTGTATATAACCTCTATTTAAATGCTACCAATGAAGAAATTGCCTTGGTATAATTTAGAGCATTTGGTTAAAGAAAGAGTTACTTTATAATTAAATAACACTGCTTCTTTCCTATCTACCCCATGGATATGAGAGTTAAGAACTCAAACAATTTAATAAGATAATATTTCAAATGCATATGGTACTTCTCTTTACATATGCAGAGCACTTTAAATCCAAAGGGAATAGTGTGTGTGTGGAGGCAATAGAAAAAAGCCAGACTTGTGGAAGAAAGCTATTGTCTAAATAGAAATACAAAGTAACAAATAAAAGTACAGGCTCCTTGTTTTTGAAATTAGTTTGATAGAATAGTCATGGATTATTTTCCTGTAGTGCAGGTGCTCACTTTACTGCAGGCCATATTCAATACCAAAAAAAATCATTCTGGGTGTACACAGGCTTCCTGAGCTACCCAGAGACCAGATGGGAGCTTGGGTTGTTTTGTTTATCATATGGCTTCTAATGTTGGAGAAAGTTGCCGCAAGGAACAGAGACTGTTTCATTCCAAAACAGTATTCTAATAGTTGCAGATATACTGCTTCTGCACAGAACACATTTTTACATTCATAGAGTGATTAATATTGTTTGGGTATAGTGTTTCTCACAGGGTGATAATGGACATTTAATCACATAACATGTGATTTCCATTTGTGAAATATCATGTAGCATTTATTCAGCTGAGTTCACGTATTGTTGCCAGCTCCATTTCTCATGTCTGCGGCATGACTTCATTCCCCTGAAATGTCTTACCTATCTTCTGGCTCGTCTCACATCACATCCTCTTCTCCACATTCCTGGATTCCTACTTCTCTGAGCAGTTAGAAATAACTTCAGCTTTTCTCCAATTTCGTCATAAATTTTTGTATAGTCATCCCTGCCTTTCTTTCTTTTCCTTATCAGAAGACATGTACAACCCCGTATAGAGCATAATCTCTTCTGATCTGGACTCTGTCCTGAATTTAAGGTCTTTTTTCTCCATCTGCTCAGATATGTGGGTAAAATGTCTCTGGATTTTCCCATGCACCTCCCTCAACTTTATATGGACTCTCCATCTGCCTGTACTTGAAAAAAAAAAAAAAAGATTGATTTCATTCTTAGACACGACTTTTTGCTAAGCAGAACTTCTGGAGTTAGTGCTTGAATTTTGGCAGTTTCCTTATCTCTCACCCCATTGGTCTGACTAATTCTTAGTCAAAGATTTATTCTCTACATGATCACTGATTTGAAAATAAAATGCCTTTAGCCTTTAAATCTATGGTTATGGCCAGTTTATCAACTGGCATTATTTTTTTAAAATTATTTATTTTTATTATGGTGTTTTTTTTAATCACACAGTTTCATTTCTCCAGTGCTATGCCCCTTTTCTCCCCATTTGCTCCTGAAATTTCCTTCTCATCTTGTACAGCTCTTTTTCTGTAAGCCCTAAAGATGCTGGAGACATTCCTATTGTAATAAGCAAAACAGAAAAAAACTTAAAATAATCTTCTTTGAATTTTGCTTTCCTTCTTCAAAACAACACTGTGTCTCTCCTTACCACCAAGGTTTCAGTACCTTACAGTCTGGCTTCCATGGTTACTACTTATGGAAAATGTTCTCTAATGTCACTATTGACCTCTAAAATTACTGATTTTAGCATTTGTTTACAGTATTAGTATTTGTTTACAGTATAATATGCTATTTGTCGCTTGATTCTCCTTGAAGCTTTGATGAGAAACTCTTCATGTCCTCTTGGTTTTTACAGTGTGTGTCCCTTTACTGTCACTAATGGGAAGCACCATGGTGAAAGTCTAAATATATGGCCTGTGGACCCTTACCTTTTCATTCTGGCTTCTGATAATATGAGATCTCAGGAAAGCTATTTAATTCTTCTAAGGCCCATTTGTTCATCTGTGGGAGATAAATTGTTCTTGTAGATTTACTATTAAGAATAGAGGTAATGGATATTAACTTTTAGCAAGTTCTTGATACATATTGAAGAATTCAATAAGCAGTTGCTGCTGTACTGGTTCCTAACATCACAAACTCCACTATCATCATCGCCATCACTATAACTACCACCATTGCCATAATCATTGTCATTACCATCATCATCATCATTACCCCAATTACTGGAGTGCCAAAGTTCTCTCTAGTTATAATTTCATTCTGTTATTCCTTGCTTGACCTTATCTGTTTCAATTAACAGTAGCACAATGATAGCAAACACACTATTGAAAACCAGAATTTCATTGTGTCACTTTCTTTGTAAAACACTTTCAGTTGTAACCCATTTCCTCATGTCATTCATGTGAGTATGATTTTGTCTTCTGATATATTCCTTCATTTATTTTGTGTTGAGTCCACAGGATATCACATACTTTCAATTTTCTGCATCTTAGTTTTTATTGTCTAAAAGCCAAAAATGTTATTTACCTATACTTCTCTACATATACAATCCAGCTGAATTATTATCTACTTCTTAAAGCAATTTTTACAGCTACCAGTTGGAAATGAGTGTTAATCCCATCATATTTATTAAGAACTTTTTACAACTTTGTGGCATGTATGTTGTTCTGCTTTGTAGTGTAACAAGTTATCTCTGTTAGACTACCCTTATCCCAATCTTGAAAGCTACTTAGGGTAATAACTGCATTGTTTCATTCATTTTTGAATTATAGCCAGCTTTCTACCTCAAATGGGTTTCTCAGGCTGACAATTTTAGACATACAAGTCTGCAAAAACATATAATTTCAAAGATGTTTAAATTTAGCAGGTGTCCAGAAAATGAAATTTTAGGCTGTAAACTCTTGTGTACTTAAAAAGTCTGGAAGATCATCCCATTGGAAGATGCTACCTGTAACAGTATCATAAAACAAGCACCCTCCCTTGCCAATTTCCTTACATCCTGTGGAAATAATAGATACTGAACTACAGAAGATCTGGATAATTTAAATGTGTTTTTAATGGTTTGAGGCCTATTTATTACTATATGTATTGCAAAGCTATTCACAGCAATGAAAAGTATTTGTTCTTCATGTATTTGAGACAAAATGAAACATAATCAATATATTTTAAAATAGTCAAATTAGTTTGCTATTTAGTTAGAAGTAAAAAAACTCATATATTAGTTTTTTCTTATAGTTCTTTTATTAACTCTTGAAAGATAATTCGCATATCCTTACCTAACAAAATATGCGCTTCTCATTAACTGTATAGCTTGGCAGATTATTTTTTCAGCTGACTATATTAATTCCACTGCTTGCTTTTTTTTTTTTTTTTAATATAGGCACTATGTGTGAACTAGTCGTATATTTTGATATGGCCTATTTTTATTAAAAAATGAATTCATTATATCAAAGTGATTCTTTTGCATCTAAGATATTTCTAAAAAATATTTCCTTAATGTGTGTATTCATTAAACTCAAATATAACTTAAAAATAGAATATTTCTTGTGATAATAAAAATGCTCTCAATATGTAAAAAATAAATCTTCTTTCCAGAAAAGTCACAGAAACTAGGTCATTAGAGGTGAAAAAAATGAGGGCTATTGTCAAAGAAAATGGATGTTAATAATAAAAATTAGTTCATTACATTATTATATATTATAAACTTTAACCTAAGACAATCTCATAAATTTTTTTTTGTTCGTTAACTAAACTAGTATCTTAATTGTTTGAAATTATTTCTTTTACTTCAGTTTGGGTCTTATACTGTACCTTATACTGTTTGATTCTAGTCAGTGTATCCTTAACTTGGAAAATTATATTTAGGGACATAATTTGCTGGTTAGGCCTGTTGTTTTCTATTAAATCTTGCTTAAAGCATGAGATATAAGGAGAAGCAAGCAATTCAATATATTTGATTATCGTCTAATGTATCTTATGCTGAGCATTTCATAATGAGTCACTTATAGTTGCAAATGATGCTCATTCCTTATGCCTTCAAAATTGAAAGGAAAACTTTGTTGTTTGAGTTATTCTTGAGAATGGCCATTATACACACACACACACACTTCAAAGACATATCTGCCCTAGGAGTGATTGTCATATAGAGATCAAATCCTTAGTAGTTTGTTGGATAGATCTTTTCCTAACAAAGAAACTAAAATTAGTTAAAAACTGATTAGGAATGTATAGGAGGTTAATTTTTCATGTTAAGCCTTATTAAAATGAGATAAATAATTCATAAAGTACCTAAGGATTGCTTTGGACAGATCTAAATAAAATGACACTAACTAGTATTGTTTCCTAAAAAGTAATAGAAGCTATGAAAGCAAGTTAAGGCAAAACTCAAGTCCAACTCATCTTGCTTTTTCTCAGAAGGAAAACAAAAAACATAATGTCCACACAACTCTATTAAATAGTGGCGGCTGGCAAAGAATCTGTGAAGTAGCAGCTGTCCATGCAGGTGGACTGCGTCCCTTTTAGTATTCTAGCGAGACAAAAAATCATGCTATTTGCCAGAATTAATTTTCCCTCAGCAAAACGTAACTGGGTTTGAATTCTAGCTAGATGCAGCGTCCAATTACTGAGCCTACCATAGGACACTATAATAGCAGCATGTCCAGTTCTCTGAATAAATTTGTCAGCTGCATTCAATGTGCAATTTAGATATATGGCGTATAGTAGAAAGTGAGAGAAAATATTCAAATACTATAATTTTTCTTTTTGCCAAACTTATAATTTCTAACATATATTAGCAATTTTTAAATCTTGCCTTCTAGCTAAATAGCTTGAGTTTTCCATGCTAGAAAAATAAACTTGATTCCGTTGACACACTTTCCTGCTACCTCCTACAGTGGATGTTCTTATGCCTTTTTGGTGATCCTAAGGGACAAGACAGCTGCTCACAGCGGAAAACAGCAATATAATTCCTGCAGTCCCAGTTCAACTCACATGCTGTCCAGGCAGTGATCTCCCCACCTCCCATCCTCCAGGTGAGAGGCGGCAGGAAGAGAAGGAGAAATAAGAGGCAGATAGTGCCCTAAATATTCTAAAATAAGCATGATTTTATTTACATATTTATGCAAATACCCTAAACCTCTTTATTTGCTTTTCTCTTTTGACTCTACTCAGATTTTCAGTTAGTAACTTCTTGTGCACAGCCTCTGACACACCAGTCAGTGCCATGGTGCTGGCTCCACTGGTATTTCCGATTATGTATGCCAGTGTAACAGGATCCTTCAGTACCTGTGTGGTCTGTGCTTGGTTTTCTTCAATGAGTACACAGTGTATTATGTACTATGATCTACATTTTGTAGGAGCCAGCCATTTATTTTCTGTTCTATCATATAAACTGTAGTTGCCCTCTTATTTAGGTTCTTTTTTTTTTTAGAGAGGGAGTGCAAACTTGTTTTTCCTCAAATTGTTTTTTTAAATATAAAAATGCCGATATATTTTACTCTCAGATCAGATTTTTCTCCTCATTATTATATTTGCTTGTCTTCCAAAATGATAATTAAAAAAGGAAAAGGTTCTTATGAAACCAATTAGATAATGCTATGTCAGGTTTGTATTTACCTGAGAGGTAGTATATATAGAATTATAAGTGCCTATTTTTTTATATAAAAATGAGAGATTTTCATTCTTATCATTCATATAATGATTTAAATCATGAAACCACATTCAACGTCTACTTTCATGTAACATGTTCACCTAGTTGTTATATAAAAATAATTTAACTATTATAGAGATTTACCATGTCCCCAGATGGTCATACTGAGAAATGTATAAATATCACTATTTTCCAAACTAGTTTGTAAATTTAATGCAGTCTTTTTAAGGTTGCTTTCTTCCCCTTTCTCTTCCTCCTTGTCATTTTCCGTCATCTCCAGTCCCTTCTCCTCTCTCCATCTTTTTTCTCCTTGACCTTCCCTTTTTTTTCTCCTTTTCCTTTTCTTCTTCCCTTTCCAATCTACTTTTAATGGATTTTTTATATACATTCTAAGCTTGTAAAAGTAACCCTGGAGTCTATATAAAGAGCAAACAAGTGAGAAAAATCATATGTTTTGTAAAAAAAAAAATAGTAATATTGAGCAATTTGATCTACTAAGTGCTAAATATTACAATAATTAGTATTGTTCAGTTAAAGCATCAAAATAAGGCAAATTCACTCAAAGCCCATGTATGAATAACAATGTAGTGAGTGATAGATGTGACCAAACAAATTGATGAATGAAAGAATTGTTCAATGACTGAGACTAGTAAAGTAATTATTTGGAAAGTAAGAGAAAGTAGGGAAGGAAAGATTTCATTTTCATCTTTTACCTAAACATGAAAGCTATCTTACCTAAAGCAATAAAATAAATCGTAAACATATTTTCATAAATTTAAATGCTATGTTATATTTAAAACTAAATATCATGTGATAACTGATGATTAGAACCCACTAAAATTGTCAAAGAATTAAAATCATAATTATATATAAAATAAGAATTATAATTATAATAACAGTAGCACCTATCATTTACGAAAACCTTACATTGTGCCAGGAACTTTTCTCAATGGTTTATTTATATCACATTTATTCCTCTATGAATCACATATTACAATCTCTCTAACCTTTAGGAGAAGGACATAGGACTTAGATTTTAAGTAACTCACTAAACTCTGAGTCATAATTTAAATCTTAGTCTGGCTGCTTACATTTATTTAAAATACCCTTGCATATATAATCCTTTAGGTTGTTTCACTTTATTAATATTCTGACATTGAGATTAGCTTTATGATACATACATGTGTTTACTTAAGAGAGAAATCTACTTTAAACTGTTGTGTTTTAACCATTCAAAAGAATAGACTACTCTCATTTTATTCATTTAATGTCAGTCATGTTGGTAGATATTTATATTGCTTGTTGATTTATCCTATTAGAAATAGCTTGAACATTTTCATATATACCTATCTTTTGGCACATATTGAAGGATTCTAGTAAAATTATTGGATGATGGGGAATGCATATTTCAAATGATAATTAGAAGTAATAGCAGCTATTCATGGCTTGTTTCTTACTTTACTGAAAATGCACCTGAAGATTGAACATTAAAGATTTGTTTGAGGAAGAGGAGTTATTTTTCCTTGGTTGGGGAAGTTGTTTCTTTTCCTTTTTTTTAAATAATATTTTTAGAAATGAACCGGCATTGGATTTTCTAAAATTTTAGTCCACAATTGTTCTCTCATGTGATTCTTACAATCATTATTTAATGTTCTTGCAAAGGCTTTCTTGCAAAAGATCTTTTAGCTCTATTGAGTAAGGTATGGAGATATAAGAGGCAAGATGATGGAAATAGAGTCCTTTTAAAAATGTCCTTTAAAATTATGTTCTATTTTTTTTTTGCTTTAATAACATTTTCCTTCTATCAAAAAAAATATTCTCCAAATAATTCCTGATGGATTTTTGATTAGAATTAAATTCATTGATTAATTTAGGTCAGTTAACATTGTTAAATATTTCAACATGTTGCATTGCCTCATTTATTTATGTTTACTTCTATGTTCTTCAATAAAAATGTGTAATTTCATTTGCAAAATGTTTCACATTTTGGTAAACTTTATTCCATTATATTTGATAAAATTTTATTCAATATTTCTCTACTAAAATTTCTATTTGATTACTACTGGTTTAATGGAACATTATTAAATTTGGCATGTTGCATCCAGCAACTTTTGAACTCTGTTATTAATTCTAAGAGTTTGTCTATAGATTCTCTGGGTTCACACGACATAAATGTCTATTTTCTGCAAAATGTTTTCTTTGACTGTGCTTTATGATTCTTATACCCTTTCTTGACTTTTATTATCTTTTCGCCCTGGCTAGGCCTCTAGTATAATGTTGAATATCAGGAGTAATAGCAGGTATTCATGCATTAACTCTTATGGAATGCTTAAAAAGTCATTCCGATTAAAGATGATATTTACTTTAGATTTATCTGTTTTGGGAAGAGGGAAAGAACACTGTTTTTAATACTTTAAAGAAGTTATTTTCTATTCCTGGTTTTTCATAATGATTTTAGTTATAAATAGGCATTAAAGATTATCAAATAGTTTTCTATATCTGTTAACATATTTTCTATCTTTTATTTGGTGAAATTACATTGGTAGATTTTCTAAATGTGGACTATCATTAAAAAAACTTCTTGTTTATGGTATATAAATATTTTAAGTATACAACCGAAGCACAGGTTGGGTTAATTATGCTCCATAATTCACCGTATGTTCTCATTGTTGATGCCTACAAGGTTCATGTCTTATTTAATTCATCTTTATTCATAAGTTTGATGGGCTTATGATTTCTTTACATGTGATGCCTTTATAGTCCTAAGATGAAGATTATTCTAGCTTCAGAAAATTAGATACCTTTTTATTTTTTTCTATACTATGGAACAATGTTTATAAGGATTGTCTATTGCAAAAAATTTTAAGCAGATATTCTGGGACTAGGCACTTATATTCTTTGATCAATTTTGATAATTTATATGTTTCTATATATTTACAGATTTCTATAATAAACCTATTTTATTTAGATTTTTAAAATTAGTGACATTTAAATGATAACATATATTTTTAAATCACAAATTTATCTGTAGCTATATACATTTTATATTTGTTATATGAGTTTTCATTTTAATCTTTCAGTTTAATCTTCTAGATTTTGCTATTTATTTTAAAAAAAACTGAGAATTATTTTTTTGATCATATCAATTGTGGTTTTTCAAAAAGAATTTTTTAAATTACAGTTGACATACAATATTATATTAGTTTCATGCATACAACAGATATCATTCATGTTTTTATTAATTTCTACTTAATTTA
>NW_006494614.1:24173396-24190811 GCF_000325575.1 Pteropus alecto | reverse complement strand
TTCTTGTGTTTTCTCTGTTTTTCTTTTTTAACTTATTTCACTGAATGCTGAGATTATTTTTTATTTTTCATGGTTTCTATTAAATGAATTTTTGGCTAAACATTTTCCAGCAAGTGCTGTACTAGCTGCTTTCTATGTATTATAAACTTTTTGAAGGATAGTATACATATTGACTATTGTTTCACAGGGGTAATGCCAATTTATACACACAATAGCTCTACGTATGAAAGCGCATGATTTTTGGTGCCACATCATTTTTAAATCAGGAATTATAGGTCTTATAAGCAATTCTCAATTTAAAAAACACAATAATATTATTTTTGCTTAATACAAATGTCGAGACTTATATAAGGCTATTTCGATCACAATTTCATATTTAATTAATTTATAATTCAGTGAGCTATTTCCCTTACAGAGTTAATTACATGAAATGATCCCAATTAGTAGTCATTAAAAATTTTTTAAATTTCTTGTCTCACCCCTCTTTAGATAATTCACAGTCACTACTCCCACTTGAACAATCTCCAAAAGAGATATGTCCATAAAAAATTCATCTTTACAGAAAAAAAATTATAGCTTATTTATGAGGCAAATATGTATTATCTGTTAATGATAAATATACAAGTCAACTACTGATGTGGAGATCTACTCAGTGAAATCTGGTTAAGTAACAGTAACCCCTTTGTAATGTTCTAGTTTATAATCCATGGTTCACAAGATAAATTGTATCAGAACATTCTCTTTTGAGTTTCTCATATATGTTTTGATTATATGTGGTTCATATTTTCTAATGGTAGGTAAAGTATATTGTCTGCATATAGTCTGTATTCTCCACAACTCTAGACTTTCATTAAAATAAAATCTCTTTTTTGAAAATTATTTATTTTTAACTATTTTAATTGTATTTTTCTAGACACATAAATTATTTGTTTTAGTATCTATACCTCTCTAGTGTAGAAATGATTGGAGTATTTCACTTTGTTTTAAAACTTTTATGAAGAAGAATAAATAACAATATTGATTTAGATGCAATTAAATCAGGAAGCTGCAATTTAAGAGATTCCAAGGGCAAGTTGTACATAATTTCTCATTATGAAATAACAGTATAACTCTTTGTTGAAAAAAGTAACTTTTTATATTAAAAAATTTTAAACTTAAGTATTTATACTATCAAAATGTATATATATATATTATATGTTATATACATATATATAAAAAAAAAGCTATGGCTCCGATAATTTATATGTCAATATAGTCTGCGTATTGATAATAAAGGAAAGGAAATAAAATTGGAAAGTATTGGTAAATATGGCAATTCCATCACAAAACATGTAACACTGAACAAAAGAATCTGTATTAAAATAGCTTGCTCGTTATATTTTAGAATGTGTTCCTCACAGTAAAATTTCTTTTTTTAGAGAGAGAGCTGAATTTATTCTACAGTATTTCCAATTATTTTTTTAGCTGCTTTTTGTAAATACTCTTTATGTTAAAGAAGATAAAGAAGAAAGATATGTAATTCTTTATTAAAACAAAAAAACATTCATCTAATTTAACTGAAAAGGAAGATACAAAATACATATGCCATTTTTTGTCCCTATTCTGATTGCAAGTCTTTGTATATAAAAAAAAAGTAATTTTTTTTAACATATGGCATAAGTAGACTTATAGAAGATATTTCAACCTATATTAAGTACTGTAGAATAAAATTTCATAATGCATTCGAATTACATTGATGTGAATTTTGGTCTAGGATAATTACAGCATAAGTGTTCTGAAAATTTAAAATATTCGAAATTGTTTCTCTAAATTTTATAAAAACAAACGGTATATATAATACTGTTTCTTTTGCTGTGTTTAGGAAATGAAGTTCTGATAGAAAAAGTTTGAAATTGTTTTTCTTAAAAAATTAAGTTTAGCTATCAAGTAAGACCTTATATCTAAACTCTTTCTCCTTTTACTCAAAATGGGGAAGCTAAGAATTCACCATTGAGACAACGTCCTAAATATTTAATGACTCCAGTTAATTGAAATTAACTGATGTTCTATCATTAAAAATATGGCATGACATCTTTAGGCTTTCAAGATTTTGAATTACTGTAGCTGTCTTCATTTTCAGCTTATAACCACTGTCTTTGTCAACCTAATAGAATGAGAAAAAGAAGTCTTTATACTTTGTTTTCTGCTGTTTTATATACAAACCTCAGAAATTGGATTCTAAGACTCCATTCTCATTTTTATCCCAGGGCTCTTATTGATTGGCCAGTGATACAGGTATTCTGGAAGGAACATATTAAGGGAACAACACTGTCTGATAAGTGGTTGCCCAAATCACTGATGTTGTAATTTTGGTAATGCGCATCCTTGTCTTGAATTATAAGGCAGAGAGTATGTAGACCCTCTTCTCATCACTTTACTCATTATCTGTTGCCTTTTCTTGTTCTCATTAGCAACTGTAATCTAATGTGTGAGAAAAAAAGACCTAAAAATTTTGATAGAATAGTTAGGAAACTTTTTTTTTTTTTTTTTACTGGATCCATAACTTCTAACACCACACCCACCAGCAATCTAAATATAATTAATTTTCTCTCCATAAGAAAACTTGTAACTCAAATGGGTTGGTAGTTTTTTGCAAAAAGGACTTCTGTTCTTCCTGTTATTCAGTTTCTAGAAGTGTTTCTAGAAGAATGAGTAAATATTTATTATCCTTACAGTCTCGAGAATATAACAGCATTATTCTTTAGATTTCATTTTATGATGACTAGAAGAATATTTACCAATTATCACCAGCCTGTTAATTATAAATAAGAGGAAACTTATGTTCCCAGAAGTTGAAGTTAGACATGAGCCCAGAACTGGACCCGTATGTTGAGATCTCTGAGAATGGACTTGGGATAGTGGCTTCCTGGAAAGAGCTGTCTTTCCTGCGGTCAGACACACCTGACTTCATATCCTTGATTATTGCTTGTGACATAGGGGAATTCATTCAGCAAATATTTATATAAGAATGCTGTATCAGGCACACAAAAAAAATTTAGCTACTCCATTTGAGGTCCCTCTTAGCATTGCTATGAATTGCAACTGACACATTATAGGCAATCAGTAAATGCAGTTTCTTTCTCTTCATCCATGAATACTAAGTTAAGGTGTTTTTACATTGTTTAAGTGAAGAGTGCAGCCATTAGTGGATCACAGTGAATTACCTTAATATTTAATTTAAACTTTTCCTATGTAACTTTTACTTTATGAAAATATGTCATGATGGATTTTGGTGACTTCAAAATAATTGAAGGCAGAATTTTTTTATCAAGGAGTTGAGCAGTGAGTAGTAATAAAAAGCAAATAATATATGCACATAATTCAATTTAATTCACTATTTAATAAATGTCTATAATGTGCCAGAGACCATACTGGGTGCTAAAGGGGCTATAACTAAATATGTATCTATGTTCATATGTAGATCACATTCTTTTTCTTTTTTTAAATATTTTTTCATTTACAGTTTGCATACAATTTTATTTTAGTTTCAGATGTACAACATAGTGGTTAGACATTTATATAATGTAGGAAGTGATTACCCCGATAAATCTAGTATACATCTGACACCATACATAGTTATTACAATATTATTGACTGTATTCCTTATGCTATACTTTACATCCCCATGACTATTTTGTAACTACCAATTTATACTTCTTAATTACTTCTTTTTCATCCACTCCCCTAACCCTCCTCCCATGCGACAACCCTCAAAATGTTTTCTGTATCTATAAGTTCGTTTCTGTTTTTGTCTTTCTCTGACTAACTTACCACATGTAAGTGAAATCATATTCCATTTGTCTTTCTCTGACTAACTTATTCCACTCAGGACTATACCATCTAGTCCCATGCATGTTGTTGCAGATAGCAAAATTTCATTTCTTTGACCCATTTCCTGTTTTTAAAAAAAGTGCAACTTGCTTAGAAATACCACATTTTCTAGGATTTGACATTTTCTGCAATCAAACTACTAAAAACGGAATGCTATTAATAGAATGATGTCATTTGTTTCCAAAGACTATTGATATACTAAAGTGATATGAAAATAATAAAGTGTGACATTTCATGGCAAACTTTGGGGGTAAGGTTAAGACTGTAATCCATGAGTTTTCTTGAGGCAAATGGGAAAAGGGTTAAAAAAAATGTTTATGACTCAGTAATGTTCTATGGTATATGTGTACCCCCACTTGCCTCCCTACCTTGACTGTTGTAAATAATGCTGCAATGAACATATGGGAGCACACGTTCCTTCCAAGTAGTATTTTAGGTTTCTTCAGATAAAGACATAGGGTTTCTAGGTCCTTTTTTTGTCTCTTGTTATAGCCTATGTTTTAAAGTCTATTTTGTTTGGTGTAGGTTTTGTTACCCCAGATACTTTTTTTTCCATTTCCAAGAAATATCTTTTTTATCTCTTTACTTTTAGCCTGTATGTATCTGTTGATCTGAGGTGAGTCTTTTGTAGGCAGCATATGTAAAGGTCTTGATTTCTTATCCATTCAGCTACCCTATGTCTTTTGATTGAAGCATTTGGTCCATTTATATTTAAAGTAATATAATAAATTGATAGATATATAGTTATTGCCTTTTTATATTTTTATTTTTGACCTTTTATTCCTCCTTCCCCTTACCCTTCCCCTCTTCCTCTCCCTACTCTCTAACATTTTTTGTCATTCCATTTTGGTGCTGATGAACTCCTATAGCTTTTTCTTGTCTGGGAAGCTCTTTATCTGTTCTTCCATTCTAAATAATTGCTTTGCTGGGTAGAGTAATCTTGGTTGTAGGTCTCTGGATTTTTGTCACTTTGAATATTTTCTGCCAATCCTTTCTGGCCTGCAAAGTTTCTGTTGAGAAATCAATTGATAGTCTTATGAAAGCTCCCCTGTGGGTAACTAGCTGCTTTTCTCTTGCTGCTTTTAAAATTCTTAGTCTTTAATGTTTAGCATTTTAATTATGATGTGTCTTGGAGTGGACCTGTTTGGGTTCATCTTGTTTGGGACTCTCTATATGCTTCCTGGGCTTGTATGTCTATTTTCTTCACTGGTTTAGGGAAGTTTTCTGTCATTATTTCTCGAAATAGGTTTTCAATTCCTTGCTCTCTCTCTTCTTTCGATATCCCGACGATGTGAGTATTGGTATACTTGATGTTGTTCCAGAGGCCCCTTAAACTGTCCTCATTTTTTTGAATTCTTTTTTCTCATTGCTGTTCTGATTGGGTGTTTTCTGCTACCTTATCTTCTAAATTGCTGAGTATACCCTCTACTTCATCTAATCTGTTGATTCTCTCTAATGTATTCTTCATTTCATTTATTGTATTCTTCACTTATGACTGATTCTTTATGTTTTCTATCTCTTTGTTTAAGTTCTCACTGAGTTCATCTACTCTTCCCCTAAGTTCCTTGAGCATTCTTATAACCAGTATTTTGAACTCTACATGTGGTAGGTTGCTTGTCTCCATTTTGTTTAGTTATTTTTCTGGAACTTTGTTCTGTTCTTTCATGTGAGACATATATCTTTGTCTCCCCATTTGGCTGCCTCCTTGTGTTTGTTTCTATGTATTAGGTAGGGCTGCTATGTCTCCCAATCTTCATAGAGTGGTCTTATGTAGTAGGTGTCCTTTGGGGTCCAGTGGCACAGTCTTTCCTGGTCACCTGAGCTGGATGTTCCAGGCATGTCCCTTGTATAGGTTGTATGTGCCTTCCTATTGTAGTGGAGCCTTGGTTGCTGTTTGCATGTCAGTGAGAGTGACTGACCCTTGGGCTGATTGGTTGTGAGGACTGACCGGTGAGGGGCTGATCCTATGAAGCAAGATTTACTTTAGTATGGCTCTGGTGACTGCTCAGTCTTCCCTTTGGGTGTGTCATCCTCGGATACATCCTGGCTTGTGTTCCTGCTTGGGTTCAAGATAGCCACTGGGCTTGCTGGCCCCAGGGCCTCCTGGAAGGGGCCCCGCCACAGGCCAAGTTCAGCCGCAGTATGTGCCCTTCTCAGGGCCATCTGGCAAGAGTCACCAAGCAACTGAAGTTGGCTGCCACCTGTACTGGGCTTAGAAGTGCTTTGAGACACCATATAGAAAAGCGAGGCTGGCTGCCACAGGTGCTGGGCTAGGGACTGCTTAGCAAGAGGTACAGGGCACACTGAGGCCAGATGCCATTTTTGGGGGTTTTGTGACCCTTGAGAGATTTTATGAAAGCCTGCAACATGAGCCAAGACAGGCTGTTTGTATGGAAAAGCTACTGGAGAAGGCTTGGATGGGCCTGCAAGTTGAGAAGGGCAGCATTTTAGGGAGTCACCAGGGCAGGGCCAATGGTGTTGTCCAGGCTGATGGAGACCAGAAAGAGACCACAGACGAACAATGGACTCTGCTAGCACTTCTATCTAGGAGAAAGCTGCCCCTCCAGCCCTTGCCCTGAGGCCAGACAACTCATTTCCTCCCCATATGTCCTTGGCACTTTTTGAGCAGCTGCCCCAGTGCCAGTGCTCAGAGTGAGTTAGTTCATTAGCGAGTAAGTCCATGCGCAGGCCCTTTAATATTACCTACTGCCTGTGACTCCTGCAGCCCTTTGTCTCATTCAGCCATAATCTCCACTGGTTTTCCCAGCCAGAGGGTTGTGAGGACTTCTCTTCCTGGCACTGGAACCCTCGGCTGGGGAGCCTCATGTGGGGCCTAGACCCCTTGCTGCTCTGAGAAGATCTCTGCAGCTGAGATATCCTTCCCAATTCTCAACCACTACATGCGGTTGTGAGACCAGCCCGTTTCATACCTCTGACCCTCCTACCAGTCTTGAGGCAGACTCTTATAAGTGTCCCCAGTTGTAGGACTTCTGTTTAGCCAGACCTCAGACATCTACCAATGATGGTTGTTCTGTACTTTAGTTGTAATTTTGATGTGGTCATGAGAGGAAGCGATCACAGCGTCTACCTACTCTGCCATCTTCGCCAGAAGTCTTGTAGATCACATTCTAATTGAAGAGATTTAAATGTATCTAGCTGATTGTATTTTAAAGCCTAATATGATAATAGCCACTTTCATCTATTCATTCAATAAATATTATTTGAATATTTACTCTGAGTTAGGTTCTAAGAATACAACAGTGAATGAAACAATCTCTGTGCTTAGTGAACTTACATTCTAATAAGGAGAGACAGACAACAAACTAGTAAATAAACAAGTTATTAATATCATGTAGTGTCAAATGCCACGAAGAAAAATATAGCAACATATAGAGATAGAGGATGGCATGCCATGGGTGTGCTGGACTAGATAGAATGGGTAAGGAAGGAGCTCTCTGATCACCTTGTCATCTGACTGGCAAGGGGAGAGAGAGAGTGCAGTAAAGAAAAAAAAAAACAAAAAAAACAAGTAGAACTTGAAGGAGAAGAGGTTGTTTTCGAGGCATAGTTGATCAGACTGCATGGGGTTTTGAGTGCTTGATAAAGAAGTGTGGCCTTCTTAGGGCGTAGGAAGTCATTAACAGCTCTGTTTATTGCTTGTTTCTATTTATAAGCAGAGGACTACTTTGAAGAGAGTTTTACTTAGGAATGAAATATTGTTCCACCAGCACTTTGTGAGAAGAATTGGAGTAGCAAAGAACCTGACTCAGGTAAATCAGATGGGAAGTTTTATCGACCCCCTAGGGAAGTGAGTAGTGAGATTGTGATGGAGCAGACTGATACGAAGCATTACACAATCAAAATGGAAAAGGCTTACAACCTACTGTGTGTTCAAGGGAAGGTATGTTATAGGGATAAAGGATGGAAGAACTAGAGGTGATTCTGGAGGATTTGATCCTGAATAAATGAAGTGTTGGTGAAGCCATTAAGGGAGATATAAAAAATGGATAGAGGAGTATGCTTTGGAGTTGGGATAGGTAATTTCAGATTTGGATTTCTGAGGAAATAGGGCTTTATATTTGAAATATCCAGAAATCTCATGCAACTATGTGCTGGGTCTTGGGAGGACATGTACAGTTCAAGATGTAGATTTGGGAGTAAAGACGTTTAGCATAAAAAAAGACATATCTAGGATGTGTGATATTAAAAAAAAGGACAGAACTGCCAGTAATTAACTACCATACCAGTAATCTGAGACATCTGCTATTCTATCAGCTACTTACATGGGTAAAGTCAAGACATTTGAAAGAATAAAACTAAGGCCCCTCCATAGTGTAGGCAAAAATCGCCCTATACAAGTTAGCGATAGTAATTATAGACAGTAAGTAAGTATCTCTTTATAATTTGTCAAAAAAGTTTTGCATACATTGTCTCATTTTTTTCCTCAGCAACATCCTGTGGATTCAATATTACTGTTATACTCATTTAACAGAGAAGGGAATTGAGGTTTAATTTTTTCAAAGTTGGTCCAATTTGTATGTGACAGAGTTAAAACTCTAGTCCAGCTCCTCTTACAACTGTTTAACAGAAAGAGTACAGATTTCTTCTCCTTTCTGTGCTGTGCTCAAAGAATTGAAATTGTCCTAAACACCCCTAATCCTCTGAATCAAAAGACATCAATGAAACTAATACCAACTTGTTTCACTCTTCAATTCATAAACCTTGAGAAAACCCAGTATTAGTGCATGATGAGATTATTTATGGTCACTAATGCATTCATTCACTCAAAAAACCTTTATCGAACATCTGCTATGTGTTAGGGACTGTCCTACTTCTAGAGATTCAACCATGAGATGGAAATTAATCCTTTTCTCATTTGTTTGGTGTTCAATGAACAATACAAGTAAGTACATAGGTGATTATAAATATTGTGTGAAAAGTTATGTTATAGGAAGTCCATGGTGTTATGAGAACTCAGGAATAATACCTTGTGCAGATTGGGAGGGTCAGATAAGACTTCCCATGGTAAATGATGTCTAAGCTATAACCAGAAGTGGGACCTGGGATGAGCTGGGTTCATTAAAGAGGCAGCAAGACTTGAAGATCTAGATATGAGATAGAAGAAGAAGGGCTTATGGAAAGGCCTAAAGTGGGTTACAGTGTTGCTAGAGCATAAAAGGTGGGAGGTGTCTACATATAAACTCAAAGAGATGGGGAAGATGATGCAAGGCTTTGATATCTAAATTGCACATAAAATTATAAAACCAAATGTGATGGATTATCTCTACAGAAGACAGAGTGGTGTCTATTACATTTTAGGCTTCTGTCAAAAATTTTCTTAAGCTGATAAAGCTTATTGTATAAATTTTTTCCTGGAAAATTACCTTGTGTGAACTAAGGTATTGAATAAATGAGGTATCCCTGTGGTTCCTTATATTATAGTCTGTTAAGTCGCTGGTCTTAGGAATTGAGCAGAGGTAGCTCAGAGAGCAGGAAAAGAATTGGATTCAATAATTCTAATTACCTATTTCTGTGCAGTTTAGTACATTTTTAAACAGCATAATGCTGATCTTCCATTTTGCCTCCTATTCTTTTGGGGTTACAAAATCACTGAAGTTTTGCTTGAACCTTAGTGTTGGTCTCCTCAGTATCACTCCCAAGAATATATGAAGTGAGCTCTAACAACCATAAAATGAAACTAGATTAACTTCTCCCCAATTTTACTTTTATATTTAAACACATCTACAGATACTTTTAATTACAAGGGAAATATTACGAGCCAAGCATGCAGTGGCATGCAGCCTTTTTATGTTTATTGCTGTTTTGTTTTTCAGTGATACTTTTGTTCAGGAAAAGGTAATGCTTTAGTGATACGTGTGTTTGTAAGAAACATTTCCGAAGATGTAAAATACAATGGGAGGCCTGGGAATCCATCCCAGTTGGCCCCCCAAATATGTTATTTTAAAACATTAATTTTTCACCCAAATGGAAATTAAAAAGTAACATTTTATCAACAAGTCTACTTATCATAGCAGTAAACACATTTCTAGCAAAAGTCCCATTCAGAATTGACCAAATATATTCTAGCCACTAAGCATAATTCTGCTTTACAAATATGGCTTCATCCCGTGAGATTTTGGGAGGAGGGATTCTGGAATAGAGCTTTCTTCCTCTCCCCGTCCCCTCCCTCCCTTCCCCTCCCTCCCTCCCTTTCTTCCTTCCTTCCTTCCTTTGCCAGAGGTATTCCAGTTGTTTAAGTAATTGGGCAGGAGACATGGAGGTCTAGGGAGTGGGTAAAGCCTCATCTGTAAATTGGGAATAAGACCTTTCTTTTCTTAGGAGGATTAAATGAGATAAATTTCATAAACCCTTACTTCCATATCTGTCACAGACTCATTGCTCAGGAAAAAAAAGAGTTAGTTTTCTTTTCTATACCCACTTCAACTCCAGTCTCCATTTCCCAGTGGCTCCTAACATGGGGTGGGAAGGGTGATCAACAGGAGTAAAAATGAATGAGGACCCAGGCAGGAGAAGTTAGTGCCCTCTTGCATACCTTTGACATGAGAGAACGCCAACTGCTGGCTCAGGAGCAAAGACTGCAGTTGCCTTTCTGTATCTGGTGCCATTTACCAGCTCAAGGCCTCTGCAGTTCACTAGAGACAGCTATTGGGTGTGAAAGCCAGACAGTGCCTTCTTTCAGAGTGCAGACAGGAAGATAAGATAGGAACTACAGTTCTTCTGTACAAATGCCCTCCAGACAGCGGCTGGCCAGAAAAAAATTCGATGCCATACTACCTAGCAGTGCCCTCCTAGTCTCATACTTATGCTTGATGTCCAAGATTAAATGAGTTAATATTTATAAAGCACTCAGAGCAGTGGCTGGCTGACATGGAGTAGGAACTATGTGACTATTTCAAATAAAATAAGAGTAAGTAATCCAAGAGTTCTCTGAGATTTCAAAAATAACATAAAAATAACAATACTTTGTTTCTTGCTTTACATCTCCTTTTATATGCCCTAGTCACAGACTTCTCTACTTCAGTCACCTCTAATTATGACCTAACCGAAAAATGCTCTCTCTCTTCTGTTCCTCAATTCATTTTGAATCTAGGCAGCCTGGCTAACAAAAGATTTTTTTTTTCCTTTTTCTTTTTATCTTTTAATGAACTATCTAGACGATTTATTATAAAAACATTTTATTCCTATAGTATTTACTAAATAACATTGTACTCTTGTTTTTAGTAGTTTTATAAGTAAGAATTTGGAGGTCAATGTAGAATTTTGCTGTGTCACTGCAGCATATGTTAATATGGCCGAGTATTTTCCTTACATGTTTTAGTGCATTGAGGATGCATATTCAGTTATGATCCAGTTGTTGGAACAAGTAGACTCTCTTTTACTGGGGTGGCTGCTGCTTATCTCTTTCCCCCACTTATTGGTCATTTCACTGCTTAATCGTGCCTCAATTTTAGTTGGATATGAAAAATAAGAAGGTAAATGATCAAGATTTGTCACTCTATTTCTGGTCAGAAATCCTCTTAAGAGTCTTAATGCAAAAAAAAAGTCTTGATATAAAACAAAAATTTGCTTGCAAAATTAAGCCATTGTTGATCTTAATGCTCTACCATTAACAACCGAAGAGGGATTACCTATAATGATCTTTAAAAGTAGAATATTGTGTCACCTGCCCAGAGTGTCTGATAAATAGACTAGGAACTTGTAGACCAGGCATGGATGGAATAGTTGACCTCTGTGGCTTCCTTTCAAGTTCCTTGATTCCATAATTTGAATGCATAATTTCACATGCATTTATTCAGTAATGTGTGCACCCAGACTACTTTCTGCTAAATGCAGACTCCCACTCTTAAATATTGGAGAGAGAAGCCTGTTAACTGACATTTGCAATTTCAGGATGGCACTGTGTGGGAGAGAAAACTGTCAATCATTTCTGCCAACATCACTCTCAAGGAGAGTCTAAACAAAGTTAGCTTGGTCCAATTAAAAGAAGCAATTATGAGTAAGGAAAAGTAAACAACTCTAAGAAAAATAATATTGCCTATTATAGTGGGAACTCACATTGAAAGGCTGTAGTCTGCTAACTTTCATCTTTGTTTCTAAAGCTGTTAATCTGCTTTGATTTTATTGAAGATTTTTATATGAAATAATCAAAAAGAAAATTTTAACCTTCATTTCATAATAAGGAAAATTCACATTAATGGAAAAATTCAAAAGATCTTACAGAGCTTTAATTAGGTCAGATATGTTACATAGCCTTTGGGTTAGGAAAAATATATAATGTATTATACTGTGACCCATTTAGCTGCTTTATTATAGAAAATATTGCAAAACAGCCTAGCAGACTGACATTTTTTGCTAAGGTTGAATACATAATATGTGAAATTTGCTTTTGTGCTATAATTCAATTCAAACTGTCATAAAATGCAGACTTTGATATGCTTCATCTTTATGCCTTCCCCTATGTGCAGGAGAAATTAAACTATGCACTGTAATAGCACATAAGTGTGTATTATTATCTCTGAAAGCATAGTGGCAGAGTATTTTTACCATTGCCAACAAACTTTGCATTAAATTAATTGACCTTAGCTTACTTGCACAATGATGCAACTGACAGATATCTGTGGACATCAACATTTTGGTTGTATTTCCTAAATAGAAAAATATGCCTGACCCAGAGTTCTGGGACTAATGTAGAAATATTTTTTTTTCCAAATCATTTTTCTTCTTTGCATACCTCTATGTTTGGGTCATGCAACATAACTTTATATTAGAGAGCCAAAGTACAAATTCAAATTACTTACCAGTGATAACCAGAATGATCAGTGATAAAAAGCATAAGAGCAAGGTGAAAATTTCTTTGGACACATGGAAAATGGTGGCCAATATCTGAAAAAGAAACACAAGCTTCTTCAATACTGGGAAATTGCTAATGGGACCAAAGGGAAAAGGGAATAATTAATTGATCTCTCTGCAAATTAAGAAAACTACTAAAGATAAGCATATGCTGACATATCGATGGAAAAGACTGAACTATCTCTTAAAGGTGTTCACAGGTGGTTATAGTAACTTCTGACTTCCAACTAAGAGGAGATGAAAGTCCAGGGTACCCATGAACAGAAATGTACACAATTTGCTTCAAAAATGCTAAGTTGAAAGCCGAAGCCAAAGTTTGATTTAGCTGATGTCTAGAGCATGCTGGAGAATGCTATCTTGATAAGCAAAGTAAAGAAAGTAAAACCATCCTGACCTAGTAAACTAGCACATCCTTAAAGCATTGAACCAAAAAAGCCTATTGATGTCAATGACACATTAAGTTTCAGTAGGTAAAAGGCTACAAGTGTGAGTCTGTCTATTTTCTATGGAACTGGCCCTTTAGGCTGCTGTAGACATCACATCAAGCACCCTAAAGCAGATACTATTTCATGAGCATCAGTTTCTGCTAGCAAATGACATGGTTTTGGAAGAGAGCCAAGCTAGTGGCATAAATGTGTTAGAGATTCTGTACTGGATTCCCCCAGGGAATGGGTGAGAGCTATCTCGTCTAGTACTTGGTGAAGGCTGCTGTGAGAGACAGATGGAAAAGCTTCATATATACCATGTTGTTGGGCAAAACTAGATTTTTAAAAATCCTTTATCATCACAGAAAGACAATTTCTTACAGCTTGCTCATGCATATATACATGTTCTAACTTAATGTGTTGTTGTGCCCACTTTCCAAATGAAAAAGTTGAGGCAATTTTTAGCTAGAAGCAGAAGTATATTTAGAACACTAACCAAATGCAGATAGTGACTATAACCACAAACTTGAACACATTTTATGTTTTGTAGGTTTGTTTTCAACTCTTGCATGTTAGCAGAACTAACTTAGGTTAGTCATCAAAATATTTTTAATTCAAGCAATTCCAATTGTTTGCTTTTTTATTTTTGTAGAACACTTGTGATGACTTTTTACAAAACACCTACACTTCATTTCTTACCAAACCAACCTGCGTATTTGTCAGTTTTCCCATTGCAGAAAATACCAGAATTACATACTTCTGTATCCAGAATACTACCACAACCCCCCCTTTTTTCCCATTCTGATGTGGGACTGCCATCTGGTGGAACTCGGAAGGCACTTTTGGTTTGGACTTACCCCAAATTGTATAAACATGGTTTCTCAGGTTTCCAAAGCATCATTATGACATACAGGAACCCTATTTCTAGTCTCCAATGGAAATGAACCTACAGCGTAGGAAGAAGACAATGATAATGATTATAGCAGCTGACAGTCAGTGGAAGCTGCAGTGATTGTGATGGGTGATGAATTGGCAAGACAAGATCACTCATTCAATTGTATTAGTCAAGATTAAAAAACATTCACATACAAGTATATACACATAAAGTATGTGTACATGTTTGTGTGTAGGTGTGTGTATGTATCAAACAAGCTGAAGAAAATCACAATGGAAAAAAATGGACTTCAAAGCTAGAGCAGATATGGCAGAGCTGCCTTTTCTCCTTATCCCCTAAACATGTACCCCCATGCTCACTCCCTAGAGTCCCTAACAGAGTCACACATATGGTGCTGCGTGGGCAATGTGGGGTCTCTAAAGACTAGCAAGGTTCAATTTTTGCTGTGCCGCAACCCTGTTACCCTCAGGGATAATGTCACTGTTGCAGAAGACTTACAGTGACAACCCATGAAGTACTTGGTGTACCTGATCTTGAACTAAAATCAGTATCAATCTTCAGTGGGAAGGAGGCAGAGTCAGTACCCAAGTATTTCTGAATAATATGTCTGCCTCCGACTTTCTAGTTTTCAAGAAGAAAAGGGCTTCTTGTGTGCCAAACACTGTGCCAAATCCATCTAAGCTAATTACATTAAACATAAGGTACTTTATATTTTATATGAGGCATAGAGAGGCTAAGACCTTTCTCAGTCAAACGGCACTCATTTATGCCACAGATATGGCACTCCCAGGAACTTTTTCCATATGAAGGAGAGGATGATTGGGAGAATCTACTGACTTCTTACTTCCTCTACTTATATAAGCTGTGCCTGTGTGACAGAAGTAACATTTTTAAAGGAGATAAAACCCCAGGACAGATACTTTCATATCCTGTGGGGCACTTTCCTTAAGAACATATTTGTTACTTTGAAAGTAATGTCTTTGAGATTGAAGAATTTCACTGTACCAAAGAAAGGTATGCATGTATGTTTTTCATTTGGAGGAAAGTCACAATGGCTGTATGAAATGACATAACCTTTTTCACTGTTAGAGTGAGAGCTGAGGTATCATCTAAGTAACTGCAAGGATCCAGCTGGCATCCATCCCTGAGATATCTACAGGTCCATTCACAAACAGCATAATTAAGAATGGAACTGTGCTATTTGTCCAAATATTCTCTAGTCCTCAAACAAGCAGTACATATAAACCAAGAGGTAAATACTATGGGGAAGTGATCAGAGCCTCATGTTTAACTGACAGATACATGGTCTGTTTGTCATTTTGAAAAAGTGAGCTGAGGAGGATTTGGTGACTAGTTGTCCTTGGATTTCATGGGAGATGACTAAACCTCAAGCACAGGAGTTTAAATTACTTGAAACCCATCCTAAATGAAGGATGGATAGGAAAAGAAGATAGAACATCTTCCAAATGGTAAAAGATGTCAGGAGAAAAATGTGGCAGCACATCCTGTGCATAATGACTTGACAGTACATATTTGTAGAGTGATTCAAAAAATACATAAATTATCTTAGTTATGTAGCAGAATAAGAACTGTATTTCTAATTGCATGCAGACAATACTTTTAAGGCCGCAAATTTGATATATCAACTTTGATTTTTTTTTTTTTTTGGTGTATTACACATCCAGTTGGCATACAAAGCATATTTTTTTAAATTATTTGGAAATAGTTGTGGCTTCATAAAAAGTTATAAAAAAGTATAGAGTTCCTAGCTCCCCCCAATTATAACATCTTACATAACCAGAATATATTATCAAAACAAGATAATTGATATTGATATACTGCTGTTAACTATTGGCCTTATTTAGATTTTACAATTATGCAGTTTAAAAAAATGTTATCTAACATGTCTTAATCATTGCCTCAATTATTTTATTGTTTCAAATAGTTTCTCTGCAGTGTATTAATTTAGAACTCAAAAATTTACTTGAAAATTGGATTTCTTAAGCAAAGCCTGCTCTCTGCATTTATGTTTGCTTTGTGTGTGTGTGTGTGTGTGTGTGTGTGTTCTATAATAAGAGGGTAATATAACCTGCTATTGCATGAATTCTTGTGGAGTTTAATGTGATTGCTCATCTGCAAAATCAAGACTTGGCGCAAAAGCTAAGGTGGCTGTCTTCCAAGTGGTTACTTGTCTTTAGTAAGATAATAATTTTCACTGTTTCTATCTGTCTTCTGACTTATGAGCTCATAAAAATTCTGCTATGCCAGACTCAGTTATCTCTCGAACTTTATCCTTCTCCTTTATTTAACCATATATGTTATAGGCATGGTGTCATTGGAAGACAGTATCATTTAAAGGAACATTGCTGCTATAGACTTATATATATATATAAGACATATATATATATAAGACATATATATATATGTCATTCCTTTGCAATTGGAAATATTGAACGAAATGTTATGTTTGTTCAACAGTTTATAGTTTCAGAATACTTTCATGTACAGAATTTCCCTCAATCCTACACAACTCTATAAAATAGGCAGAGCAAATATTTTCTTTAATCTCTACTTAAGCTTTGTGAGTTCCTAAGACTAAAGGTCAGATTTATTCATTGGAAGAAAAGTGGATTCAGCTAGGAAGACATATTTGTGCCAGATAAATCAATAGAGAAAATTTAATATGGAGAATTTAATATGATGGTTAGAATTAGAAGAGCTAATGCAACAACCAAGGGAAGGTGAGGCAAAACTAAGAGTAATGATTCCTAGAAGCTATCTCCATGCCTAGAAATGGAGGGACAAGGAGAAGAGGTGGGGTTACTGAATCTCAGGAAGCAGAGGTACCCTGTTAGATCAGCACCACACATTGGCCAGACTTAGCTGGAAGCCTAATGGCAAGGAAGCCAAAGAAACCAAGTTTTATACCCGCAGGTATTCCAAGCAGAAGGACATGTGTGGAATTGATCTGCCAACAAATGTACCAGATAGTGTTGTGGCAGAAATACTTATTTTTAATAGAAATACACATGAAAGCATGTTGCTGAGCATGAAGAATAGAGGTGAAATGGACATTATCTCTGCTGTGAAGAAATTTTCAGTTTTATAAGGGGAAATCATCATATAAACAACCACTATCATTATTACTGCTGCTAACTCAGGTATTTACTACCAGCTAACATTTATGGAGTACTACATATATTCCAGGAACAATAATAAATTATTTAAATATAGTTCCTCATTTAACCCTTTGAGTTCGATTTATTATTATTCCCATTTTATGGATGATAAAATGGGGGTCTTGAGAATTCAGGTATATTGCCAAAGGTCACAAGGCTAATAGCCATGATTATG
>NW_006494614.1:24007310-24173365 GCF_000325575.1 Pteropus alecto | reverse complement strand
CTACCCTATATTATCTCGCTAAGTATAATAAAGTGATCAAAGTTCTGAGATTGCTTCCACATCTAAGATATAGTGTGGGTACAAAAGAAGTGACCTATTTGTTCTACGAGGCAGAAGAGACTTTAGAGGAGACATCACACTCAGGTTAAACTTGGAGTGGGAGCGAGGGTTTCTCCAAGTGAACCAAACAGCAAAGGCAGCCAGAACAGAGAAGCAGTATCAGCATTGCATCACGTTTTCTAAGGGCAACGTAAACCTGGCTACCGACAAGTAATGTAGAACTGTTGGAGGAATTTTGATGAGAAAAGTGAGGGAGACAGGAGCCATGTCATACTCAGGAGACACTTTATACACAAGACAATGGAAAGTGTTAATGATTGTGCTGTGAAGAGTCCTCCTTTATAAATACTGCACTGAAGAGTTAGGCAGCTATTTTGACTAGATGAATGTCAGACAGTATCTTGAAAAAAAGAATGGACTTGAATTTAAATGTTATGGTAGTAAATTAGAAGTGTCACAAGCTCCATCTGACCATTTGCCATTCTTTCCCAGCTTCTCAATCATTGAAAATTGATGTTGGTTGTATGTGAGTAGACTTCAGCTATAAATGTTTGATTGAGACTTTAATTAATTTGGGTCAAAATTAAAGCAATGGTACCTGCTTTAATTTTATATAAATTTTATATATAAAGTATATAATTTTATACTTTATCATAAAACTTTCACATGTATTTTCACACATAATCCTCCGATAATCCTGTGAGTTTAGTAGCATAGTTGCATGCTACCATTTGAAGATAAAGCGAGCAGCAGAAAGATAAAATTTTTGCCAAAGACTCAATAAATAGTAGAGTCAAGACCATAGACTGGCTTTTTTGTTCAATCCAGAGTTATTTTGCATGTCATCCTAATCATCTTCATCCGAATCAAATTATCTCTCATTCTATCATAATTATGCTAGGTACTTATTTAAAGAAATTAAATGTCTATAATTCCTCAAATATTTTCATATACTGTATTATTCTTTTACATCTGCATACACATTTATTTCTCCTCAGTAATAGATTTTGTGATGGATTTAATATTTCCCACTGGTGATTGTCTACATCTCAGAAATGTCACCTGTCAAGTATATCAATTTCTTCAGTAAATAGAAAGCTTTTTAATACTTTTATATGAGCTTTGAACTTAACTTCACCTGGTTTCCATTATGTTGTAAGGTGCTTTAGAGGTAGAAATGAATTTTTGGTCGGCTCACTAACCAGTGAAAAATTATTTTCTTGCCTTCTTCGATTTTAAACTTTTGTAGACACTCATTTGAGTTATACATCATCTGTGGTAAAATGGAAGTAGCTTTGTATCAGCAAAGCAGAAACTATTCTTAATATTAAAATAGTCTATTCTTGTTTTCTTTTTCTTCACAGAATTTGTGTTCATTTTATTTATTTGAATGTCAAAATTCTCTAGATTCCTACCACTTTTTGTGATTTTTGAGTGAATAGAGAAGCGTAGAAAAAAAGCTGAATTTAATTATTGTTTATTTATTTATTTTTAATTTTATTTTTTTAATTGAAGAAATGATTAAATTTTTTTTTATTCCCATCTACCTCCCCCCGCCACCCTTTGGTAACCACTAGTCCATTGTCCATGTCCATGAGTCTCTGTTTGTCCTGTTCATTTGTTGCTTTTAGGTTTATATGCCACATATAAATTATATCATGTGATTTTCAACTTTTTCTGGCTGGCTTATTTCGCTTAGTATGATTATTTCAAGGTCCATCCATGTTGTTGCAAATGGCAGTATTTCATCTCTTATGGCTGAGTAATATTCCATTGTATATATGTACCACAGGTTATTTACCCAATCATCTATTGTAGGACACTTCAGTTGCTTCCATGTCCTGTGAATAATGTGAATAATGCTGCTATGAACATTAGTGTGCAAATATCTT
This sequence comes from Pteropus alecto, assembly GCF_000325575.1. Lineage (NCBI taxonomy): Eukaryota > Metazoa > Chordata > Mammalia > Chiroptera > Pteropodidae > Pteropus > Pteropus alecto. Next base: position 24,171,413 of record NW_006494614.1, on the reverse strand, counting down.
TTCAGATATGAGTTTTCAAGTCTTTGGGGTAAATACCCAGTAAAGTATTTATCAATTCTTATTTTTTTGAGGAAACTTCATGGTGTTTTCCATAGTGACTGTACCAATTTGATTTTTGTTAATAACCACATGAGAAAGGGATGAAAGACCCTCTGATTCTCAGAGCTTCATTACCACTACTTATCTAGCAACATAATTTAGTAATTAACAAGCTTATATTGGAATCGATTTATCTATGCCTGATAAAAGAAAAAAATTCTTAAGACCCTTAAATGAAAAAATATATTTCTACCTTCTGAATTTCCTTATTAATATCTTCTAACTTGTCATTAGGCTTTATTCATAGGAAAGTTAAAGTTGTCAGTATCACGATTCTAAAATGACTATTCATTTATGTCTTTCCACATATTGCTCACATGAACATATATGGTCACAGAGTAATTCATGACTGTGTAGGTGATGATTAGAAAATATTGCTTTAAAAGAGAGTAAAAAAATTGTGTGTATGTGTGTACAAAATATAAATATATGCAATATAAGGATGATGAATGTTTACAATAAAAAGTATGATAGAAATTAGTTGGATGATTTTATTCCTTTTTTTTTTACACTTTTGGTTGCTGTTGTTTCTATGGAAATTGACTATTTAGGAAAATTCAATTTCCTTCTGGGAAAAATTGAATGCTGAGTAGTTTATAGACACTGCAAATTTTCTGAGTTAGAAGACTTGAGCTCCACTTCTAGCTCTGTGGTTAGCTGGCTAACTTTGAGGAAAACTATACCTCTTTTTCTATACGTGTAATAGTGTGATCATGTCTACCCTATCTAAAATGGCTTTCTTGAAAATAAATTAAAATATAGCCCTCGAGAGACTTTGATAAACAAGGTAAAGGTGTTATTCAAATTATATGTTGTAAATAATTTTTTGTTTAAATCAGGTCAGTTAGAAATCAGTTAAATGTGACAATACAGACTTTTTTAGCCAAGGCAAGATATTATAATGTTTGTGTGCAAATCTAAGTTGTGGTTTTCATAGCCCAGAAAAAAGTTCTAGGAATTAAATTGGAGTCTAAAATCTGAACGCTCAATGCAGGGTAAGACAAGTGGTCAGCCAGACCATAACTTATAGTTTAGCCAGAGAAATACTCTGTGTTAAGAAAGAATTTGGTAGAAAAATGAATATTGCTTTCCTCTTCTTACCACCTCTAGGCCCCAGAATCTTGACTAGAAGAGTTATATAGGAGCAAGAATCAGGTATCTCTAAAGATTCTTTTACTCAAAAAAATTTTAAGGTAAGTGGATTTGTGAGAATGACTGACTTAATTTCACACTCAGTAATGACACCTGGGTACAGTAAATTGGTCCTGAATCTGTCTGTGTCCTCACATAGACGCTAACCTAAGAGGAGGAGAGTTGGGTTCTGATTTATTCAAGATCTTTACGAGTGGCCAGCATGGCTCCTCTCCTGTGAGCTAGAATGTGGGTCTCAGTTCAGAGCCCTTATTGTTAAGTTACAGTGGATGCTTAGTATCTTGTTTAGTGATCTTTAAATTCCGAGTAAGTCCTTGCCTTTCTTTTTCCGGGATCTACAAAATGACAATTGCCCTGTGGTTCTAAAGCCCTCCATCTTTCTGACCTGTTCTTTCACATATGTATCTGTGCTGTCCTGGCAGCTTCCTTTGCTCCACACCATCAGCATTTCGTCTCATTGTTGAGAGCCTGGCATTTTAACCCCCTTTTGGCAGAAATAGTTTACTGTTTAGAGTCTGAACTGTAAATATATCTCTCGTTGAGCAGAAACTCTTATTTTCTATCAGCCATAAACAATGCCTCCACACTCCCACCTCTCACCCTTGTGATAGTTCAGATGCTTCACAGTTGAAGCACTTCTTGTTCCCTGTTGTACTTTGATACCTCCTGTCATTTAGGAGGACAGGCTGAATTGCCAAATGGTCTACACAAAGCTCCAAGACCATTAGTGAGGCGGGTAGTGAAGTAAAAGTGAAAATATCTTACTATATCATCCATTATAGGAGTCCCCATATGTTCTCACCTTGGCCATGCCTGCTATCCTATTCTTGGTGTATTTCTTTATCTTATACTCTTCCTCCTTTTAGACCTGGGCTTTCAAAAAGCCCTATCACCGATTTTAACATGCTGACATATAAGTACTGCATAGAATATTCTTTTACATTAATCAATAGAATACTTAACACTTTACACAAAAGTGTTTGCATTCATATACCTGAGCAAATGGCCGGGCTTACCCCATGGACAATGTGTAACACCTACATGGCCAAGAATACCCGGCAAAGTAACCCTTGGCCAAAAGCAATTATTTTCCTCTAGGAAACATATTTATGGCCATTTTATATAACTACTTCTTTTCATTCATTTGTTTGTTTCCTCTTCTTTCTTGTTTTCACATTTGGAATTACTTCTGGTTATTTTTTCCATTGTCTTTAAAGTACTTGGCTTTACAATTCAATTTAGGATCCTTAATAAATCTAAAACAAGACCTCATACGCACATAATTGTAACTAAGTAGAAGGAAAGAGCACAAGTGCTTGCACAATAGGTCTTCTGGACTGTTTGCATATCTAGGAGTTATTCTGCTACAGGCATTCTCTACCTGTAGGTTGACAGCTGAACACTGATCTGTAAAATTTGCTATTGATCATTATAATGGCAACAACCCACAGGTCATACATCTTGTCTATATATTAAACATGTCTATATTTTTTGTATTCTTTGTGTATCTATATTATATATACTATTTATATATATATTTTTATCCTTTTATCTGCATAGTCCAGTGTGAAATACTTTATTAGTTCTATGCAGGAACTTGTTTTAGGGCATTTATAATTTTCTTCAGGGTGATACTCTGTCTTTAAACATTTTAACTTGATTAAATTATCACTCCATTGACAAACCAGTTTATATTAGTTGCAGTCTTATTCATCACTGAAAATAAACCTTTGTATTTTAAACATGGTAACTATATACGGTTAGTGTGTTATTTACTGTGCATATATCCATGACAGAGTGAATTTTTCCACTGTTTCTTTCTCAAGATGCATTTAAAGCTGTCTCATTAGAATTCTTAGTATTAAAAATTACCTGTGCAGTTTGGGACTTGTATGTGAGAAGAAGTATTTGAGCTCAAGTATTCTGTTTCTTACTTTCTACAATATAACCAAACTAACATTAGGGCTCATAGATGGTAAATGATTCAACTCTACAGCCAGAGCAAATATGAGTCAAAATAAAATCCCCTAAGAGAGAGCCATGAGCTGTTTAACTCATCTTAATGTTTTGATCGTGTGTATGTATTTCTTTTTCATACTAATCTATAACTATAGATCAATGAAATATGAGAATTATTAAAGCTGTGTAATCAGTTTGACATTCAAGCCAATTTATTTTACTCTTCTGCAAAATGAGATGCAACCTGGGAAAGAAATTTTTGCTGTGGTAATAGCTGCAGCAGTTGAGCTCATATCACATACCATTTTGTTTGCTACTCTATTTAACATTCACAACAACCCTATAAAGCAAGTACTGTTATTATTCCCACTTTACATATAAGGTGAGGCCTAAAGAAATTAAGTAGTTTACCCAAGATGTGGCAATTAGCACATCTACAATCCAGCAGTCTGTGTTAGTGGTTTTGTTTCTTTTGTAGTTCCAAAGGAAATGCGAGTTACAGTGATGAGCCATATGCTTATTAGGAATACAGTTCCTTAAGAGGCTGAATCAGAGATTGGAAACTCTTATCCAGCAGTTAATTCTCGAGAGGCCTGTGTGCAGAAAGGCTCGCAGAGGTACTGGAGTTCCGCTGCTTAAATCTAGCTTGATCTCATCTTGAATATGACCGTTAACTGTACTCAGATAATTTAAAAGTTTTAATACCAGGCACTGTTGGAATCCTAAGATGGTAGAATATTATATTTCCTCCTTCAGTTCACATAGATCAATCAGAATGTTCTTGACAGATTTCCAGGGGACATTCTATGAAAAATTTCATAAACTTTATTATTCTTAACCATAATTATTTTGCCAATTTTGAGGCTCTGTAAAATATTAACTAGAGCCATAGGTGCATACATGAAACCAAGTGATAGGGCTTTTAAATGACATTTTCATGAAAGCAAAAGTGAAGCATTTAGAAATCCAGGCCCCTTGAACTCTCAGGGTGTTCAGTAATATTAGCTATTAGCTGGTCTTTCATGCATATGCCATTAGAGACTCTTCATTTTAACAATCACACATCTGAAGTCTTGTAATCAGTCGATGGAATTTCAGAAGAAGGTAGAAAAAAATAAGAAGCAAAGGTATATTTGATAAAAGTAAGTGAAATTATTCTGGAGAAAAATATATATCTTGAAATAAAATATGTAGTATAGAAAATCACAGAAGTCCAAGACAAATGATTTTTTAAAAAAAAGTTTGACAAGACTTTCAAGAAGCTAGATGTAGCTACAAGAAACACAGGAGCAATTATATATTCTTAAAATAATCAGATGCAAGGATACGGTGATAAAAATGCAAATCTTAAGGTGCTATTAACTAGCTAGAGGTCAAAGCAATGTTTTTCCTCAAATCAAAACATCAGAAGTTTTCCTCAGTCAAGTTTTAATTTTTAAAGATTGAATATTTATGGGAAATCTAAAAGCTGAAATTGTCAGAAGTCCTTGAAAAAAAGGTTAAGCTAAATTATAAGTAAATACAAAATGTTCATGAATGAGCTTGAAGGTGTCCATGAACACCTTGAATTAAAATGCAGAATATTCTCTTGGAGAAAGTTTGTACCTTTCATCAGATTTCCAACAGAGTGCAAAAACTCTTAACACTTATTTCTCTAGAACAGTATTTTTCTTTTCTCCTTTCTTTTTTAACCTGTCCATGAACTAGACTGGTTTGCAGATGTCATAGTTAATGTGTGTTAATGACTTTATATAAAGTTGTAGAATCATAGACTCATAGAATTTCAGCTTCCATACTCATGTATCTCTTCTGTTTTATTGCCAACTAAATGATGTCTGTGCTTAAGAGCCAGTGGTGTGAAAGGAGAAAAAAGAAGCTTTGGAGCCAGTCAGATTTGAGTTTAAAGCCTTCTCTCCTATTTGATTTGGTTTCATAAGCTTTTTGAATCTCATTATGCCTTACTTGTAATAATGCTGATTATATATCATAGGATTGTAATAGATTAAGAATGCTTATACACACACACACCCCACTAAGATCTAGGTAGAACTTTGTATTAGTCCAAGATATTTCATTCTATGTTTTACCATTTTATCAAAACATTCTTTTATGTACTGTATTGACTGGAATCTGTCTAGATGCAATTTTTCCTGCAATGTTGTGTGCGTGTGTGTGTGTGTGTGTCTTCTTGTTATTCATATATTACAAGTCTAAATCTTCTTGTGCCTGGAAACTCCTCTATTCTTTTCTAATATTCTAGGGTTACAAGTATTCTCATTATCTTTGTCATTCTCTTTAGGTATTCATATATTTTATGCCAGAGTGTGTATAGTCATTCTCCCATTAGTATTTGCAAATGATTTCTTAGAATTTCCTGTTTTTGTCTGAAAGCTTCAGTTAAGCACTTTCTGACTATAGGTCTTCTGGGAATGTGTTTGCCCCATCTTTGAGGTTCGCTGCATAGGTCTCTGTTGTCTTGGTGACAATCCTACTATTATGACCCAAATTCAGAAAACTGTGAAATGAAATGTTTGCTTCTAAAACTTCTGATACAGTCAGTCCAGAGAATACCTTTACCCATTCATAACAACATAGGCATAGTTCTGTCTGGAAATGAAATAAAATAGAATGGATTTGCCAGGATAAAATTTCTTAGTTGCCTATTCATAAGTAACCTCTGTGGAGGGAAAATAGTGTAAGAGAGAAAAAACAAGACTATGTATACTTGTATCTGTGCTATTATATACATTCTCCTTTTGTAAAATCAAGAGAAAAGAATCTCATAGGTGATGATAAAAACTATCGGAAAAATATTTCCTGAGACATGACCCTAATTTCCTAGGGTTTGTTTGGGGAAAACATTCTATGACTAGAATGTCCATTTCTTATCTCAAGGCATTTCTAGCAGCTGAAGTAAGCCATGGCTCTGAAATGAATAAGCCATAATGATAATTCCTTATATTTGTCATTTCTGTATTTATTCATTTCACACACATGCATTAAGTATCTAGCATCATTTAAACACTGTGATAGAAGCTTCTGGTGCACACAGGAGGAGAACAAGATGACTCTTTTCAAACGGACACATGAACAAATAAATGTGGAAAACAAACTATGTGCAGAAATGTTTAATCATTTCTGCGCCTGTAAAGGAAAGCTTTCTGGGAATATTTTTCATTTGATTCTAAGCAGCTGAAGAACAGGGCCAGAGTAGGGCATTTTAAACAGAAGGAACTGTACTTGCAGAACAGAGTAAAAGAGATCAGAGAGATGGCTCTACACACCAAAACCTGTAAGCCATCTGACCCCACTGGAGGACACGGCACTTGGTCCTTGCTACACCATCCTGGGATGTCATTTTCCCATTTTACAGAAGTGAGAGTAGATGTTCCAAGTAGTTAGGAGTATGACCTAGAGTCTCTTATTTAATGAGTTAAATCACTGACCTTGAACTGCAGGCTTATAGCTGCTTGTCTAGCAATTTAGTCACCTCACCAAAACTCTGCTGACTTTGGCTGTCTAAAGACAAGACATGTGTCCTTTCATCAAGTCCTGCTCCTCAGATTTGTATTTGGATTTTTTTTCAGTCATGTATGCTTTTACTTCTGGTGAAGAGTAGACATTAAACAAGGAAGCTGAAGCTGTATAATATTTGCTTTATTAGTAAACCATTTAAAAGCATTTCAGTTTGACTGCTTCTAACCAGTCACCAATGAATGTACCTGTGTGCTTTCTCTATTCTTATCATGCTTTCCTTCCTCCCGCTTTGTACTCTCTTGTTGTGACATTTACATTGTTCGGATTTCTAGTTCGAAGCAATTCTCTACAAGATGCGTTTTAAAATTAAAGAATATCTTCCTGCTGCCCCCTTTACAGTGACAGACTTATTTTGAAAGTCAAGAGATGAAAAGTTTAAATGAAATTTAAAGTAATTCATTAAAATGGATGGTGTATTGAAAAACAAATAACCTATACATGACATAAGCTCATGGAAGCATATTTTAATTGAGTTTGGCAACTATTTAAGTATTCGCAAGCCTTTTGTGCTTCAAGTCTGTTCAAGGTCTTCATATAGAAGGTTAGAAGATGAATAAAACATTGTCCCCACCCTTAAAGTATTCTCAGGTTAGTAGGGGAGACAAATATTTAAAGTAATTAGAACACTAAATACAGAATACAACAATAGAAGCACATTTAGAACATAGAGATGATGCTGAAGAGAGAGTTACTTGGTCTAAAGAATGAGGAAAGTTTCCTGGAGAAAGGAACTTCAAAATTGTATTTTTAAAACTACCAAAGAGTTGTCTAGGAGGAGCAAGTTAGTGGGAGCAAGATATTCTCAGCAAAAATAATGTAAAAAATATTGATGGGTTAAATGCTATGTGTTGCTCAGGATTATTAAGTCCCTCAGCCTTAAACTTCAAGTGTGAAAGGACAGTGAGAAGAGGTAAGGTCCGGATGAGGCTGTGGGTGAAAGGCTTTGGGTACCGACCTGATTGCTTAGACTTAACCCTCTGGGCTGTGTAAGCCAGTGACGGGTTTAAAGCAAGAAAGACAATTGAACAGACTTACATAATAGAAAAAAATAAATATTTTTTTCAGTTTAAAGACCATATTGGTGGGTGGGGGGAGGAGTACAGATTTAGATAAGGGACGCTAGTTAGAAAATCATTACAAAAATCCAAAAACAGATGATAAAATATTTTAAAAATATATATAAACTCATAGCACAGATACTGTTACCTAAGGCAGTGCCATGGAGAAGGGAGAAAATTATTTAGGAGGGAGAATCACTACTAGAAACTAGTGGCTTGTTGGCTTTGAATAGTGAGGAAGATAGAGTGCAAGATTACTTCCAGGTTTCGTGAGTTGAAGGAAGAATAAAAAGTGATACCACCTACAAGACGGGAATACAGAAGAAAAAGGTTTGGGGGAATAGTCATCCATTAATTTAACTAATATCGTTGAGCACTTACTATATGCTAACATTGCTCTAAATGCTCTATATACAAAAAATAAAACAGACAAATATCCTGTTCTTAGGTAGTTTACATTTCATAGAGAAAAAAATAAATAATGTACAAAAAGGATATTTAATTCTGGGTGGTGTTAAATGCTGTAGAGAAAAAAACTAAAGCAGAAAAGCAAATAGAAAGAGGCCGGAGGCTACAAATGCTGTTATAGGTAAGATGGCTAATAAAAGGCCCATCTGAGAAGGTGATATTTAATTGGGGAAATGAATGAAACTGACACCCACATGAAGATCTGGAAAAAGAACATTTTAATCAGAGAGAGCAGTGATTACAAACACTGGCATGAACTAGAGAGAGCCAAAGTGGGGAGTGAGGTAGGAAATGAGTTTCAGTGAGAAAGGAATTGACTTTGCAATAGAGAAGAGTTTGAATTTTATGTTATTTGAAATGGAAACTGAAGAGTTTGACCATCAGAACGACAAGATCTGATTTATGTCTTTAAAAGATCACATTGGCTGTTGTGATCGCATATGTCTTTAAAAGATCACATTGGCTGTATAAGAATAGATGCAGAGAGACTAGTTAGAAAGCTAATTCAGCATTTTAGGAGGGAAACCATCATGTCTTAGACAAGGGAGATGGGGAGGAATTGAGGAATATTTGCATTCAATATGTATTTCACTATATAGATACGTGGAAGGATTTGTTTCAATGTGTGGGAAAAGATCAAGGTGGAATACTAGATATTTAGCCTGAGCAATTAAGGTGTGGGAAGAGCAATGTTTTGGGGAAAATATGGAGGAAATATTAAGAATTCATTTTTGGATATATTAAGCTTGTGATGCCTTTTAGGCATTCATGTAGCGATGCTGGGTACATGATTGGTTATCTTCCTCTGGAGTTATGAGAGAGTTCCAACTGGAAATAATTTGGGAATTATCAGCATATTCGTGATTGAGATCACTTAGATTAGAGGAGGGCAAAAGATGGAAAGGAGGCTGAGAGGCATTGAACCTGGACACGTACTGCAAAAATCAGGATAAGGACCACATTAGGAAAGGAGAGTGAGATGAAACGGAGAGATTTAGGGAAATCTTATCTATGAATTTCAGTGATAAAAATATTACTAGAAAGGGGGTAAGGATCAACTATGTCAATTGCTACTGACAAGTCAGATAACTAAACACTGAGTAATTGCAGAGTTTTTTAAATTAACAGGATTCTGCCTTTGAATGAAGTAGCTCAAAAATTAGGAATTAAGACCGGTACATATAAAATTATTGCGCAACAAGAATATCAGTACTTAAAACAGATACAAACCACTTTCAGGGGAGCACAGAGAAGAGATGTATCTAAATGGGAGAATAAGAAGGGCATAAGAAAGAACAAACAGCCAACTTCAGAGCCAGAAGTGCCCTTGACCAAGTAGGCCTGCTTGTATCTCATAGTTGTTTAATATAAAAACTTTATTCTGAGACAGAAGCTAAAGGGATTGTGTACTGATGAGGTCATTACTAAATTTAATTTCTGTTTTCTCTAGCTCCATTGGCCTGTATATATAGGCAAATTAATATATATAACATTAATTATTTTATTAGCTTGTTGCCCATGTGTTTAATGGAAAAACTTAGTCTCCTTCTCTTCCCTGAGTTATTCTAGGAGTTCTCAGGACATGGGTTCATCAAATGTTCTGTTCTTAAAAGATGTTTTTCTTCCTTGTTCACTGTCATGCTTTATTCTTAGAGACTGTAAGTCTCTACCTCCTTTAGTTTGGGGCTTCAAATTGAGACTCACATTCAGAAGAAAGAGTATCTCTATCTTTTCCTTTCCATTTTTGATCTCCACAACACTTATTAACTAAGAGCACAACACCACTCAATTTTTTCTAAGAGCACAATGCTGCTCACCCTTTCCTTGTGCCAAAAAAGCATGTTCGAATGGAACGTATAAATCCACTCTCCTCCAGCCTATCCTACTAGCTTGACAAATATGTCTAGACATGTCTAAACCACAGCAGTGGGCACAGCCTAAGCTCTTTGCTGCATAGATTATGGGATATATAAGAGATTAGAAGCGCACAATAATGAAGCAGACCAAAAAAAAAAAAAAAAAGTATTTTAAAGCCTTAGGCAAGGAAAGGAAATAATCCACCTATTTTTTTATTTTTTTTATTTTTTACTTGAAGAAATTGGAATCAAATAAATTTAGCTGATACATCTAAGGACACAAAACTCGATTTTGTAGAACTCAGACATGTACCCAAGTCTTCACATCTTAGGCTATTTCCTTTTCCAATAAAGTAAAGCACGCGCGCGCGCGCACACACACACACACACACACACACACACCGCCCACAGTAACTGAATTTTGAATACAGTCTAATTCCTTCCTTTTAGTAGGGAGATTAATTTTTCCCGTACTCTTGGACACAAGAGCGCTGTTTGAGAAGGGAAGCAAACATGGTAATATGTCGATATATTCTATTATGGATACAGAACAAACATACAATACTTGGCTAATTTCTCTTTGTGTTTCAAGCTTCAAACTGTATTAACTTGTAATGTGGAAGCAATAGATTTGACTACATTTACTTAAAGGATGGGGAACTCAATAAATGTTAATAAGGAGTATAAGATCTCAATATTTAATTTCTGAATATTCATGATTCCTGTGGATAGCATCATATAAGAAGATATTCATAAACATAATATGTGTTTACTAAAACAACTGGTCAGACAAAATACAAATCTAACTGAACTAATAATTGGTGAATCAACTTAATTATACAAATGGCCTTATGTAGATAAAATATGTTAGAGTTTTAGAATTTATTTGTGTAAATAGCTGGAATTAGATTTTTTTGGTAGATGGTTAGAGAAATACATTCTCTAACCTGTTTTCACAATTCTACCAATTACCTTTTTAAAATCCTTTGTTTAATTCAGTCCCCTTATTTAAAATATTTTCTCTATTTTCCATAGAACGAATGTGAAACTTCTTTATATGGTACTCAGGGTCCTTTCCATCTAAACTTACCTTTCCAATGGTGTCACTTGCCTCTGTTCGTCATTCTCTTTTCTATCCATACTCTTTTTTCCCTCTTCTTTTTATTATTCTACTATACACCTTTGGTTGAAATGCTGCCCCCAAATTATTGTGCCTGTATACATTACACATTTAGTCACCTCTGGGCCTTTCTTTTGGGATGCCTTTCTCTTCTTTCTTACTGGTTGAACGCCTATGACTTCTCCAGAGATCCATATCAAATGTCAACCTATCTCAGAATCCAGTAATCACTTATTGACTCCATTACAATTCATAATCTATTCACAGGACCATCCAGGCTACCAGCTATTCCTTTTTCTATCCAAACTTGTGCACTTTTTCATTCTCCAAAGCAGCCAGTTTAAATCTTACCACTTTTTTCGATTCTCCAAACCTACTATTACCGCTCATTCAACTGACTCACCGAGAGGCCAGCTGTTAGGTATGAACTCTACCAAAATATACCTTTTAACCTCCAGATATATTCATGTCCTCACTCCATCTTTCCCCTTTCCCACAAAGCAGAGTGTCACCTTCCAAATCTTTCACCTGTGCTCTTGGTTGCATTCCTTTCCGCATCTGAGATTCTGCTCTATCTTTCTCTTATACCTTTGATACCTTCTTTTTGATTATCTTCCTTTTGTCAACCTATAGTATATTTGTTTTTGTTTTTGCTCATTTGGAACAACACTATTTCCCAATATTTCTACCTCTTTCTCAAACAAATGCCACATTGCTCATTGCTTGCTTTTTATTTGATGAGCAAACACGTTGAAATGTTAGTTTATATGCATGACCTTCCCTCTATTTATTCTTCAGTTTCATGCACTCAGGTGTTAACTTGCACTGCATTACTGGAATGATTCTGAGGTCTAAATTATGATCTTTTCATTTTTTTTCTCATTCTTTTCACTTTTCTCCAGCTCAATACTATTGAATCACCTGTTCTTTCATGAAATACTAGTGCCCACTTTTGGTTTTACGAATGAATATGGATCTTATAGTATCCTCATCCACTTTTCCGATTTTTTTTCTGGTCTGTTTGGAGCTCAGGGTCTAGGGGGACAGATCTGGTAATTCATGTCCTTCATGAGATATCAGTGGCTCCCCATTACCCACATAATAAACTTCAGTTCAGGCTTTCTACAGTCTCAGTAGAATCTAACTTTTGCACAACCTCTTTAGTAGCCACACCAGAAGGCCTCCAAAATATCATGTACATTCATACCTCTAGGCCTTGGATTACACTGTTGCTCTCTGTTTAGAACGTTGTTTCACACTTTTCAACTTGAGAAAGTCACGCTTATCTTGCAAATCATATCCCAAATGTCACTCCCACTGTGCCTCTTGCATTTCCTGATTATTACACAGAGAATTAGTGACTGCGTCCATGTTGCCTTAGCACTTTTTATGTGCATTACAACTTTTAATAAATAGCACAAGTCATATATTGAAAGTATTTTTAAAATTTTCTTTTTTATTACATTATTTCCTCAATTAGATTAGGCTCTATATTAATATTTACATTTACAGTGCTTAACACAGTATAAGTGATCACTAGGTATTGATTTATTTGATCATAGTCTCTTTGATCAAAGCTCTTTGGCAAGGGAAATTCTATAATATTCCTCCATATCGCATATCTTTATAAAAGAAATTAATGAAATATATTGAATAAAAAAATTGTTCTGCAATTTAAATGGTGAATTTGTAGCAGTGAGGGGGAAAGCACTTATTTCATAATTACTAAAACAAAATTAAATATTTTAAATCAATATTTTAAAATATAATTTATTTATTTATAGATATGATCATTCAAATTCAATTAATACTGATTATAGCTCTTTTTTCTTCATTTTTCATGATTTCTTATTTCTGACTCTTCTGATTTCTCATATTCTGTTAAAACATTTAGACTATCTGAAAAAAATGCCACCTTAAAATGAGTCTATACTCTGAATTCACACTCTATAAAATAGTGTGAACATTTTACAAATTTTTAATCTTGCCAAAATATTGATAACTCATTTGATAGACTGTTTCTTTACTCAGTCTAATTTTAATTTATTTACTGAATTCCATCCTGCTAATGAATATAACTAAAGGTTTAAGAAAGCCTGATATGGGACAAATTTTATTCTATTTTACCTTAACCCATGAAAGTAACTCCCATCTCTCAAGGGACATTATGGAATTCTCATGTATTGAAGACCTTGAGAACAGACATAAAAATTCAGATTATGTATGGCCATTGAACTGCGGAAGCAGGTGTTTAGAGCCTGCCTTCACCAACCAGATGAAGCCCTTCCACCAGTAGGGACCATGACTTCTGTGACTGGATAAAGCAATTATGTGCTAGAGCCTAGAGCAGTGGCTGTATTTTATAGATGTTTGTACTTGAATGAATGATGGCCATAGTAATTATTTTATATACCTAAACTCATTATATTTCCTGTGTAGGTTTAGGAGTATAAGAGTATTTGCAAAATCAGTGTTTATGATTTGATAAAATTAGGGTATTGAAGTTAAGATGGATTAATTTTTTAACTCCTGGGGATTTGCTTTTTTCAAAAAAATAATGTATAGACATAATGGCATTGCCTATAAGTATAATATAAATAAAATATCCATATGATTACACTTGTTAACTTGTAATCTGAACACTTTGGCTTATATAGTTACAACCCATGTTCTTCTTTTATAGACAATAAGGACATTACCCATTTGCCAGATGTTCAGAAATAAAGAAGTACTCTAACTGTGAATTCCAGGATAGGCTTTTCATACTTATAGATTATAACTTTGGATGTAAACATCTGAGTTCATATTTTTTTCCAATCTATAACAGTATTAACATTGAAAATCTTCAAAAAGAAAAAGCTCTCATAATTCCAGAACCTCGTAAATGTTCCATTCCAGATAATTTTTATAACACTAATTTAGAATCTTAACATATGTACAATTTTGTGTTCTGTGTATAAACATATTGCCCAACAGAATTCTCCGTGTCACTAAAATCTTTTATATTATTATTATAATGGTTACATAATAGTCTAAATTTGATATTCTAAAATTTACTTAATACTCTCATTATTTACTTACAAAATATTCAGGTTTATTATAGAGACATAAGTCTGTAAACAGCCTGTATTAAAAAGCACTTATAATTTCACATCCAAGTGACAGCTGTTAATATATTAGAATATGTCTTGGATATTTTAAAAATCTGGCTTTCTTCCTTTCTAACTATCCATATGAACATGGGCATATAAAAATAGGTTTTGTATATTTTTTTTAAAATGTGGCCATATAATATGTAATAATCTACAAATTATAATCAGAAATTTTATTAGTGATATTATGACCAATTTTCATATTTATAAATCTGAGTTATCTGTACAGTATTTTATCTTTGGAATATATCATAATTTTAAAGTAGTCCCCTATTATTGCACTTTTAGAATACATTTAATTTGTTACAATGCTATGGTGAGCATCATTTCATTATACAGTTGTCTTATTACTTAAATTCCTAAAATTGTGTTAAAGGTATGCATATTTTAAGACTTTGAAACTTCTGGACTGGACAGCCGCAAAAAAAGATTATGTGGTGTTAATATTTCTAACAGCAATAATGTAACACAACTTAACCTTTTTGATCATTTAAAAAAAACTCTTTAGCATGAATGACTTAAATTATGAAATATTTTAAATAAACACAATTTTAGTTATAGATAATGTGAGATAATGGTTATATAAAAATGGATTTTTTAAGATTATGTTGAAATAAATACTATTTTTTTCTTAAGGTGACAGTGGTTAGTGATATATTCTCTGCTTGCTACTTGATCATAGATTACAAAATAAAAACAGAGACAGTATGGTAATGTTGCACAAACAATAGCATCTCAATTATCAATTGTAGATGGAGTTCTTTCAAATTAATAATTAACAAAAATATTTATGTGTATTTCACTTGAGTGAGGGCTCAGAGTCTGAAATATTTTTAAGAACCAAGTAATTTTTTCTAGGATACTATCCACTTTATAATCAGACCACTGAGAACAGCTCAGTTGGCTAAATTTATCATTTAGCCAGGTGATAGGTGAAGACATTTTAGGGATTGAGTTATGAAAACATTTAAGTATGCAAATTCCTATTTGCTTTTCCTTGAATACCTAGTCACAATAACTTTGTTGTGTCTTTAAGAAAGCTCTAAAATATTTGTAAAATTAGTTCAGTAAGAATATTCAAAGTCAGATGGATCTAATTTCTTTTTTATATCTGGAAAAAAATAAAGCTAAATGAAATTAAATCAGGCTCCCCTGATTCCAGTATAGTAGTTTCTGACCTGGCATTTAGTGGTGTCAAAAGTACAGTCAGAGGGAGAAGTACTCGTTTTGGTGATATCATTCATCACCTTGTCAGTTGAATACAAAGTAGAGATTTGGCTTCCATTTCAGATAACGTCATTGGAAAGTTCTCAGACTCACAGGCTTGTTACCTGAATAGTCTGGTGAAAAAAAAAATACTTTTCAAGACCTTTATTCTGCTTCCCCTAATTGTACATTTATCACATTTAAGATTTTTTCAAACCTAATCCATTTTCAATTCTATGTAGATTGTATCTTTTTTCTTAAAATAGTCCTTTTTTGCATGTAAATATTACACAATATGAATGGATAAAATAGAAGTAGCAAGTTAGACTTCAAATATAATAATTGTATAATTTAATAATATTTCTCATAATACATTAATCATGCAATACTGTACAAGATAAATCATATAAAGTACATTTTATATATATTTAATGGTGGATATCATCAGGAAGGAAGTGGAAAAAGGGAAGGGAAGGATGAAAAGGGGAGAGAAGAAGAGACAAGAGGGAGAAAGAAATATAATGAACGCGTGATGAATAAAAGGAAGTCCTTTCACTGGCAGCTGTTTTCAGAGAATTAGCTACAGCAGTGTTTTTCCAACTGTGCTCAGAGAACCACTTGGAAAAACGGTAACACTTACCCTTGTTATAAGTTAGCTTCCTGCATGCTACTCCATATCTGCTAAGTCATTTTCTCTTAGAATGGGGTTCAAGGATCTGTATTTTTCATGAGCAGCAAAGATGATCTTGTGTCCACTGAAGTTTGAAATCTATCGAACTAAAATGTAAAGTTAATTGAAAATTCTGACCTGTTGCCTAATTAGAAAAAATCGTATTGGCTTAGAAAATCTTCATATATTATGACTTGTCATCAGTGCTAAGAAGAGTATAAAACACAGAACTCTAAGAAAAGAAACTTTTTATGGAGAACACATTGGAAAGCTGTAACTGGAGGACTCATCACCCTATTCTATTTATTACAGTTGGAAGGCTTATCCTTAATACTCAATGAGGAGAATTTTAAGATGGAGTAACTTTTTACTTACAGAGGATTTTGTTACAAGGGAAGCTAAATGATGAGTGTAATTAATGTTTAAGTAACACAGTAATTAAACTGTGTAGGTGTAGCATCTCCCTGAATTACCGAATCATACAAATTATGTTAAGAATTTTAATACCAAATATTGTTTGCATGTCAACATATTTACTATAAATCTATTGCTACTGGAACATATTTGCCCAGGCAAATATTGTAAATACAATCTAAATAACATAATGGCAGTTGATCATTATGAATAGTGACTTTCCTTAAATTAAAAAAAAATACCTTTGGGCATATTTTAATTATGACTTCTGAGAGTATAAGACTATTTCACTATGTAATTTATATAAATTTTTCCATCTAAGAAAAAAATTAACATGAAGAAAATAAAAAAGCAAGAGATGAATTTGCAGTCCCAAAGGTCAAATGATAATTTTGGATTTCCTTCATTTTAAAAAATATTACCGATATCAGTGTCAAAACTATTGATTATTAATGAAAAAACATACTTACTATGGAGCTATTTTTTGACATGTACATTTTAATTTGTGTTTAAAACATATTAATCTTTGCCTCTTTTCCCTCCAATGTTTGAAATTGAATTGCACATGAAGATATTATGCAAATCAAGACAATTCTTTCCAAGCTCTGAAAATTTAATGTCAAAAAATACATATTTTAGCATACATTATTTAGTGAAAAGTTCACTTTTATATTTTCTGCAAAAGTGCTCCAAGTTTTAGAGTAAGAGAATTTTCTGGGTCCTTGGTTATAACAAATGTTTTAGACGTTTTAACTTCCTCGTGGTTGTCCAAAGATGTTAATATTTGACTTTTTTCCGGCATTGCACCAATTTTATTTTCATTCTGTTGTTCTTGTTATCATTTTCTTATCAAGAGCATAAATGGAAAATCACTTAAAGGATCAGTGATAGACAACCATCTTTTTCCTGGTCAATAATTTAGGCTGTGTTGGGAGATTGATTCCGGTGAGGTGTGGGACATGTCAGAATCCTTAGAGTGGAATGGAATAAGGTTGTCTGTAATGTAAAATGTTTCATAAATACTTCTGAAAATAATTACTGCCACCATCACCATCTTTAGCCCCAACCCAGTGGGAATCATTGCCCTGGACACTACCAGCAGTGATAAGACCTTTCGTTACTTACCATGAACATGGCATGGCATGAAGTAGTTACTTATCAAAAAATGACTGAGTTGTTTATTTGTGAGATTGAGCATACGACGCAGTAAAAACCATTGCAGTGAAAATCGGGAGACTGACTTCTAGTTAGCACTGCCACTGACTATTCAATTCTGAGAAAGTCAACTGATCCTTCTAGGCCTCAGTTTTCTCCTTTGAAGAAAAGTGGTTTGAGGTAGATGAGTTTGAGTGTTTTCTCCAGTTGCACAATACACACAGGTTTATAATAAGAAAAATACAAAATGTGGTGGTGAGATAGACAATGATTAGATCACAATGAGATTGAAAGTGAATAAAAATTAAACGATAATTAGAAAAATATGAAAAATCTAAATTTAAACATGTTTGGGATAGAAAGAAAATATCTAGAATGAGAATAATAGAAAGAGGAATTATGAACATATCTTTAAAAGTATGAGGTAATAGACACTGGTAGAGGGATCAGGTAAAAACGAAAGAATCACAATACTTTTCTCTAAATTTGTATGTGAGTAGTTAGAAAACAAATTAATAAAATTATATTATAAAATATGCTTTTCAACACATCTGCTTTAGGAATTTTAACCATGTTTTAAAAATTAAAAATAACAATGTAGATTCTTTTTTTTGTAGTTTTTTATCCTTTGTTTCTTTGTGAGGGCTATTTTAAATATAAGGATAATCTTCCAAAATTGGTTAAAAGCAAACAACTCCATTTAATCTCATATGGTCAGTAGATTTTTAATACCTGGATATACTACTATTAAGCCTTAACTTACTATCAACTCAACACCTGTTTCTACTTTCATTCTTTTGATTTACACTTTTATTTATATAATAACTATTTGAGATAAGAACAGTTTAATTCCTAAGTGTCTACTTTGTAAATATATGTATCTTGAAGTTTAAATACTTTCGTATATTAGATAATTCTATCAATTGCCAATTGTAATAGAGGAATTTTAAGTACTTTAATAGTGCTTTACAGATAACATTAACACTGTCAAGATTATTCTTTGTACCTTGCCTATTGTGAACAATTCCTTTGGGAATGATTGTGCAAGTCAGTGGCCTGTATAACACATTAAGGTTTATTTTCATTCTGAAGAGTCGTTTATTAGGTGCTTCATTGTGAATGTTGTTCCCACCAGGCAATGTAGAAAGATTACAACTTAGGGGTTTTTTAAGAATTGAGTCCGGGGAGTCTAAATGCTCTTAGCGTTGTCAGTACGGCACACTTCTTTTGTACCCACTTGGCTAAATTGTGTTTGGTATTGTCAGCTAAATATATTAAATAGTCACAGTTACAAACAGGCTTTCAAAAATAACTGGACCTAATATTACCTTGTAGCAGGTATGTAGGCGTACATTAACCTGGGAGCATGTAGGAACCAGATGATGAAAAGAATTTGACTTGACGTGAATAATGAAATGCTTTGTTTCATATCCCTTAGCCAATCCATCAGGGCCCTTACTCAAATGCTTTGAGTATTCAATACAGAATTTAAGTTAGAAAGTAAATTTCAGTTTTTAACCTCTCCATTTATGGTATTCGCAAGCTAAATACTGAATCGCAAAAGATAGGCCTCATTTATTTCTGAATATTATAAAAGGTAGTTACAGCATTAGCATAATTATCCAACAGGCTAAATTTGTCAAAGTAAACAGAAATGTTTAATATTTATGGAAAAAGTAAGACAGCAGCATTCTGTGTAACTTTATTGAGTTAGATCTTTCTTATCAACTTCCTGAAAAGAATGTTTATTTCCTTAGTATGATTTTTGTTAATCCAGAAATAATATTAGTACTAAACATTCAACTTTAAAGATACCCAAATATGATCGATTTCATTATCAAGAATACTTATATATGTCTGTGTATATGTGTGTAGTCCTCGTTTGATATAATAGTTCCATGGAAATTTTTTCTAAATTGTGAAACTCAAAGAAAAAACTCAAATAAAAAAAAAAATCACTGGCCTTAAGCACATTTTGCATGTATAATTGCATAAAATAGACATATGTTACAGATAGACAGCCAAAAATATTTCACAGAATTTTAATATTTGCATTGCTTTATATTTTTCCTAAAAGAATATATTAATTTGGTTGATATATATTATGCAACATTACGACACTTTTTAAAAAAATGTCATAATAATGCATGTATTTATCATAATCAGATTTATAGAATTATTCACCACTCAAAATCATTTTATATGTTGTCTTTTAGAGCAATATTATGCTTTTCAACTGAAATAGTAAGCAATCAGCTGTAACATATTATCTTCCTCAGAATAAAGAACTTCCAAAATCTTTTGTAGTTTCTCAGAAGTTATAATGGCCTAATATGTCATAATTTTAGACTACAAAAATACTTTAGAACAAGTATTTTTTAAAAAATATGGTAACAGGAGACAATTGCCTTTAGACATTGCAATTTATTTACGTTAAACCTTTAAAATAGGATCTATTCATGGTGTTTCGGCTTCCATTCTTATTTGTGCAGCATATGCTTTTTTCTTTTTAAACTGGTGATGATAAAACTGTACATTTTGAAAGAAATCTTCAGTCATATGGGTAGGTAGGTATGGGGAAGGTGTTTTCCAACATCCTTTCTTCTGTTTTTAACTTTGAAAAGTCCTAAAGAAATCAAATAAGGATCCATTCCTGGAAGAAGAATGGAATCTAGTCAAAGATCAAATAAAATTAAATACCGTGAGTAAATGCTTCTATTTGAAAGTACAAAAATGAATTGATATGAGAAGAAAAGAATGTTATTTTATGGATTTTAAATTAGCAAACTAAGTTAAATTGACTTTGACTAATTAATTTAAGCACTCCGTAATATACCAAGATGTGTTAAATCTCAAATTAACCTAGAAATACTTAGTTTAGAACAAGTAGCTAGTGCTTATTGAAATAAAAGTTATGATTATTTATTATGAAAATGATTAAGAATCTGCGCTGAGTTATGACACTGTTAAATAGAGTTATTAGAAAACATAACAGAGTATTAATATCTAATTATATAAAATTGATTTCTAATTAGCTCTACAGGAGTGCAAAAATAATTCCTGCAGTATTAATGACAACTAGATTAAAGAGGGAAGCTTTTTCTCTAATTAGTTTGGATTGCAAATTCTTATTTATGAAACAAATATATTCTTTATTTTTTTTTCCTAAATGCTATGGCTCTTAAGCTACCTCTTCTACTGAATTGAAGGTTTAGTTGTCTTCTTTGCCTTAAAGTTGTAATGTAATCACACAGAGAATACAATGAGAAAAAAAAGACAGACCCAACCCTAAAAAAATGTGTGAATTGTTTGTAGCTGATATTTGGTGCTCCCTTTGTTCCTTTTAATTATGTATCCTAATCCTCTTCCAATGTAAGGAGCCTTCAGGGACACTGGCTGCATCAGAACTATCTGTCCCACCCATTCAGCCCACCCTTCTCATCCCAGGCCTGGGTTTTAACTTCTCTTGACTCCCATCTCCTCATCAAAACTCAACTCTGTTGGACACAATACCATTATCTCTTTCTAAAATTCCTGTTGACTGCTCACTAATCTGATATGAATCTTCTAAATGTTGTTCTTCCATATGTAGAGAAAATTTTCTAACCCAAACAGACTTCTCAGGATAACCACTGCCTTTAATCTTCACAACACCCAGTATCTTATATAATATATACTTATATTCCATACCTTTCTTCCTTGTTAGACTAAATTTATGAATGTATAGAACATCTGTTTCACTCATCTCTGTATTCCTGGAAGGCTAACCCAGAGGCACCACCACATGGTTGGCCACTAGATACTGAGTTTTTTCTCATTTATTAAATTTATTTTATATTTATTGAATAAATGAGAAAAAAACTCAGTATCTAGCTTGACACAAATGCCAATAATCAAGTGTTTATTACCTTTTGAGGTACTTGATGGTGAAAAGGTACTTATTCTTTCCATTTTTTCTTGTGTGTATAAAATTTGCGACTATTACTCATTTCTTCCCTTTAAGTCATTATTTTTATTCCTCTATATCCCCCCTCTATATCTTAATATTGTTTTCTAACTGGTACTCCTCTACAATATAAAAAAGACTGTTTAATGTGTATGCTACTAAAATGTTAACAATACTTTTAAGTAACAACATTACAAGCACTATGTTTAGGAAACATCTAGTGAAACACCCAGCAACACCCACAATGTCTTTACAATGAATCTTCTAACAATGCTGACTTAAAATGGTTGTAAAGTTTTAGTAAAAATGTTTGTGAACATTTTGTGCCTAACATCCATGGTAAACCCTAAGTAAACTGTAGCTATGATTTTATTTCATGCTGATTTTCAGACACAAAGCTTTTGTGAGAAGCAGAGGCAATTAAAAAGAGTGGTTATGAAATGTAGGAGAGTTGTATGGTAGAACTTTTTGATAAACATAATGATCTGATTTCTACCATTTCTGTTGTCATCTACCTGCTCATTACTGTAAAATATCTGTTGTGCTTTTAGTTTAAATGTTTAAAGTCACGATTTGTATCTTTAGCTGGAGTGAAAGGAGGTAGACAAGAAAGTGATGAACTGAGTTACTCTTTTCTTTTCTTTTTTTTTTAATAAGCAGCCAAAGCTCATGGAACACAATAGCTTTTTGCTCTAGTAACTGGGACCAGTTCATTCTCTTTTGCTGTGTTAGGTGAGAAGCTCACAGACCTAAGGCTTTAGTGGAGGAAGAATGCAGATCATCTGCATGGTTCTCTGGGCCCTCAGTCTTCTCCATCTGCACACTCTCCTTACAATGTGAGTGAGAACAAGCACACACTTGGAAGTTAGGTACAGCTTATTCACTTTTACCTACCTTTAATGTCACCATACCTTCAAGTAAAATTGGAAGCCTGGTTCCCACTTCCATTAATAAGAATCGAAGGAATCCTGGATGAAAAGCACCCAGCAGCACTCCTGGCAAACAGCAGATCCTGAAGTCATTGGTCTCTCTTCTTTCCTTTTCCAACCCTCCATCCCAGCCATTGTAATGTGTGAAAACCCTCTTAGAGAAATGAAACAGTTTGGTTTGATGGGGAATACATAAAGGACATTTTTTAGAGTCAATGGTGTGTCTAGCATGAAACCTTCACTGGAAAGGAAAAAAGCAGTTCAAGTCCTGGTTAGTCATCCCACTAGCTATGTAATCTTGGGCCCTCAACATTTTATGGACCTCATTTTTCTCCCATTAAATATGTTTAATTATGTATCACCTGCAGCTCTAATTATCTACTATTCTATAATGAACTATCAGGCCTTAATATCTTCAGACAGATAAATCCAAAGAAATGTTATAAGGTTTTGCCAGTATAAAAGTTCGAAATAGGGAAAATTCAAGGACAAGAAAGCCTCTCTATTCTTTGTTATATCTTCTGGATTTTCCCTCTTTCAAATTCTTAAAGAATCCAACTCTGTGGAAAGATAAATTTCAAAAATATCTACAGTGTTTCCATAAAAGATTGATAAGTACATGTTTCAGTATATAAAACATTTGACTTAAAAGGAACAATGCACATGGCAGATGCTTCTTTATCTTGAAATTTCACAGCTGTCATCTCTTGCAACAACGATGGTTGAGTGAGTGGAATATTGTTTGTTCCACTAAGGAAATTATTCAGCCTTCAGTATATAAAGACATCTTTCATTTTTTTCACCTTAATTCTGAAAGCAGTGGAACAAGCCTATCTTCATTTGTAACTAGCTGCTTAATGCCAGTTAGATGTCTCTCCATGACATACACCCCTTTATAAAATCTGTCTTTCACCTGTTTCACTACATTAAAACTGCTTATTCCCATTGCAGTGGCCATCTAACTGCCATACAATTTTTCATCTCCTCCTTAATCTCCTTAATATTTGTGCATTGCTTAGTGCTTTCCCTGCCCCCCTTCTACCACACACACTTTTTTGAACTCCTCTGCACCATCTTGCATTCTCCCTCAATTCCTTGTCTCCATTATTAGCCTGCCTTTCTTCTCCTGTCTGCAAATAGATTGCATCCTCAGATGATTGCGCTTTATCTAATGCTTCTTCCTGCTGTACTTATTCACTCCCATAAACTGAGTTTAGTTAGTACCTCTAGGGCCATGACTCCCAATCCCTGTGTGTAGTGCTGACATCTCCCATATATATCCAGTTGCTGTTGGGTTTTTCTGCCTAGAAGTACTGCTGAGCACCTCAGAGTCCCAAGTCCCAAGGCAAAATTCACACTGTTCCCCCATGGAAATTTATTTCCCCTTTCTTTCTTATTCTGGTAATCGATACTAGCTTTGAAGTTACAAAGCCAAACTTCACTGTCTCATTCCTTTTTGCTTCTGGTTTGCTTTGTGCTCTGGAATTTTCCTCCATGATATTTTTTTCAGTCACTACTTTTTTCTCCAATGATCACCATCCAGCTGCTATTACCTTTAGTCAGAGTCACTGTGTACGCTTGTAGTTGGTTTGACATCATCTCTTTTCCTATCTGCAATCGCCCTACATCTCTGCTAAGATAGACTTATTAATTATTCACATTGATTGTATAATCTTCCTTCAGTATAGCTTCCATGGCCTTTTGCATTGACCTGGCATTCAAGGCCCTATACAGAAAAGCTGATCTACCTTATATCCAGTACTCACATTCCTGTTCATTTAATTTAACTCAGTTAATTCTATTGCAGCTATACGCATCTCTCTACTTTGCTCATATTTTCTCTTCGTAAAATTCTCCCTTCCTTTTCACCATCATAGTTATTAAAATAATTCTCTCCCTCTTTTCCTTCCTTCCTCCTTTTCCTTTTTCCTTGCTTACTTCTTTTCGTTTTCCTCCTCTTTATTATTTTTTCAATTCACTTACTCATACTTTTATTTACTCATTTGTCCACTTATTTGACAAAATTTTATTTCACTGTTTATTGTGTGCCTGGCAAAATTTTGGATATTGAAAATAGAATGTTAGAACAAAACAAATACCATACCCTATTGCCTCTTATGGTCTAGACAAACAGATAGATGGCACTCAAAACGTCACATACATTGTGGCCAGTTCTGAGAAGAAGTACCGAGTGTCAGGCTGTCCTTTATAGGCCTGGTCTGTGTTCCAGGGTTTCTTCACATGCCACCTTTTTCGGGAATCCCTTTCCAGTCATTCGGCCAGGATGTAAATTTTGTGCCCCAATAAGAAGGCAAACTTTTTTTCAATTACAGTTGGGATACAATATTATATTAGTTTTATGATGATCAAACATTTATATAACTTATGAAGTGATCACCCCCAAAAATCTAATATTATCTGACACCATACATAGTTATTAAAATATTATTAAGGGAAGGGGGAGGGAGAAAATAAAAATATAAAATCTTAAAAAAACAATAAAAAAATAAAATATTATTGACTATATTTCTTATATTGTACTTTGCATCTCTATGACTATTGTGCTTTTTAACCCCTTCTCCTTTTCACCCCCTAACCTTCCTCTTATCTGGTAACCATGAAAATGTTCTCTGTATCTATGAGTTTGTATCTGTTTTGTTTGTTTGTTTTGTTCTCTACATTCCACATATAAGTGAAATCATATGACATTTGTCTTTCTCTGACTTACTCAACTCAGCACAATATTCTCTAGGTCCATCCATGTTGTCGCAGATGGCAAAATTTCATTCTTTTTTTATGCCATTTAATATATTTTTTCAGTGATATGACTTAAAGCCCTCACCTGTATATTATTTGTTTATATAAAAATTTTAACTGTTGAGTGAAATGGACCATATATATAATCTGCCTCTGATTTTTTAAATCTTTACAAAATCCATCATACTGTCATATAAATTGGAAAGGCTTAGAAAAGAGTTGCTAATTTTAATAAACTCAATTTGTAATAATCTGCATTGTTTTATTTAAATTTTTATTGCATTAATGAAGTTTCTGACATGTATTTTCTTTAAATACCAAAGAATTTAGTTCCGTGATACAACTGGATATTTGAAAAGCTACAGATAATACTAGTTAAAATGTGAATTGTACTTGTATATGTCTGACACTGTTTTGACATAAATATTATTCTATTTAATATTCTACCAAAAAAAAAACAGAATTCAACACTATTCTTATTCACATTTACAGATGGAGAACCTGAAGCACCTAGAGTTTATATATATTATCCAACATCAGAGAGCTAGTTAATTCAGTAAGTCTGACTCCAGATTCTGTGCTCTTAAGAAAGTGGCTCAATTGGCTCTCCTAGATGTATATATGCCTGTGAGATGAGAAAAAGGAATGCTGATGGCATTTAGAAAATAAAGAAAAGAGAGACTAATCTCAAGTATGTTTTTAAATATAGTAAACACAATTTAATAGTCAGCTTTTTATGTAACCAATCTGATCATCTCTAAAATGATGAATAAGAAAATTAAGGAGAAGGCATTTAAAAAAGGGAATTAGGGAGAAAATGAAATAATTATTAATTATTAGATGGAATTCTAGAATTCATCAGAACACCATGATCAAAAGCAGCCTGGTGAGATCATTTTGATGTAGAAAATCTAGTTCTCTTTTGACTACTTCTTCCTTTCTTGTATTTGTTCCATTTGAAATACCTATTATTTAATATATTTGAGATGCATTGTCATAATAAGAATAGTTTTAAACCTTTCTTCAAGTAGAGTTATTGTGTCCTCTGAAAGCCAATATTCTTATTGTTTAGCAGTTTTTCTTACTAAAATTCAAAAGCTGACTTCAAGGTCCATGTGATGTCTGTTTGAACTGCCAGATCTCATACTGAAGAAGTAGATCATCATGCACATAAAAAAGAAATTGTTTTTTGTATAAAGTTTCAGTTTTAAAGACTTGGACTATACTTTTAAAAACTCTATAGTGATCTTAAGAAATAGAAATTGTCATTCAAGCATTTTCTGAGGCGCTTTATTTTAGACTCTGGATTAAATGACTCTGGTCATTAAAGTTAGTGACAATTTGAAGATGCTGTGCTGCCACTAGGTTCAGAATCTTTGGAAGCATCATTTTCTTTTATATTCTACAAGAAATAGAATATAAGCTAGAGAATATGGTTCTAAGCTAGAGAATATGTCATTCCACTTCTAGGAATCTAAGTGAAAGGCATAAACATAAAGCACTAAAAGTTTCAGACACAAAAATGATTGCTACTGTCAATTCGTAACAACTGAACTGAAGAGGTCCTCAACAGAGGCAAAGGAAGGCAGGTTTTGTTCATCTGCACTGTGGAATATTATGTAGTCACTAAAAGGTGTTTGGTAAAGTTGCTATTAATGTTATCTGAAAGATTTAGAACACCAAATTCTAGAGTGAATATGATCATAATTCTGAAAAATTACATAGGGAAAAAATGGAGTAGGTATGGATAGTTTTGATACTTTAGAAAGTTTTACATTTTGAGTGAGAAAGTATAACTTTTATGATAGGAAAAAGTGAATTTACTTAAGAAAATGTTATAGCAAGTTTTCTAATACTCTTTAGGAGCTTACAGATTAGACAAAGGGAGAGGGAGATGGAAGGATGGATGGAGAGAGGGAAAAAAGATAGATACTAATATTCTGTGATTTATTTAAATAACGGAAATGCTTATTAAGGTAATGCAGAAGCAAATATGTTTCATTTTTATGTTATTTTTGGTGTTTTAAGACCTTCATGATAAATAATGATGAGTATTATTTTTTCTATCATGGATATTGTTTCTAGTTTTTCATGAGAAGATTTTTTCTAGAACTACTCCTATGTTGGTTAATAATCAAGTCACTGACTAGCAATCTTGATGCACAATACTCATGCTTGATGTGCTCTGTGAGATGCTGTGAGTAGAAGACTGAAAATATATTTGGAATATGGGGTTAGGTTATAAAATAAAGAAGGGAAATTCAGTTGCTTCGTTAAACTAATCGTTATTCTGGCACAACAATCTATTGTTAGAAGTTCCTTCAGTGAGTTTCTGTTAGTGGTAAACTTTCTTAGGTTTTGTATAAAAATATCATAGTAATCCCCTCATTCTTATATGATAATTTAGTTAGGTATTCAATTCTATGTTATTTTCTCTGAAAACTGAAGTTTTTACTTCACTGTCTTTCACTATCTTCTGATTTCTGTTGTTCTTATCTTGGCTAATATTTATTTCTTTATAGTATTTTTTCTTTGACAGCCTTCAATCATTTTTTTTTATTGCCCTGGTGTGTGGAAGTTTCACTGCTGTGGGCTTAGCTGTGGAATTCTTTATATATGTTTTACCTACTATAGATCATTCTTTCTACATGTAAGGTTTCATGTCTTTCATCAGTCATGGGACTTTGAATATGTCGCATCTTAAATTGTATCAATTTTTCATTGTGAAACTCATATTAAGGGTAGGAGGGGTTTATTCTATTCTTCATGCCTCCTAACCTCTCTTTCATATTTCCATTTCTTTATAATTCTGTGAAGAATTTTGAGTCATATTTTCAGCTTTACCTTTTAAGTCACCAGTTTTCATGTCGTGGTTGACCTACTGTTTATACTATTCTTTGCATCTTTATTTTTAATGACTGTATTTCTCTTTTCTTTAATTTCCTTTAAAATAAACTTTCTTGAGGTATAATTTACATAAAATAAAGTTCCCTGATTTCAAGAGTATAATTCATTAGGTTTTGATGTATATGCCCATGCAACCACAACCAGAATCATCATGTAAAAGATTTCTATCAGTTATTTTGGTTTTTTATAATATTTTTATTTTTTGTTAGTATCATTGCTTTCACATATCCTTTCTCATATCTTCATTCATTCCTTGTGTCTTTAGTCATTTAAATGTGTTCATGATACCCATCCAGTTCTATAATCTGAACCTCTTCTGATCTAATTATGGTTTGCTTTTTGTTTAGTTTTTTAATAAATTATGTTCATGGTAGCTTTGCTCCTTGGTAGTTTTTGGTCTCTGTATTTTGTAAGTGTAGTTTGAGCGTATGTTTTGTACATTTTCACCTGACAGTTCTGTATGACTATGACCTTTATGGTGGGTATGATCTTAAAGAGAGGATTTGCATTTGCTTTTTCTAGGTACTCCACAGGTACCAAGACACTTGAAAGTTTTTATTGTATAATACTTCACATATAAACAGAATTTTTATATATGTAAGGGAATACATACATATATTCATATATATGACATATATAAATAAGACATAATAATGAAATTATTATACTGGTTTTCACTCCCCATAGATTAAGAAACAACTTTACATGACCACTTTTTACATTAACTTCTCAAGACTTAACTAACCACTCTGCTATTAGGTTTACTCCCTATTTTTATACCAGAACATGTTTCTTTTGAAGAAAACATTCATTTATTTATATACTTAGCAGATATTTACTGAATGATCACTGTGTGCCAGATATGATTCTAAGTTCTGGGAACACAGGAGTGAGCAAAACAGACAAAATCCTCTACCCTTAGAAAGTTTACATTCTAATAGATACAAGAAAATAATTAAAAGGAGTAAGTAGCATCCATAGTCTGCTGGATAGAGATAAATGCTATAGAGAAAAATTTTAGGAATAGAGTAAAAGAGTGTTAGTTGGCGTAGAAATTACATTTTGGAAAAAAAGAGTCACAGAAGGCCTTCCTGAGAAGACCTAAAGAAGGTGAGAAAGTAAGGAGTGAAGTTATGTGGAAGAAGACTAGTCTAGGTAGAGGGAACAATAAAAACAAAAGCCCTGAAGTGGTAGGATATGTGCACAAAGAAAAGCGAGGGAGTCAGCTCTGCTGGAGCAGAGTGATTATGGAGGGACTCAGTAGCAGATTAACCGAGAACTAGAACAGGGCCCAGATTGTGTAGATAGTGGAAGAAATTTGGCTTCAACTCCCAGTAGAACTGGGAGCTTTTGTAGAGTTTTGAAAAGACAAATGATGCCGTATGATTTGTTTTAAAGGGATCTACCTGGTTGCTGTGTTGAGATACACTGGAACTGGTAAATGATAAAGGAGGAAGATATTCCAGGAGGCCATTGTATTAACGCAGATGACAAATGGTAATTTTATCAGAATGATATAGCAGGTGGTATTTTTAAGGTACTACCTGTAGGATTTGTTGATAAATTGATTGTGGGGTATAAAAGAAACAGGTCAAAAGTAACTATATTGTTTTTGGTGTGAATAACTGAAAGGATAGATTAACCACTAGCTGAGATGGGGAAGGAAAAAGGAAGAACATAATTTAGAGAGGAAGGTCAGTTCTGGAGATGGTAAGTTGGAGATCCCTATTAGACATCCTAGTGGAGATTTCAAATAAAATAGTAGTTCAGGAGAGAGATCAGGACTGGAGATATAAATTTAGGTGACATCAATATATAGATTTTCTTCAAAGCCCTGACAATGGATGAGCCCAGCCCCCACGCAAAGTAGTAAAGGTAGAGAAGAAGTGAATTCTAGGAACTGAATTTTGGGGAGTCCTATGTTGTGAGGTCTTGGAGATGAAGAGAAACTAGAAAAGCAGATTGAAATTAAGCAGGCAATTTATTAGAAGGAAAACCAGGTAAGTATAGTATCTTAAAAGTGAGGACAATGTTGGGCGATCAAGTGTGCCAAGTGGTTCTGACAACGTCAAAATGAGTACTATGATTTGACAATAGCATTTGTAATTTGGTTTAGGATGAGAAAGAAAGTGATTTTTTAAAAAAACAATGTGAGAAAACAGGGGTATAGCTAGACAGTGGAGATAAAAGAGTGTATTTCTCAAATGGTGAAAATGGTTTATAGAGAGAAAAAATCAAAGAGAGAAAAATTGATGGTATGGAAGAAAGAAGGGAAACTACTGGAATTCCCTCTGGACTGGATGAGAAGGCATGAATGTAATGCAGCACAAGTGGAAGAACTGGCCTTTGCTAACTGCCCACAGAGCTTTGGGTTTAAAAGGATATTTGTTTTAAGGTGTTTCATGAGTGCTTTTTGTCTGTTTGTTTGTTTTTATTTTGTTTTTGTTTTTTTGTTTTTGCTTATATAGTCTATAGGTTTTCAGAAATCACCATATATTTTCACAAACATACTGCATCATTGTTAGTGCAGCATAAAATACCCTGAATTCTCTAGCCTCTTTCTCTGTGGTCCAGTCACTTTGGCCTTTTAGTTCCTGAAAGCTGCATGCTCTCATTTGCCACAGAACCTTTGCATATGCTGTTCCACCTGCCTCCAAGGGCACCCAATCCATGATTTCATTCAGACCTTCATAGCGCTTTCTACAGATGTAACTTTCCATTCAGTTGTATGCTCATTTGAATAATGTCAGTCTTTACCATTTGGCTTTAATTGCATGAGGCCGGGACCACCTCTCTTAAAATATATTAAAAGCACATAGTATACTGAGTAGCAAACAATAAGATTTTTACTATTTATTTATGGATTGACAAACATATTATGAATTCAAAGCATTTTTTTATATGAATAAAAATATATTTTTACTTCAACATATATTTAAATTATATGATACAAAAGTAAATGTAAGTGTTTCTTATTATTCAGTTTGGCTACTTAGGTAGTGTATAGATTAAGTAGATTATTGTCAGAACTGCACTTAGTTCTCTGCTGTCTGGATAACATTTTAGTGAGTCAAATGTAATCTCAATAAGCCAGCAAGTAGTTTTACATTAGAAGATGTTCTATCACTTTGTTCAGAAGAACAAAATGCATTCATACAGAGAATGTTATTTAAATATCCAAAACTAAGCTTAAATTTAAGAACCTTTACCTCAAATATGTACAGTATTTACTCAGTTAAATAAAATATTCACTGGTTTCTAAAAGCATCTTTAGTGAAGCATGTTGATATTACAGCTGAAGTTTGGGTAGGACTGTAAAAGCAGAGGGTTGGAAACAAATTTAAACAAAATATATTTGAATCAGTGGCCCCATGTACATTCAAATTCATATACAAACAACATAATGAGGAATAAAACAGTGTGGCTAATATTTTATTGATGTTCAAATATCAAGAGACTTTCAACACTAATTAAAACCTGGTAGCATAAGCTATTGCATCAAACTAGAAATCAAATAAAATGAGTGTTTGGTCCTGATTCTTGCTGCTTATGTGATTTTTAAGAGTTTTAGATAATATAGAACTCAATTCCATGGCTAATGCATGGAGGCCAGAATGTTCTGCTTTTGCCCACGGTAAGACTGAAGTTTATGAGAGAGAAATGTAAATTACAAGTATAGCATTCCACAGAAAGAAATCACCTAATACAAGGACCCCCAATTCCAGGCCGTGGACAGGTCAGTGGCCTGTTAGGAACCCGGCTGCACTGCAGGGCAAACAAGCAAAGCTTCATCTGTATTTGCAGCCTCTCCTCCAGCACTAGCATCATCACCTCAGCTCTACCTCAGATTATCAGGCATTAGATTCTCAAGAGAGCACCAGTCCCTGGTGCCAAAATGGTTAGGGACCATTGGCCTATTATTACCCAATGATTAAAAAAAATTATATCGGTAAATGTTCAGCCTCAAGGTCCATGTTATCCTTTTAGTTAATGTCCCAAGTTTCCTATGCATACCTCAGGTAGAACAGATGAAGTTTTATAAATATACCTTTCGAATAACTGTTATAAGGTCATTACTACAATGCCAAACCAAAATTCAGTTCTAACAGTTTCTGGCATAAAATAAGTAGAGAACGTTGTGATACAAAGTCAAGGGAATGAAGGTATTAAAGTGGGATGAGGTATTATATAAAATTACTTGGATCTTTAATGCAGTACTCTAAATTATTTTAGCATTAATGGACTAGGGGAGGAAAAGTTGGTATTCTATATTTGAGCAATATAAAATTATTGTAATATTTTAGGAAGAATTTATTTTTTATCAAAGATGTGTTAATTTGGGAAAATAGAATGTTGTGGTGGGTTATGTACCGGGTTTGATTCTTTGAGCTGTGTCAACCTAAAGTGAAGAGCATCAAAATTCTAAAATTATCATGCTTGATTGTGACTTCTTGTTGGAAAGAAATGAATGGTTTGTGAGGAAGAGGAAATGTTATTCAGCATGCTTTTAATAGAACTGCATTAATACCCAATGTGCTATTTTCGATGAATATAAACTGGAAAATTTTTTATTGACAAATATATTTAGTAACTTCAGGTACTTCTCTTTATTGAGATCAGCTTTTCAATTGAAGCATAATCAAAAGAGCTCACTTAAAAGTCAAATTATTCAGGTTAGTTGTTAGTACTTTCTCACATTCATATTTAAATGACTACCACCTAAAAGTCCCATTTTATACATTGATTAAAATAGAAAATAATGTTCTGAATGGAATTTACCATTATTAGAAAATGAAGTAAAATTATCTCATATGAGGTAGAACATACTGATAAGAATGAATATTGGAAATAGACAGCTACATCTGCTGTTTAGATATAGCGAGTTTATATTATCAGTGAGAAGTATATCTTGTTTGAGAGGAGCAATAAACTAAGTTCTTACTATTAGAGCCAATGTAATAAGAGCTATCTAAACTTTCACTTTCAAACAGAATAGTGATAGATGAGGCTCATTTTAAGAAAAGTGTTGATTTCTTGTGAATCATAAATATTTCCATAATCAGAGCCAGTTAACAGTCTTTACATTAGCAAGTATTATTTTTGACATTTTCAGATGTGTGGTGGTATCAGAACTGGAAATACCTTGTCCTTTACTGTCACATGGATAATAAAATGCTAGATAAAGGGGAGGTAATAAAAATTCTAAGTCAGCAAAGGTTCATATTCAGAATTGGAATTTGTAATGTGAATCAACTTTTTCTATAACCTAGATCTTTCAATTCCAAGTACAAATTCAATTTCTAAAAGCAATATGTAGAACTTGGAACTTCTGTCCTATTTCTCTCATCGCATATTATATTTGCTTTAAAAGACTTAGCAATAATGTGTTTCAATTTTAATTAAAACAACTGATATATTAAAATTTGGGAAAGTAAAGTGAGTTCCTTTTCTGAAATTTTCTTAGTTTTATAGACAATTTTTATGCCTAGATGACCAGAAATTATATATTTAAAAATACCATAGAACAGAAAATGACAGGAATTAACTACCCAACAGAAAAGAAATATAGAGAAGGGGTATATATGAAGTTGTAGAGACAATAAGAACAATGATGATGAACTAGATATGAGTATAAAAGAGAGCAAAGATGACAAAGATGACCCCAAGACTTCTTTTTCATTTGGGCAGTGGGCAAATGGTGAATATTAAAGTGGTGAAGACAAAAGGAAAGTCTTGTTTCAGTGATTTTGGACATGTTGAATTTGAAGCATTCCAGAATTTTATGGACTATATAGGTGGAAGGTCATTCAGCAGTTGAGAAAACGAGTGTAGAATTCAAGAAATAGGACTGAGGTTGTATTTATCAAATGACTCAAAACTGTGGTTTTCTGTCTATGGGATATATAACTTTATTTGTTAAGATTTTAGAGTAATTGAATTTAGATCCATAATTGAATAGGGTAGTGAATGAGATCTAGAGAGAGAGTGTGGGCTAAGGAAAGAAGACAGGTGTGGAAACTTGAGAAAACCATTACCCAAAGAAGTCATCAAGTTGGTGGAAAGAGAAGTAAGGAAGAATGGAGACTAGGAAGTTGAGGGGGGAAAAGTTTTAAGAAGAAAAAAATAATAAAAAGGATCAAATTCTTTAGGAAGTCAAATGAAATGATAAATACGTTGTGCCCCAGAAATTAGAGAAAATTGTTATCCTAATTAGATTTTAAATTATAGCTCCTGCCTCAAGTAGTATTTCCTTCCATCCATCATTAGAGTGTCAAACTCTCTTTTAGGTCACTCATAAAATTTCATTTCTTCCATATGTAACGCTTTTGACTTGCCCTACAGTGATCTGAGCCCAAATGGACTTAAAGAGTCAATAATGACATTGCTAATAGAATCACGCACAATGATTAAGTATGAACTTAGCAGCCACCTGTTTTTAAAGTTATAATATTAAGGAATTTAAATCAGAGTGTTTCATTTTAATTACCTATACATATTTTAATGCATTTATTCTAAATTGGACTTTGTATCCAAAGTATACTGAACCTGGTAGGATTGAACAAAGTTAACATAAAAATCCTTAAGGTCATTTGACATAAATATGTTTGTAAAAAAAAAAAAAAAAAAAGGAAACCCAAAGCATTCAGAAAGTATTTTAAAATAATAGTGTTACATTTAAATCTAGCTCAGTTATCAAAATAACTACTTACGCTTCTGTAAATATGAATAAAGTGTAACGCTGATTGTATCCTTTTATTTAAAAGTCTATATCATTATAGTCTCAATGAAGACATGTCATTTTTAAACTTTGTTTTATAATTATTTTATTAGCCATTTTATGTCTTCAACTAAACTCTTAAATTTCCCTGGCAAGAGGACTCATGTCTGGCTCATTATTTTGCCTCCAGACCCAAAGTCCAAAATTAGAGAAATAGTTAAATATTTTTCAATATATCATATCAACAAAATGACATACCACATATCTAGTTTGATGAGATTGCTTTTGCTGCTGCCTCAATGTAACAGCTTTTACTGCTCTGTCGTACAGTTTTTCAATTTATCTCGTTTCATTTTCTCATAACACGTCGACCAGTCATTAGATTGGTTAGATTATGGTGCCAATATGATCAACTAAGGGTTTGAAGTCTGTGTGGGACTTTTAGCTCAGAGCCACAGATACATTCTTAACCTTGGGCACATTTGCAGCTACGCAATATTGGTTAAAAATAAAGGGGTGGTGGGCGGACAGAAGTGGAAAAAGCATTACAAATCCATTTATGTCCCAGGA
Organism: Pteropus alecto; assembly: GCF_000325575.1. Taxonomy (NCBI): domain Eukaryota; kingdom Metazoa; phylum Chordata; class Mammalia; order Chiroptera; family Pteropodidae; genus Pteropus; species Pteropus alecto. Next base: position 24,135,740 of record NW_006494614.1, on the reverse strand, counting down.
AACTGAATTCAAAGAACATTATGTATTCTGTCTGAATCAGTAGCATGTTTATTCTTAAGAAACAGCACATTTTCTTTGTCCTGCCTTGAGATCTGAATCCTGTATTGATGATCCTTCAATATTGACCCATTCTCATCTGCCCACTGTATACCTTCCTGTGTCCTGTTATCGGCAGAGTGCTCAGAAATACGATCAGCCCATACTTAGGGAATATAAACCTGTCTCAGGAGGACTTTTTAAGACATGTTTGTTTCTAAGGCTTATGATTTTAAACCAAAGTAGCCATCTCCATTCTGTAAAGGAAAGGGCCTATGTAGGCAATTTAAAAATCCTAGATGCCCTAATATTTCTTGATTCAGTTTTATACAGGTAAGTTTTTATGCTGAATTATTTTAAGAAAATTATTTTATAAATAAAACAAATTACTAGATACAATGCAAAATTCTTTCATTAAGAAAGAAATTTTAATGTAGTGTATATAAACTAAACTAACTAAAATATTATAATGAGAGCAGAGCTTAAAAATATCATAGCTATTCACTTTATAATATGATCGTTACTATAAAGTCCTTCTAGTGTGAAAGGAATATAATACATCAAGCCATCCGGTTAGTAGCTTTAGTCAAGCCTAAAAGTTAAAAATCTAATCATTGAACTAAACTGTTATTACACTTTTCACATTTTCAAGTAGTTAAAAGAAAAAAAATTCTTAATTTAACTAGGTTAGCATTCTTACCTGAAAGGATGAAAATGTATTTTATATTTTAATTAAATTTATTGGGGGTAACATTGGTTAATACAATTATATAGGTTTCAGTGAAAAAGTATTTGAATTCTGAATCTTCATTATCTTTCTCTTTTCCTGAAATCACATATCAATTAGCTAAATATTATTTAATTTACTAAAACAATAGAAATTCATAAATATTGCAATTTTTTTAAATAGAAAAAATTTTTTTCAACAATCATTCTAGAAGCAATTCATAACTTACAAACGATTTAACTAGTTTTGCTGGGAAAAAAATCATAGTCATTTCTTCAAAAAAAAGCAGATTTTTTTTTTCTGGAATTAGAAATTAAAAAGAAAAGGAAATAAGAATTTGTTTGATACAATAATTAAGTCAAGTAGAAAATCTTTTCTTTTATACAGAAGTATAAGCTTCATGTGGGCAGGGATTCTGTCTGCTTTGATCACTGCTTTGATCCTCAGCACCAGTAACAGTGCTTATGTATAAAAGCAAGTAATAGGAATTGTTAAATAAATGAAAAATGAATCCAATAGTCTCAAACCAACTCTTATTTATAGATCAACATAACTGAGCTATACAAAGAAAAATAATGTTGAGACTAAAAGGTAAACTCTTTGCTATTATTCTGTATAACTCGTCAGTTTTCCAGTCAGTATAATACCCAAAGCCATGTGCAATCACAGGAGTGTCTTGAGGTCTACAGTGCTTTGCTCCCTTTAATTCTTACTATATAGAGGTCAAAATTTGGATCAGTGAAGGTATGTGTGTATCAACCCAAAGTTAATAACCAGCTTTGTAAGAACAATTACTCAAACTTCATGGTCTCCTGAATATGGGCCAGTATTATTTTAATCCAAGAAAATTAGGACAGTTTTAAAATAGTAATGGTATTATGCTTAGGATTTTATGAATAAATATATAATTCATTATTAAAAATCTAAAATATAAAATGATTTAAGGTAGTTTGATGGTTCTGTCTTTGATTAGTTGAGCTGAATTCAGAGTTATAGAACAAAGGAACTTAAAAAAACAGCCACTTTGTGTGAAGGGCCAGAAGAAATCTAGAAGTTTGGAGCCAAATTGAAATCCTTCAGGAGAATAGTTCAACCCAATGTTTTCGCAGTCTTTTATATTCTAAGTTTGATGAATTTATTCATGGAAACTCCATCTGTTCAGTGTGGAGAGAGCCTGGAAAAAAGTATGTATATGGGTGGCCTCTAACTTCAATCTGATGAGTCACTAAAGCAAGGAAGTACTAAGTCCATCCCTGAATTCAGCATGGTAAGTGAAATACTGTTTATAAAATAAAGTTCAAGATTTTGTTTTGAAGAATCTGGGTCAGACCCCAAGTCCTTAAGTTTTGGACAAATTGAATATAAATACATTTTTCTCAAACTAAAAATTACTACTTAGTTAAACTGAATATATGAGTGGAGAAAACCAGCAACTGGGTCATTTAAAAACTATTTACCTCATTTATTTATATTATCAAACTTTAAAATATTTGTCACAGCCCTGTTAGATGAGAATTTTAGAAGAAAGTTCAAAAATTTTTGTCAGTGTCAGAACACTTTAAATTCTGACCTTACACAGTAGGACTTCAAGATAAGGTGTTTGGTATTAGGCCTGCTAATATTAAGAGACATTATTTTAAACACTTTCCATGTATCCACCTGCTGCTTTCTGGTAGTGAGGCCTTGCCAAGCTGCACAGAGAGAATAGGCAATTTGGCCATCAGGAACCCACACAGTTTTTCAGATTCAGCTTGAATTTTTGTCACCGGAGCATTTGAAATGCTTGCTCTTCTGTGGTTTTGAAGTGACTGATCTTTCTGTGGAGTTTATATTTAGACAAAATATATGCAAATGATGTGAGGTTATCTTTGCTCTCTTATAAGAAGGAAGTATGTGTTATGTTTCTTTTTCAATTATCTTAGGAAAAAATAACTATCCTAAATGTAAATGAAAATTGTCTAGATGAGTTATTAAGGAACCAAATTATATCTCAAACTCACATAAACATGAAGTATGATCCTATTATCTTTTTTTTCTCTTTTATTTTTACCCTGGCTCTTCTAGTTCAATTTTCATCTCCTATTTTTTTTTTCTTTTTGAGAGTTTGCATATATTTTTAGACTTTTTGTATTATCGAGAAGTCAAAACTTATGCAGTTTTATTAGATTTCAAGGAGTCCGTCTGCTCTTGGTCAGTGGCTCTGCTGGGCTAACAGTGAAACATTCACTCACTAGTCCTGGGCATCACACTTTACTTTTCTCTAATATGGTAGAAACACAGGTGCGATGATGACTTTTCTCCTCCGTGTGACAAACTAGAAGCCGGGTTGTATTGGAGATGCTATGAATGTATGTTTTCTCACCTGGTTCCACCTTCCCCACCGTCCTTTGATGAGTATCTCCGGGATCTCAGACACACCAGCTCTCACAGTTTGATCTTGTCTTTTTGGACAAGGGACACTGGCTTGGCACCAAAGGTTGTATGCTGCCTGAGAGCTGCAGTGGAATGTGCTTACTCTTTACTTTTCTTCTGGACCAGGTCTAATTTTCACTGCTTTTGGCAACCTATCTCTCTAGATCACGCTTCAGTATTGTAGCTATTTTCTAGTTTCACCTAAGAAGTGTTTTTTTTTTTTTCCTGTATTTGTATTCTTGCTAATTAGTCTTAGAAGAATCAGGCAAAGGTAGCCTTACTTTAGTATCTTTAACTGGAAGTTCCAGATTACACTCAAATGTGGTCAGTGCTTTGAAATTTTGAGTTGCTTATGGCAGGTACCGATAGATGTTTACTCTGCTATGGAAAAATGATTTTCCCCATTTGTTGTAAAGAATAATAATGCATAATTTCTTACCTTATTTCCACGTGACCTTGTTTGAAGAGTAAAATATCTGTGAAAGAGGATTGTGACGTGAGGGTGAAAAGAAGTTATACAAGAAAAAATGCTACATATGACTTCAAAATTCATTTTCATTTGATTGTGAATTCAAGTTATTAAAAAGTCTGTATGTCTTCAACAAAGTAAACTCCCTTTAGATATCCTAATTTAGAGAAATTGAAAATCTGTTTAGCTTTCCCCTTCTGCAACTCTTCATTCACCAGTCCAACTCCTGACCCTCCCCACCATCTCTTCCCTCCTCAAGCCCTGTGATGAAAGAAATGCATTACTTCATAGGATCATACACACCAAAAAACCAGGAACTGGCTATTAGTCTTTCCTAGGTATAGGAATTAACCAACTGTAGTGATTCATAAGGCTATCTTTTTGATACTTGCCACACCATGAGATGAATGAGAATATAAGAATAAATAAAGATGCTAATAATTGAAACTATAGTGATAAGTGCAAAAATGTGTAAAAGTCAGTAATAATTGATATATTTTTGCATTAAAGTTAACTTTTATACAATAAGTTCACATTCCATTTGGCATTACTAAATATGTGTTACTTGTGCAATTATTTAAATATTCTTATAAATAATATGGTGACAGTCATCTGAAATTTATATAGTATAAATTTATATAGTAGATAAATGCAAGAATTTCTGTAAAGTCCTTTAAAGAAAAAGAGATTATCAATAAAGTTTTATTTGTTCCTTTTTAAGATTTGAAATAGAATAGAAACAGTCATATCATTCAGGGGTAGTTTAAGTTCTGAATTAGAAATAGATATGGGCTTAAAGATAATCTTTCCAAGATGGGATTTAAGTCTTTCCATTTGAAAAATTGGTTTGGTGACCTGGGGGTCTATTGCATGGCTTCTGAAGGCCATGCTTCCCTCTGAGTAGATTTATCATTTACAGTCACCAATGTACTTGGACATCCACTCCTTCTCTTCAAGGAGAATGCTACTGTATCAGGATTTAACCAGATTTAAAATCTATTTGTAGTAAGCAACTACCAAATAGTATCGTAAGCAGAGCTATAGGAGAGCCCATCAAAGTTAATTTCCAGGTTTTCCTGATAGTCATTGCTGCGATTGTTGATCCTGAATTTTCAAAACCTAAGTTTCACTTTCATGTTTAATCAGAGAGAAAGAGTATTCAGAAAAAAAAAAAAAATGTACAGGGAAATACCAGCGTGAAAAATGATAGGTAATGGAATGCTAGGAGCTCTGCAGACTATTACCAGGATGCCAGAATCTGGCTTCAGAAATCAGTCTGTAGATGCTTGCCATAAAAAGGGCTTTACAGAACCTTCCTGTATTGCCAGGGCTCATTACTCAAAGTCTCCTCAAAACAGTAGAATTAATATTAGCTCTCTCTATGATTATTTCTTATCAGAGGAGATCAGGAGTATGCCCTAAACTGATGAGATCAGCTTGCTCTATCCTGGTCCCATCTCCTGTTGCAGCACATCTGTTTACCAAAACACCTGCAGAAATGTAGCTCCTGAGGCATATGCAGCAATTTGCTTCACTTCTCTTTTCTCACTCTTAACACAGTATTAAAGAAAACAAGCAATAACAACAAACTTCTATTCCTGGACTGAACTGTATTTACTTCATTTCCCCTTTTCTCATTCCAAAGTTACCTCTTTTTCCAAATACTACCAATTCAGCTCTGATGTTACAGTAAGGAATAATACATTCCTTTTATATTTGGTAAACTCTTTTGGTAGTAAAATTAAAATTGTCGTAGTATGTCCAAATGAGATAATAGAAAGAACATTGGTTTAAGTAGGATTTGGGATCCTAAGTTTAGAGTTCTAGATCTGTCACTTATATGATGATTTGGTTTATATAAGTGGCTTCACTCCTCTATGCCTGATATGCTGATATGCAAAGTGGATATGCTATTTTAATTAAGTTAAAGGGTTGTTTTGGCAAATACTTTATGTGTCTGTACTTTATTCACCATACTTTATTCCAAAATCTATTTAAAGTGGTTTACAGAGACATATACAGCATGACTAGATAATTAAAACAAGTCAAAGCAAGACTAGACTAAAAGTAGACTAAATCAACTCAGTTCCTAGAAGTCGCTACAAAAAGAAAACTAAAATGGGTATATGATCTGAAATTCTTCTCTTTCTCCCCTTGCTATGACTGGTCATGAACGAGTGGTCCAAATTAGAAATGTGGTTTACATTTATGTGCTACTAAAAATTCAGACAATTCTTCTGTCATTTTCATTTAGGAATTTCAATACCATCTAGCTTCTCACAAAACTCAGGTAAAATTGCATGATCCTACCGTCCTTCTGCTTCAGTGTTGTAGCACATTCTAGGGGAAACTTATCTGAAACCATGAACTTCAAAATGCACAGCTTCTTATATGCCTTGATTATGTAGAATGTCAAAAGACAACAGTATTCTAAAAGATCAAGTTTACCATTTCTATGTGAATGGCACTGTCTTAGGAATATTCACTCTGTCATTTCCCAAATATATGGAAATAAGATGTTTGATGAACTAACTTTATTTAGATAGATGCTACCTTCTAGGGAGAAAGTTCCAGTTTCCTGTTCAAGGGGTAGACTTTATTCATAGCTTTACAATCAATCCTGCTCTCTACTTGCCATTGTTAAAGCATTTGAAATCCGAAAGTGTAATTAAAGTATAAAAGCCATGTTCAAAGAGAACTAGTAGAGGGTTATATTTGCAAAAGAATAGAAGAAAGAAAAAATAGAAAAAAAGTGATGGTAACAAAGTAAAAATTTAAGAACTTGAATCATAGAACTGAGAAATTAAATCCAAAGAAGATATTAACATTAAATAATTTTTAAAACTCTGAGACATAAATGAGGAGGATCTAAAATTTATTAACCATATTTTAAAATTAAATGTCATTAAATAAAATGGAAAAAAGTTTATAGATGTAAAAAGATTAGAATATTTAAAACATAAAAAACTATGAAGTGATAACTATTTAAAAAAAAACACTAACAAAGCAGTAGAGAGACTTTAGAATAAAAGCATAAATCTTCCACATTGGATATTCAGTCCAAGGCTCTCTTCATTTTATTTTCCACTTTGGTAAATACTATACGGATAAAAGACATTTTATTATTTTCATTAACAACAGCAACAATAAAAACTTTCATCTTAAAAGCAGAGGGAAAAATGATAATAATCTTCACTCTAAAGAAATACTAGGAAGACAGATGGAAACTGAAGTCTTAAATGTTTTCACTTAAAATCAGTTTTTTTCTATAAATATATTGACACTTGAGAATAAAAAGTCATATAAACAACCTAGTGGCTGTTGTTTTGCATTGATCTAAAAAACCAACTGCCAAATACTCTATTTATATTTTTAAAGAGTCTCTTCTTTCTTAGACTCATAACATTTTTTTCACCATGTTTTATATAATTTTATTAAAATAAGTTTAGGTTTTTCTATGTGGTCTACTAAATCTCAATTTCAAAATCACCTGGGGAACAAAATTCCAGTTGAACAACAAAATAATGTAAAGATTGTTTTTGTTTGTTTTGCCTGAATTGGTCTCACCTTCAAAGTTACCATCCTCTCAATAGTCAATCCTCTCAAAATTTAATAAAACTTAATCCCATTTCACATACACTGACAATGAAAACTTTTTCTGAGATGATATTAGCATCCTGGGAATAGTCCATTGTATTTCGATAATGACAGTTCAGAGACTAACCCAGTTTCCGATGCATCTTCCAAATAAAGATAAAGGCCATCCCTGAAAATTGTTAGTAGAAAACAGACTACTCTCCAAGGTAGTTAAATTTTTAAAAAGGTTAATGCTTACTCAGACTTGCAGTGAGTAAAATGTTTGAGTTGCTTATCAGGAAGCTTTTGAAAAGGAATAATATTTGCTTTGATCTTTCGGTGAGAAATGGTTCTTGAATCATGAAAAAAGTGCTATTGAAAAAAATCGTTGTCCTTAAATTATTTTTTTTTCCTGTGGAAATATTTCATGGTATATTTTTGGAATATAAATTTTAAAAATAAAAATAACATTTTAAAATCTGTGTCTGGGGATTTTTCAGGAGATTCTAAGGAATGACCAGAATGCAGAGGTTGGCTTCTAAATTACATGTTTAAGTTCAGCTCAAACTTAGAATTGATAAAAAGATTTAGTAAAAATTAAAATGATCTTTTAGGAGAGGAACTATCAAGAGATGAATAATCAAGCTCTATATACAGAAGTGTTAAACACCCAAATTACCCAAATCAAATCTGTGAATAATCTTCAATTAGGAGTCAACCACTAAAAAGTGGAATATTAAGCATTTTTAACACATTCACTTCCAATTTTTAAAGAAAAATATTTTATCCTTTTTGGCAAAATTATATAGGCTTAAAAAATACAAGCAATACTGAATATTAAAGATGAAAAATTAAATTCAAGCACTCTAAAAACAGTCATTTTTAACATTAGCTGAACATCATCCCATTCATCTCTCAGTGCACCAATTCCTTTTTTCTCTGTGCAGAAATACAGCTATAAATTTGGATACATGGATGGATGGATGGATGGATGCATGGAAATAATTTATAATATGGGAATTATGTATAATGTGTTTTTAAATGAACATTGAGCAACTTTAGTTTCATTTAAATTTCATAGAAGAAAAATAAACTGATATGAAAATGAAAATTTTAATGTCAAATAAATGACTCTTCACTACAGTATAGTACTTCTTAAAATATTCCTGTAAGATTAAAGAGAGAGTATGAGAGGGAGTGGAGAAGAGGCAAAGAAAGGAGAGGAGGGGCAAAAGAAAAGAGGATAGGATAGATAGGAGAAGCGTTTATACATTTTTTTAAAAGAGTAATTTTTCAAAGCGACTCGTTTCAATTCTGACTCTACTGACTCCCTGTTTAAAAGATGAATATATCACCACTCACATCTCCTCATTTTAATAAGGCGAATTATTATTTTTACATTGCTCTTTTATAGTTTCATTTTGTTCTGTAACCTCAGATTGCACGTTATTTTATTAATAGTTATGTGTGTAACTGGATTTACTGTGCTTCACCAGTCCTTTTACCATGTATTTTCAATGCCTCGGTGTTTATTTTTACTTATCTCTTAATTAGAATTATTAACGGTCTACTTTTTTATTTGTTTGTTTCTCAAGTTGTGATTCTGGGCATCACATTCTCTTAATTTATTCCTGTTTTAGAATCCATGCCTATTGACTTTATACGTAAACAACATCTTGACTGGTTATGGAGTTCTTCGTTTACAATTCGTTACTCTAAAATGTTGTAGACATTGCTTTATTCTTACACTGAATGTTGTTGGAAATATCTGGTGTTAGCCCTTCTCTCTCTCCCTCTCTCATTCTGTCTCTCCCTTTCTTCCTTTCTCCTTTGCCCTTTTTCTTCTTCTTCCTCTAAATCTAAGTCTTCAGCTAAGTCTTTGTCTAAGTGTTCTCTTGCTCCCCATCTTGCTACTTTTTGAAGATTATTTCATTATATTAGTCTATTTTTTTGCCTGGATACTGTTGGTAAGTTTTTTTTGTTTATATGACCATTCGTGATTCATTTTATTAGGAATCAGTGGACAAAAATCTAACACTATGAAGATATATTAGCCTTCATAACCCCAACTCCCTATTTAATCTTTAAAGTTTTGCATATACATTGCCAAATGATTTCCCAAACACCACATATAATTATTTTTTGTCTGCAGTTTTTTTTTAATTTATTGGGATAACATAGGTTAATAAAATTATGTAGGTTTCAAGTGTGCAATTTAATAATAAGTCATATATATATGTTGCATTGTACATTCACCACCCAAAGTTAAATTTCCTCTGTCACCATATATTTGACCCCTTTTATCCTTATCTACTTCCCCCCCTCACCTCTCCCTCTGGTAACCACTAAACTGCTATCCATGTCCATCAGTCTCTGTCTTTATTCAGTTGTTGCTTTCAGTTTTATATCTCAGATATGAGTGAAATCATATGGTTCTAAACTTTTTCTGTCTGATTTATTTCACTTTGCATTACTCAACCATAAGAAAAGAAAAAATACTGCCATTTGCCACATATAATTTTTAATAATCATTGTATCTCTGAGGCGATTATGCTGCATGGACTGTGGCATTTAAAAATATCTTGCATTTAAAAAAGAGTCCTTCATTAATGACAAAAAGTTTATAATAATGTATTAGGATGGTCCTTAAATATATCCCTGATTTTCTTTCCTCTGATTATTTTAGGTAGATAAAATAATTTTTGGAGAGTTTTAGCATAGTAAATAGAAGTTACATTAAATATGAATTTCATGGAGGCACTTTATCTTCTTTCTAATACTGTTGACTAATTCATAAAAACATAAGCTATTTATTTACATAGTGCAAAGAGTTTTCTTATATAAGCAAAACACAAGCAAAGCCTTAAAATCTCTTTATGAATTATTCATTCAACTTTGATCATCATAATCTGTAGAAGATTTTTAAGCCCTTGCACTTTAATCCAGTGGTTGTTCTGCCACTTGTCAAGTAAATTGACAATTTATATATTTTTAAAAAAAAAAACCACGAGATTTAAAAATAATATATCTAATACCAGGTACTTACAAATATTTCTAATCATCAGTGTCCAGATTTATCTAGTTATTTTATTGTAGCCTTGAACTCTGTATTAAAAAATCATATTTGTACTTCGTATCCTTTAATTTTAATTAGTAAGGGCTCCACAAAAAGCATTTTTGTAAAGAGGTTCAGAAGTCTTTAAGTAGTTAAGTATACATCGAATACATTAAGTTGACCTAACATAGAAAAATAAATATGATAATAGATCTCTGATAAAATGCTCAAATTATTTTACATAATTAGTAGAACACTGTATTAGTATACAATAACTTGTGTACCTCTAAAGACAATAGATAAACACTTTATTTATTGTCAAAAAGTTCATAAAGACCATCTGAAATTGTTTTCTCTCAAAGGTAAATTAATGCATTTTGATTTTATTAAACATTTTGATGTAAAAAATATATACACATTTTAGGATTTATACTAATGCCATCAGTGGAATCATTCTAATAGTGTCCCTCTGCAGAGTATGCTACATAAGCATAATCTACTGTGTTTTTTAAGTTCTAAACTTATTTTTTTCTTTAAGTAAAATCCTGTAGCTTTCAATGCTATATACTGTAACAATGCAGGCTGTCAAAGACCAGAGAACTAATTTAGCTAGAAATGAATTAATGCCATCCTCATCTCACATTAATTTTGTTAGAATTGTGTCTCAAGTAGAAAATGTTGGCTCTGAGTATAAAATAGTGAATTACTTCTTTAGGCTCAACGGAATAAAATGCCAGGAATGGAAACCATGTCGCCTTTGTGACTGGAATATTAAATGATGAGCTGTGTGCATTACTCCGTAGCAAAAATGTCCTCAGTGCAGCTTTGATCAGTTTGGCCAACTTCAGTTTTTAGATTCATCCTTGAAATAATGTATAGTTTGTATTGTGTACATTCTTGAGCCCAGATTTTTTTTCTGTTGAAACTCTTATTCATTAGTGTATATAATTTATTTGTACTTGTAGGTAAACTTTTAATTTTTTATGCAATCATGACAAGCCAAAGCAAAAGAGATATAATATATCTTTGTACAATAATGTCTGACAGAAATTGTCCATAGTAAATATAAAGAAATTGTATTTGTGAAATAAAAAACAATTAACATATGTTATAATTTAGTGGAGGTTTCAAAACTTGTATTGTTTTCAAAAGATTTTAAAGCCTGATTTTCATAACCATAAGTTAGAAATAAACAAATGGTTTCATTCATTTTATTGGTGAAACATTTAATAATGTTTTTTGTTCTGTAGTAATTATTATTTTTCTACATAACAAATCCCAACAGAGTTCATGGAAAAAAATAGGAAATCTAAAATGTTATCACACAGAGAAAAGGCATGTGGGGAACAGGGAAAACTAAAATCTTAAATATCCCTTATTGTTTTAAGTGAAAAATGTAATTGTAAAGGACATGCTTTATTATGTATAGTTCTGTAAGAGGTTAGGCAGTCCTTATTGCTCAGTCAGAGAATAGTCTCGGTATTTCTCAACTTGGGATCTATCTGTTTCAAATATTTTCATTTAGCACTAACTGAAGATATTCTTCTAACATGAAATTGCAAAATACAACCTAAATGATTGGAGAATGATTGAAATCACACGTGGAATATAATGTTTACAATTTATTAGCATTCACTGAAACATGAATAACAAGTAACAAATATCATGGTTTTGATGTTTACCTCCAATCTGTCAGAACCACACGAGTCCTGAAATCCTTAACTACATGTGTGCAAAGCAGATATTCTTCAACCCTGTCCTCTGCGAACCTTTTATCCTAATTTATAATTCACCACCTGCTCATTTCTTGCTGTGTTTGTTTTGTAGCAATCTATGTAAGGATGGCTATTTCCTCTTATCAACCCATATTCTAAAGGTTTTCTGTTTTTGCTTGATCAAAAGTTCTGTGTCCACAGACTGTCAATTGTCTCCTCTGCAGCACTTGTCGTTTCCCTCTCTTGGGCAATCTCTGCAGATCTCAATCTGTGGCTACTAGTTTTCTGGAAATAGCTTTTCTCTATTTAGTTTGTACTTTTGCAAGTTCAAAAGCTCAGATTTTGAAGCTGTGCCAGGTGCTACAGAGAGATGACCAGCCTGTACGGATCTGCCTTCATCCTGGTGAAGGATTTGGCTCTGGAGAAAAGAAATGTCCTGCCTGTCCCAGCATTTTACAGATTTAGAGTCTGAACTGCCAGATTTTATTCATTGCATATTAAATTTCATTCTCTCCAACTCTGAAGCTAGAGTACACTCCTCTCTGTGCTTTTGTTGCTTTGCTTTTCTGCTTTGAACTTGACCCATTTTCTGTCCTTCATTGCATCCCACTCCCCCACCCTAACTGCAGACCTCAGGGTGTCTCTCAGCTGTCTTCATCTGTTTTTCAGGACAAGGATATTCATAGAGGGTTTTCCAGGTCTTGCTGGACCCTGCCCAGGACCCCATTTCCTGTACCCTGCTCTTATGTGTACTTTCTCACCTCTTCTAGTCTCTGCCTAAGGAGCTAGATAGACCCAGGTAGGACAGCATTGCTCAAGAAGGGAACTGCTTCCAAACTTATTTCGACATAAAAATGCATCCCCTGTGCCGTAAGTCTTTTGCTGTAAGTCGCATTATTAAATATCCCCTTTACAAAAGTTCAAATTTTCTGTTTAACTCTTTTGCGCCTGCCTTTTAATAGATATAAACTCTATCTTTGAACATCTACAACCAAGGTTATTGGAGACTAGGATTTTAAAGAAAACAAGAACTTTAATTTTAATACTTGTAAATAAATAAAGTTTCAATTTATAGTGTCTTCGAATAGTTTCATGTCTACTGTTTAATGAGAGAGTCTACCAGAATCTTAGTTTTGTGATCCATAAAATTAATTTTAATACTCTAGGTAAAAAAAAAAAAATAGCATCTGTAATTTCTAGTTTAAAATATTTATATTATTAGTGACTTCTTAAAATAATGTATCATGCAAATGTATCCTTTTTTCTTCAAATAGTACAGATTGCTTTTCTATTTAAGATAATCAGACATTTTTATCCCCCAATATGCTCCATTATTAAACAAAATAATTTGAGAACAGCATGTTAGAGGATGACAAACTTTACTCTGCAAAAAATAATAGAAAAATGATAACATTAGAACTTGTAAACTTCATTGTATTGCCAAATATTAAGAATGTAGTGGATTAGTAACAGTTCCACAATATTTATTCAATTGAATAACATAGCCATTTAGAACCATTTTCTTGCATAGTAGACAAATTATTAAGTTGCAATATGGAAAAAAAAAAACCTGCCTATAATGAACAAAATTAAAGGAGAAAGTGTTGATATTTATTAAGTAGCTACTATGGACCTGTTATTCTCAAACTTTTTGGACTCAGAACTACTTTACACTCTTAAAAATTATTGAGGATCCCAAATAATTTTTTTGTTTATGTGAGCTATTATCTGTTAACTGAAATAAAACAGAAAAATTTAAAATATGTATTAATTCAATTATAAAATAAACATAAAATGATAAATCTATGATATATCAACTAGCAATAAAATCTTTTATGAAAAATAACTATTTCCTGAAACAAAACAAATGTAATGGGAAGAATGGCGATGTTTTATGTTTTTGCACATATTTCTAATGTCTGGGTATATGGAAGGCAGTTGGATTTCTATATCTGCTTCTGCATTCAGTATGTATGTTTTGCTGTTTTGGCTATGTTTTAGAAGAAAATCAAGCCTCACACAAATAGATAGTTCAAAAAGGGAGGAGTATTTTAATAATATTTTTCAAATAATAACTTTGGGTATTATTTGATGGTATAACTCAATAAATGATAATTTCTTAAAGTTACAATGTAGACTCAGAAGCAATATCAATACACATTGCACACACATAATATCAAAATCCATTGGTCTATTTGGCACTTCAAATGGATTTTTTACCTCTGTATGATTTTAACTCCGTGGGTCCCTGAAAGTGTCTCAGGTACCCGGGGGATTCCAGGACCACACTTTGAGAATAACAGTGGTAGTCACTGCTTTTGCAAAACAAAAATACTATATAAAGTAAATACTATTATCCTCTGATTGCAGATTATGAATCCAATTCTAATAGAGCTTACGATGCCTGGACTTTACATTCCAGCTGGCCTGGATTTACAACCCAACTCTAACACTTACCAGCTCCCTGACAAAAATATATTCTGTGAATTCCTTAGTATGCCACAGTCGTGCAAATACACAAATGTGTACTATTTCATTTTCAAAGATTTCAAGTGAGAATTAGCCCAGCATAATTTTTAGACACTTAGACTCTTGGAGCCAAATTTTCTCAAACCAATATTATGCCCTTTTCTTCCTGTGTGACCTTCAGCATGCTCACGCACTTAATGAAGTTATGAGAATTAAGTAAAGTAATTTGCATTAAGGGCTTAGAACAGTGTCTGCATTTTACAAGGGACAGATGGGTCCATGCTATTTTTTACTGTTATCATCATCACCGTCATCATCTATCATCTGCCCTTGGACACTCTTGCTTTTTCAGAAGTGAGTCAGGCACTATCCTTCCCTGACTGTCAGCCATAGGAGACTTATACTATGCTCTCCAATTTATCCTATAGAAAACTCCTCACTAGGTTCAAGGAGAAGGAGCATGGATCCTGACTCCAGCAATACTTTCTCCTTAGGGGAATGAAAACCAACTGTGACTCTTTCCAAATAAATGTCTTTACAAACCTCTACCTTTCCAACTCTAACCATCTTTGATATCCTTGATCTATCCAAAAGTTATGAATTTGGCTTTCAGCCATTTCTTCATGAAATCTTTAAATGGGGATATGTCTCTCATTCACATTGGTGTAGAAACTTTGGATAAAATAGCAACAGAAAATGTCCTACCCTGATATTCCATTACACAAAAAATAACAATTCAGGGGGAAAAAAAAGAAGAGAACTAAGATACTATGTGCTTACAAACATAATCTTAAATATTCACAATGCTTCTGTGAAG
Organism: Pteropus alecto; assembly: GCF_000325575.1. Taxonomy (NCBI): domain Eukaryota; kingdom Metazoa; phylum Chordata; class Mammalia; order Chiroptera; family Pteropodidae; genus Pteropus; species Pteropus alecto. Next base: position 24,120,464 of record NW_006494614.1, on the reverse strand, counting down.
AAGGTATTATCCCATTGTACAGAGGTGGGGTTAGGGGAACCAAGGCTCAGAGAGATTGAATAACTTGTTGCAAATCACAGGAAGTATCAAAATGTGACAATGTCTGTCCAAGCTACCTTAGCTAGATTTGCCCAGCATTTATGTATTAAGTTTCTCTCCTCTCACTTTCTTTACTTTTGTTCTTACTTAGTTTTAAAGGTCAGATATATTTAAAAGATGGCCCATAAAACAATAATCCCTGTCCTCTTTTCCCTTTGCCATTAAGGCCGCCACTTCTCCTTCTTTTGGATGATTCATTTAGCATTTACCTTCATGTCTTCACATTACATTCTTGCATTACTTCCTCTTAATTTTCAGTTTTAGAAATGAATTCTTAACTTTCCACTTCAGAAGATCAATTTTTGTGCCCCTTTTCTCTCCCTGCCCCTGTCACTTACATTCTGTTCCCAGACTGGTCAATAGAGTTGAGTCATAGTTTTGCTGTAGATAAATATCAAGTATTTACATTGTTACAACTATGTAAATGCTGTTCACATCTATGATTACTTTTCCTTTTATGTACTACTTTTGTGTCTTCTCTGAATTAATAATTATTATATTTTTGACTTCATTATGATTTTCATATCATAAGTACCACCATTTCAGTCAGAAAATATTTCCTACTTTTCTACATTATCACACAAGACATTCTGTCAGGGATGTACAAATAAAAGAGTCATTTTCTTTTCATTAATCATCGCATGATATTTGCCACCTATTAGAATTTTCAGAGATTTTTTAAGTACTCATAAATTTAACTTTATTAGTACAGATGAAGGACATGGTCAGAGATAGTCATTTAAAAATATATTAATAAAAATTTTTACTCTAAGTTAATATTAAAAGTTAGTTTTTATAAAGTTGCCTTGTGTTTATGAAATAGTACAGTTTATAGTGTTTTTCATTGAATATTGACTTCAACAAGTTTAAGGTAATTTAGAATGCGTTAACAATTAGGACAAATTATAATGTCATTTCTGGGTAAAATGAACATATCTATTAAAATGATTATGAATCATAGTTACTGATATTCAATAAAAGTTGCAGTCCTCTTTAAGTGCAATGCAATCAATATACAACCTCACAATTTAAAAAATGTGTATGTTTAAGTACATAAAAATTGTTTTATTGATTAACACATTTAATACACACAAGAAGACATTACAATTAAACTCTCAGCTATCTGGCTTAAATAGAGCACGGATTTTTCTGGAGAGCTGAGTTTTCCAAATGCCTGATGATTATTGCTTATAAGCATAGAAATTAACTTAACTTAGCCACTCCAAAACTGCATTACATTTAGCCTTGTCTTCCTTAAAAGAATACAGGCTTTTTGAAAGCTTACAATAAACTTATTATTCCAGTGATACTTGTAGTTTAAAATGATGAGTGAATGGCATATGCCTTATACTAAACATTTCTAGATTTCTGTGCTATTTGAGTTGTGTCTTTTTCTTAATCAGATTTCCTTTTAGGCTACCAAAGCTAATTATAATTTAGTATATCTTCTGTTATTATCTCTTCTTTCTTATAATTGGTTGCTGCTTTTTCAACTATGGGCTTATGCTATATAATTGAAATGTTTTGATCAGGATAAAAACTAATACTGGAGATATGAAGGGATCATATGTGAATAAAGTACACTAAGCTTAGTACATGGATTTGTAATATTTATTTGGACTGCCCAGAATACTTTTATTACTTAATTCCTAGATATAGCTATATCTATGTATAGTTAAGTTTACCACATAAATGATGTGTTAGCAACTGCTAGTTGCCCTCCCTACATATTCTCTCTTTCTATAATAATAGAACTTTTACCTTCAGCTGGGGCCATGACAGCCAAGAAGGAGCAGACATGTGTCTAAGCTCAGGGCAGTGAGATGGAGGGAAAGGATGCCATTTTCAGAACATGGTATTAAAGAAAGTGATTTGGCTTTTCTGCCATTCTCTCCATCCCGATACTGAGAATTCAGAACTCCCTCTTGGATCAGGAGAGGATAAGAGTCAGAGGATGGTGGAGCAGAAAGATAACAATGAAGCCACTGAAATAAGAGCAAAATAAACTACTTCGCTTTTGTTCAAGCCACTGGTTTGGGGGATCTATCTTCTGTTTCTGCTCATTAATTCTATTTAGTATAACAGAATAGTTAAATGTGTGATGATAGCATCTTCTCTGCTCGAGATACTGGCCAGTTCATTTGTTCTGTTGCCCTTGGGTTCAGTTAAAACAGTGATAGATTTTATTTAAATCCCACCTATTCAGGCCCTAAGGTTTGAAGCATTAATTTTTTAAAGATGGTTGTCTTTAGGTTATTAATTTGTAAGATGATAAGTAAGTGAGTAGTGTGGTGCCTGAATGAAGTGTGGATTAGAGCAGGACTGTTTTTGTTTCAGTCTTCTTAGGCTCTGACTTCAACCGAAAAACTAAACAGTATACCTTAAAATTCTCATTATTTTGGCCAGTTGAAGGATTTGTACCCCTGGTTTTTACTACCTCTCCTCCAAATATACATTAAAAAATAAAATAAAATAATTCTAACACTAGCCCGGGGATCAGTATAACCTCAGTTTAGTGAGGAATTTCGACTCAATGAGAGGTTTAAATATAAAGTGTTTTTTTTTTTTTTCTTTAATCTTTCAATTGTCCTGAGACCCTTTTTTAACCACTGACAGTATTTTTGGGTATGTTACTCAATTTTTCTGTGAATTTGGTTATTAAAAGCCCAGTTCAGGTAAAAATATTCTCACACTTGGTCAAAATTTTATTTTGTCTCCTTTCCCAAGCACAAATCTGACCATGGTTGAGGGACCTGAGTGGTAAGGGAAGAGAAGGATCTATCTGCCTTCACATGCCTCATCTCTTCAGGGCTCACCTTCTCTATGAATGAGAGTTAAAAATGCTTGTTCAATTCTGGGATAAATATGTGCATGCTCTGTGGGGGGGTCCTGCGGGGCCTTCCTAATGCTCAATTCCCTGATGTGAGAGTAGGAGATCACTTGGAAACTTGACCCGATAGTCCTCTTAGCCCTCACCATATTGCAGGGGTCCCTTCATCTACCCTTCGTCTAGTAGGCAGCACTCTTGGGTGAACTGCCAGCAGAAGTACTCAAGTCCTTCATCCTTCTCAGTGTCCCTATGGCTCTTAAAAAGTCACACATCTTCCCTGTCCAAATTCTGGGCATGTAGGTAGTCCAGTCCTGCCCCTTTGTCTACCCTCCCTGATGTCTCTCTCTAATGTTCTCTTGCTCACAGAGGCCTGAGTCACATGAGTAAACCTATTACCTAAGTGGATATCCAGCCAGGCAACAGCATGGTAGTATTTTTCCTCTCTCTCATGGCGAGGAGAGAGAATTGCCTTTTACCAGTAATGTAAAATTTTTCACAAGACATAACAACTCCCACTCTACCTCTGCTCTTCTCCCATCTATTTACCAGATAGTAATAGGGGTTCTGTAATCTCTTACTTCGTAGAGATCAAAGGGGTGACTTTTTAGAGATCAGTGGGGGTGAGATCTGGCTCCAATTACAGGCACCTCTTATTAGATGGTGGGTTACTTAAAAATTCTTTGTGTCCAAGTTTGGCACTAGTCCTGCTCAACATGCTGTTCCCGTTAGCAAGATGTTTGTAGTAGGGACTTCATATCACTTTATACAGAATAATATAATTTGTAAACCAAAATACAAAATTAGCTTAAGCAATTATACAGTAGTTTTACAACGTGCATTTAAAACAAGCATAATATTTATTTTCCCTTGCTCTCAAAAGGCCTATTTTTAAGAAAGTAAAAAAAATGCTGCCATTTTTAGGTTTTGTTTTAGAAAATCTAGTTAAGGGAATTATCATAATCTTGATAACTATTATCTTTCTCTGAGATGTTTTGAATAAATATTATGATACACATTTGTGCAACATTTCTGTGTAAGCATATGCCAGATGTGTGATGACATGCAGCCTTGTAATACAATAACACAAACTCCTGGAAGAGTAGTAACTGAGAAATATTTTGTATACTGAATATAACTCTGGAGACAAGACTTGCAGAGTGCGCACGTGCGTGTGTGTATGTTTTATCTAGCATCCCATCCAGCTCTAATATTCTGTGCTTTGGTTTTGCTGATGCCCTCTCAAAGCAAAATAAATCCTTTTCAGAAGATCCCAATGAAACTAATGAATTTAACCCCAAAGATTTTATCCTTCTCAGTTGTCAACTAGAAGCTAAAGTACATCAGAGAGAAACTGATTACAAGATTTTTGCATTTCAATTATTCTGCATTTATTATTACAATTACTAATTCCATCTATCTTTCACTTGCTAAGTATAGGAAAATGAAAAAAAAAAGACCTCTAAATTCATAATCCCCTCAGAAATGTAAATAGTGTATAGTTGATATACATGATCCTTTATATACTTATAAATTTATGACTGAAATCATAGTTAAAATTATTTAGAGAGATTTTTCTGAAATAGAGAATTTAAGGAATATCTGTATTGTTTTGAGTATGCCAAATGCATAGTTTAAATTGAGAGAGATAATTATATCTATAGAAGCTTAAATCTTATAAAGTGGAAATACTAGGAGAGAAATCGTGAAAGAAAATCAAAGATCAATTAGAGCATTTTTGATGCACAAAATAAAAGCTGACAGTAAAACTTAGTAAATAGTATTTGTATAGCCAAATTGGTTAGCTCATTCAAAGTATAAATACAAAGTAAAAGCAAAAGTAGTATTCCCAAGATAAAGAAAATAAGAAAAAGAAAATCTGTTTTTAATTTATTTGGAATTCTAAAATCATTCTTACGTATGGAAAAATCATAAAGAATGTTTTTTAAAATCCTTAAAATCCAGCCATATTTGAGGGACAGACATAGCTTTAAATAAAAAAGGCAAAATTACTGTGTTGTGGAAGGCAAACTCATCTTCCTTTACATAGTTAACCACTTAATTTTCACTTCATGTCCTATGTCTTAAATCATAGCATCATTTCCTTACTTTTTGCATCAGAAACGACCATAGAGTACACTGCCACACGGCCACATGGGTATTACAGAGGAGCATTAGGGCACTGGCTCTGGAGCACGCTAGAACCCACCTGGGCGAGGAACTTTGAGCTGCTGGCTCACCAGCAGAGCTCAAACATAGTTGGCCTTGCCCTATTTAGGATGTTAAACATCTGGATATTTAAAATAGAAACTTTGATTCTCAGCTTGTTTCGAAAAGTCAAAATCAGCTAAAAAATACACAGGACTTGTTTAGCCATCAGTGGAAGTGGAATTAACAACCCATCTCTCTAGAGGGGGCATGTTTCTTCCAAGCTTCCACAGCCCCCATCAGCCCCATTGTCTTGAAGACAGTATGCTTCATTATTTGGTACTGCTTAACCTCCAAAAACATTTGAATATTTGACTTCTGATCTAGCATGTCTTTTACAGGTGAAACCATTGAGGTCTTACTTATCTCCTGAGCCTTCTAAATAATAAAATGTAAGGGTTAAGAGTATGGTCTCTGGAGTTAGAGTGTGTGGGTTAAAATCCCAGCTCAGCAACTTATCAGCTCTGTGATCTTTAGCAAGTTATTAAATATTTCTAGTTTCCTCATCTCTAAACTAAAGAGTAAAATAGTACCTGCCTCATTGGGTTTTGTGAAGCTGGATCAATAAATATATGTGGTGTGCTTAGAATAGTGCTTTGCAAATTTTATGTTCCAAATGTTTGCTATTGTTATGAAACCACTTTATAGAAGTCAAGGCACAGAGTAGCCTGCTCAAAGGATGAATTCATCTGTGTCCAGGCACTAATTTCATATAGCTTATATGTATGGCCCTATCCATTGAATTCTCCCTCTAGTTCAGTCATATACCAGTTCTGAGTATTGGAAGGAAGGTTTATGCAGCTTTTGTGTTTGGGATCTTTTACTGCTCTTAGACAATGCAGTCTTGAATATAGGAAAATAATTAAAGTTGGTGGAAAAGCCAGTCCTGGTATATAAGATCAGAGATAAAGCGATCAAGAAGAAGGAAGTGGCAACTTTACTTATTTAAGAAATCATGGAGATAGAAAAGTCATTTATGATTCCACCTTCAGTTGTCAATTGCAAGGAGGAAGAAGAATTTCATCTTTTTCTATTTTTATGCATAATTCATATTAACATTTCGAAAAGCTGGGAACATAGCTCATTTAGGCAGGAAAGAGAATGAGGCGGGAAGACTTGTACTCATTCTCTTTCAAAATATTCTTTCACTTGGTTTGGTAATTTTAAATGGTCTCTTTTAGCATTATATTGATTGCATTGTGGGGAAAAAAAGAGTTCTTTTTTTCTTATCGTTTGTATAATCAATTTCATACTCAATAGAGAATAACTCCATGTGATTTTGAATAAGCATTGATAGCAGATCATAAGCATTTTTCTAGTTGAAAAACTTATTTGTGACAGAATTTTAAAATATATGTTCCTGATTGTTCTTTCCCATATTTTGTATTTAGGGTTGATTTGACTAACTGAACATAAATCTGGAGGCTCTGTTCCTCTAAAAAATATTCTTTTTTTAAGTAAATGACAAAGGATGAAGATAGTTGTTCACATGGATTAGTCTATTCTCTGACAAACAGGTCTTAAAAGCCTTTCATATAAAGGGAAACATTTTGTATTCTATACACACACACACACACACACACACACACGTGTGTGTGTGTGTGTGTGTGTATAGAATTAAGTGGTTAACTATGTTAAGGAAGATGAGTTTGACATATGATATATATATGTTAAATTCATTAACTTGCAGGACCTCCACTACCCTCCAGTCAAATTAAATGTTTTATCATCCTAAAATCTACCTAGAAGCAAGACAGAATATTTTTATGGAGTGAATAATATTTCACTGGAGTTAAATCTATGAATTCTTTGACTAGATTTGTTTCTTCATAAGATAATCTCTGATGCTTAAACTTGTGCCAAGGTTTTATATAACAAATTGTTTTTCACTGATTATAAATTATTTTCATTATTTTCAATTAAAATTTATAATTTTCTCTTATTGTATCTTTTGTTTAAGTAAAATGTGTAAATTTCCATGTGTGTAAGGCTCTGACATTTGAATGACAGTTGGAAAGCTTACTGTAACTCAGATAGGGCAATATTTACAGTATTTGTTGCACCCAATGAATCCTGTCAGGCGTAGGAAATGAGAGCCTCTTTGAAGATTAAGTCTTTGCCAGTCTTAGGTAACATTTGTTTGCTTGTGAAAATACTGTGTAATGACTTGACCACCTGTTACAATTTTATATAATGCAATAGCTAGGTTGTTACTGTTAGAAAAAAAGAAAGTATGGGGAAAGTGAACATAATTGTTAGGAAGATATGATTTAAACAGGAGAAACAACCAAGAGAATGATTTTTGAAAAGAAAATGTGTAAGAGGAGAAAGCAACAAATAGATGAGTGAACAATTCACTTGTTGGATTGAAAGTCTGACAATCTAATTTTTAAACTTCATCTTTCTTTAACTCCCTCAAGCAATAGCATTATTACAGTCTCCATATTAGGCTTTACCAGTGTTTACTGTTTGGTATATACTGTATACCAAAAGTTTGGTCAAATGCCTTTAAGAATGAATTTTTTATTGATCCTGCAATTACCTTATCATTCGAATTAAGGATATGATTTTTGAAATAACGTACTCATAAAATATAGTACAAACTAGTTTTATGGTTTACATGCTTATATTTATTCTTAAGTGTAATCCAAAATATGACTTCAAATGGACTTCCTAGTGCTTAGTGGCTCTCAACAGGAAAGACACAGTGGTTCTGTGTTGGTGGCCCACTTGGAGACAACTTGACAAGTTCTAGGGCCTTAATTAGACTTTATTGTATGTTATTGTTTACTCAAGCTTAAACATTCTAGATCATTTTACAAAAAAAAAAAAGAAAAGCTAAAGTAAGAAAAGAAAGAAAGAAAAGTTAGAAGAGAGAGAAATGTATTGAATATTTGTATGTGTGAATGCATAAATATACTTATTAAATGGCTACAGATTGATCCTTCTGCAGTTTCCAGGAACCCAAACACCTGAAAACCGTATGCATTCCTCTATGTCCTTAGCTACTGAACGACATGCTGACTTTTGGAAAACAGATTGCTGAAAATCAAAAGAACTGAGATAGCCATTTATAAATTAAGAGTTTGCAATTAGGAAAATTGTGACAAGTTCTTCAAGATGTTCTAAAATATATGTTATTAATATGTAGTTTAATAAATTCATTAGCTATGTATAATTCTGAACCAATCACAGCAAAGAAAATAGATGAAAATCATTTCTAAACAACAATTAACATATTCTAGTTTTAGGTTTAGCTACTTTCTGTAAAAACATAGTCTGGATTACAGCCATATTTGTGTGTGTGTGTGTGTGTGTGTGTGTGTGTGTGTGTGTGTGTGTGTTTCTGAAACCTAATGAAAATCCCCTGAATGGAATACCATTAATCCCTGGAGAAGAAATAATTGGGGCAACATTTAATATAACAGATGTGATTGCTGTAAGTGCCAATAAGATAGGAGTCAGTGCATTAGCAATAAAGATTAAATAAGGAAAGTTGAGAAATGGTGAGTAAAGATTCTGCTTGCCCTGAGAGAAATTTCATGAAAAACCAGTGCCTTCAATTGTTACTTTCAATAACATTGAAGTAATAATACATACGAGTCAATTTTAAATTACTGAATATAAATTCCAACAGTGAAAAATAGAAGATACCATTACAAGATCCAAAGTTCTTCACCAAAAGCAATGTTAATAAAATATTCACTCTTGGGGAGAAATGAGAAGGAAAGTAAAATTATGACAACTGTAGTCATTATACTAGGAATCTATGTTAAGTATTCAAAATGTTTACATTCCTCTAAAGGTAATTCAGTATATTTTGTAAAAGCTTTTATAAAAACTTAGCATATATTCTCCCTTCATTCAAAATTAGTTAATGTAACTCAGAAAATCTTAAATGTTACATGAAAACTCTAAAATTATACTTTTTGATAAATAATATAATTATAACAATTCAATACTGAAGATCTCTGGATGCTCATAGTCCATATATCACCATATGTACTGACTCTGAAATTTGACTTTCAGGAATACTGGCGATGTGTATTTCTTATGCCATGTGACACTGTCAGTAGTGTTAAGATTTTCTAATGTAATGGGATAATATTCTCTATAATAAATGCTACCATCTATAAGTGTGATTTTTGGCAACCATAAAAATGTATGATTTCACATAAATATTACTACTACATTCACTGTTTTTTTAAAACATGATCTTCTGGGAAATAACATATTATTTCCTCATGATTTATTATTGTATTTCCAGATAACACCTCAAGTTTCTAGGCTTGACTCTTATGACTATAAATTCCTCAAAACTGTGAATTATGAATTATGGATTATGATTTATGAACTGTAGAATTTTAAATGAGCCTTTTAAAGTTTCTACCTCAAGGACCATTTGGTCTGGATAATACCCTTGCCTTTTGGAATGTTAATCATAAATAAAATCTTCTGTTTTCTGAATTAGCTTTATATAAATTAATACATTAAGGTTCATATTTAGGCAAACTTGAAAATGCTATTTATACATCTTAAACAGAAACCATATGATTTTAGGAAGATTAAGAAGGCCAATATTAATATTTTAGTAACTCAAATGCATAGAGCCAGATCCTAATAGACTTCCATATGTGAAATTCAAATAAAGACACTGTTAATTATTAACATTGATGATTGTGTATTAAATAACTATTAGTGACATTAATGGAATTTTCAACTACTTCAATTAATCAGTCCATCTATGAATGTGTCTTCATAACTCTGTGATCATTATTCACATAGTACATTTTTCTGTGGTGTTTGCCCTTCAGAAATCTGAATTTCTGAGCAATTAAGATGACTGAACATTATACATATGGAGCAAAAGTATAAGCTAAAAGTAAGCTTGGTTCTACAATGCCTAATGTTATAAGCGAAAACTTGTGTTGGGATGAATGCTCCGGGTGCAGATAAAGGCACTTCTCTTCAGAGTCTTGATGACAGCCACCTCAAGTATCAGTTTATAAAGAAATGATTGATTTCTCTTATGCTTTTCTTTCTACAAAGAAAAAGTCTACAAAAAACATTGAGTCTTAGCTTTCATTCTTATCAATACTTGCCTAAATCAGCTGATAACATTTGCAAGGGTCAAAGGGAAGCTTAAAATTGAGCCATTGCACATAAAACAAATGGTTTCTCCAAGCTAATGACATGATTCTAAGATCACAAATCTAGCAACAAATGCGCGTGGCTGTTTAGAACTATAAGAGATAACTCAATTCAGTTACCAGATGCTCTTCCTGATGTTTGCCTATCCTTTACTGAGATTTTATTTTTAGTCCTCGTGATGACCCAACATTTCTATGAGGATACAGTATTATTATTGCCATTTTAAGGATTAAGGAAACTGAGTCTACAAGAAATCATACTGAAGTCTACAAGAAGGTAGTATATGAGCCCATGCCTTCTGGGTTCCAAGGTGTTAGAGTACGTATTTTAAATATTAACTATGTTGATATTATTTTAAACACATTAAAAATCAAAAATCACCTCTTTTCAAGTAAATGATTTTGATGTTAAGATGTGAAAATTTTTCTGACGATATTTCATGAGACAGGCAATTTTAATGTTTTAAAAATTCAAATGGGAAGAACGAGGAGCAGGCTTATTAATGCATACCAATTTGCTCAATAAAATTACAAGTGCTGTTACGTCCACACACTGTATGTTAAAATGAATTTATTAATGTTTTCAGTGCTGAAGCATAAGCTAGATTGAAGTTTAGTGGCAATTATTTTACATACAAACTTTTAAATTTTATATTCAAAACATTTCTATTCATATTTAATTTAATAAACTATTTAATCTTAATTTTTAAAGATAAACAATTCTTTTATTCATTCAATTAATACATATGCACTGATTATACCAGGCATTGAGCTTTGATGTTGAATGAATCCAGATAAACAGTCTTGCCTTCAAGGAGCTTTCTGTCTACTGATTATTATACATATACACAAGATAACTTCCAACTAAAAGAACTGCTGTTTTGTGATGGACTCCCTACATGAACTGTGTTTTAGTGGGCTCTGCAGAGGCTTCTTTGTGAGTGCTTGAGTGCTGAAACCAAAAAATGTTCAGGCTTTGGTTAGTAGACCCATTTTAACTCAGAAGAATATAAAAATAAAAGCAATATTTTATTGATTTCTGAAAGGCAATATTAGGTAATACCTTCATAGGAAGTGTCTGGAAATTGAAATTATTACTAAAAGGTTTGGTGAATGTATAATTATAGCGAAAGAATTTAGATGGTGTCAATGGAGTTATAATTAATTTTTCTTCTAGGGAATTAGCTCCAGTCTCTTCCTAGAATACGTTTTTGTTGGTCAAAATGCTTCTGTTTTCCAGATATTGTTAGTCTTTATGGGCAATGATGAGTAGACACTGAAAAATGCTTATGCATTTTTTTCACTTTTGCGTTTAATATAATTTATTTAATTGTAAGTTTATATAATTTTTTTCCAGCTTAATTTAAATATAGTTGACATGCAACATTGTGTAAGTTTAAGAATACTGCATTGTATTGTATACCTCTTATAGGTTACTAAAAGCACCATTACGAAAACATTAGGTAGGTTAACAGTTACATTTAAGTATTGTCTTTCTTTGGGTAATGCTAACTATCTGAATTAGACCTGGACATTTGCCTTCTGCAAGATATTTGTGGACTGAGTGTGTTCGGTATCTTTGCATATGGCCAAGTTTTCTTTTCATTCATTGTTTTAACAAGTTTGTATGAATGACTTTTACTGACCATTTATCAAAATTAGAAATATTAGTTTGTACCCAGCCCATAGTACACTGAAAAAAAATTGGCTATATCATAATATTAAGTATTTAATCACCCAATAAATAATTTAAACCTTTTAATTTCTAAAATGACTTGTAAGACATGTTTTAAATTTTTATTATTAGTGTTAGTATTATTCTGGTACACATGTAAGTCACTCTTGATTTTTTTTTAATTTTGCTTTCTTTTGCTAAGGTCATTGATAAAATATTCATTAATGATTTAATGGTTTACTTCTATATTTCTCTTTGGAAACATTCAGATCGATAAATGAATATGTAAATTAATATTCAGGTAAAAAAGATGATAGATTTTTATAAATCTTCAGTTGCTGTCCTTTTGTTGCTGGACATTAATAGGCTGTACCCAACTTTAACCTTTAGGTAGCAGCATTTGAGAACAGTTGTATATTGAAAGTGGCCACTATTTAGAAAAATGTGAAAATAATACGCGTGTTCAAAAGAAAGGATTTAAGATTTATCATACTTTTTGTTGAGATTAAAGATAATCTCTTATCAAGCTGTAGCACAGTCTCATAATTTGGAACATTTAAAAGTACTTTCCTATCTACATAAGACTATTTTATTCCAATAAAAATTCCATCATCTTTTTTACTGATGTTTGTTCACTGTTTATATTTTCATTGAAGGCAGGGGGCTCTTCCAAATGAATATTCCTAATGGAATTTTGTCCCCAGAATATCCCCAGTTTTAATGAATCTTGGTTAATTAGACATAACTGAAAATTTCTTCTGAAGTATTGAAGATAAAAAACATCTTTCTTCTTACAATTTATTGATTTAAAAAGTATTTTACATTGATGTATGTAAGAGATGAAAGGGGAAATACAGTTTAAAACTAATTTATGTCAAGGATTCTGGTTAATAGTCCATCTTAGTTGCTAACTAGATAGTCATTACAAAAGGTAAATTTTGTTGGATAATTGACGACTCGATTGATCTGATCTCTCCATCTTGTTTTCCCTTTCAAAAATTGAGGTCAAGTAATTTTATTTCCCTAGTCAAGTACCTAATGAAGATCAGGTCATACATGAATAACCTCATTAAGAGATAAAATAGTGACTAGAATCTGTGATATTAAGTTGAATTTGAGTATTTAATTTTTATAGAGGATCATGTCAGCTTTTCCACAATGACTATAATTCTTGTTGTTATGTGAATCTTCATTACATAAAAACTCCAAATTTCTTTCTCTTCCTATATTTAGATTTTAATATATTCAAGAAAATCTTTTAGGGTAACTTTTTATAGTTGTTCTTTTTTTCTTTGATTTTTGTGCTTTATTGGAAAATGTTCCAATATTTTTTATTCTCATTTAATGAATTTAAAAGATTTTATTAAGAGCTTATTTCACAAGGGAGACAAAAAATTTCCAGGTCTCCTCAAGAGGGCAGAGTTAGCATTAGCCTCATCCAAACCACATGGACCAAAGCAGGCCTAAATGCAGTTCTCCAGAGGAAATATGAGAATCTTTACTAGAAGAATGAACACACACACACACACACCAGAGAACTAAAATAATCGATATCTACCACAGTACCTGTAAAATTAGAGAACCAGAGAGAAAGAAGAGTGACAGAAATAAAAATAAGATGGATGGATGAACTGTTCTTAAATCTCATTATGATCACATAGCCAGTACGTAAATCAAATATTGATGACTAAAGCCAGTTACAGAAGCAAGACAATTAACTGAAATCGAACATGATTAGAATACAGTGCACATTTTCTCCTTTTTTATTTTTATGTTTCAGTTATAGTTGACATTCAATATTATTTTATATTATTTTCAATTGTACAGTGGAGTGGTTAGACATTTACATAATTTATGAAGTCATCTCCCAATTATCCTAGTACCCACCTGGCACTATACATAGTTTTTACAATATTATTAACTATATTTCCTATGTTGTACTTACAGTGTACATTTTTGTATATAAAATTATATTACTAAAAATACTAAAGTTATTCTATCTTTTTAAAATGCTTTTATGATAAAAACTTTGTAACAATCATCAACTATTTATTGGCATAATAAAAGGCATAGTTCAGATTATTTTAAAAGATGTGTCATGTAAGAATTCTGTGCAAATATAATCATAAAGGGAAGTGATGGCAAAGGCAAGTATCCTCTAAATTGGGGTGATTTAAGGTATATTTAAATTTTCCTGGATTTGCTTTACTTTTAATTATTATAGTGCTATAACGTTTGATATAAGACTCAGTTTCTATTCAGCAAGACATGGATCTAGTAATACACTGACTTTTATAAAGACTAAATGAAAAGTGATTTCAGCATAGAACCTCACACATTGAGCATTTTCACTTAATTCATGGTCATGATAAAAATAAGTTTTGTGATAAAGATTATTAAAATGATCAGGCTTATTGTCTAAAGGTTTTAGTGACAGAAAAACTAAACGTTTATATATTTATGTATTTATTTAAGAACAGATTAAAATTAGGATTCAGTATATTCTTTAACCCGTATCCTGTTTAGGAAAAAAATGCAGCCAGCTGCCAATGTTAATTTAATTTTACATTAATACTCTCTTTGAAGCTGAAGCAAATCTGACTGGTTTTCAATGTGAAAATAAAATGTAAAAACTGTTCTAGGAGTTATTTCTAAACAGAACTTTTCTCTAATCCTAATGTAACAGAAATGTATACATAAATCGGATTCATCAAATGAATCTTAGGCTAACAGCTATTCGAGAGCGATGTTAACATCACATGTAGGAATGCTGCGTTTTCTAGGATTTGACATTTTCAGTCATCGAGAATTACTATATTTTGTAAATGGAAATATCACTACTAAAAACAGAATGCTATAAATAGAATGATGTCATTTGTGTCCAAAGACTATTGATATACTAGAGTGATGCAACAATAATAATAAAAGCAAGATATTCCATAGCAAAATTTGGGGGTAAGATTAAGTCTGTAATCTGTGAGTTATCTCAGAGTAAATACTGCAGCTGCAGGTGCTGCTGGTGACCATTCTCTGGGCAAATGAGAAATGGGATAAAGTATAAATCTATCAGGACTTTTTTTAGACACACCTATACTAAATCCCTTAGTTTTCTTCTTGTAATTAACTTGTTTAGAATGAAGTTAAGATTAAAGGTGGCAGATGGGGCAAAAGAGTGTGAGAGAGGAAGGGAGGTAGTGAAGGAAGAAGAGAATGTATTTGTGAACACAATTGGGTAGATGTTCCTCTTTCTCAATGACCTAGTCATGCAGTTACTTGCTTCCTTGTCATTAAGATATTTTAATTTCCATGAATCTGCTATTTCCAAATTTTAAGAGCCTTGCGTTAAAAAAAACTTTTGGTTTTCTGAAGTCCTTTATGTATATATGTTCTGAAAAATAGTAGCAGAATGAAAGAACTGATAAATACTTCAATGTACATCTTCTCCGAGTTCAAACTGCAATCAAGCCTTGACACAAATTTTAGCTCATGCACCATCCAAGTCATTTCAGGACATGGGTTGATATTTATGTTCAATAAAATTCTGGCCTAATGAGCCAAAGTAGATGTGGAGGCTTTTCACTTTGTCCACTGGCACTTCGACCTAGGTCAGTTGTATTCAAAGCTTGTTTACATGACAGCCTAACAAATTGTGAGATGCAGACCAATTTTGAAAAAATGGGACTGTTTGTGTCATAACACCTTTATAATAATACTAGGTTTAATCAGACTGCTTGGAACTGTATAAAGTGGAGAGATTTCCAAATTTAGGGGATATTGTTATATTATCAGAAGTTTTGTTATGCCAAATATCCTCACTTTTTACTTACAATTTAGTACAGCCAGGGCATTGGGACAAGGGGGAATATTATGGTGTACTGCATGATAGCTCA
Organism: Pteropus alecto; assembly: GCF_000325575.1. NCBI lineage: Eukaryota > Metazoa > Chordata > Mammalia > Chiroptera > Pteropodidae > Pteropus > Pteropus alecto. The sequence continues at coordinate 24,104,615 of NW_006494614.1, read as the reverse complement.
ACATCCTGTGATATGGAATCAGAAAGACAGCCTGTCCCATCTGATAACTCCTACAGCTAAAACCAGAAATGGCAATAAGTTGTACTGTCAAAAATGGCCAGTGTCATCTGTTCCACATGAACAACGTCCTGTTTCCTATAGAATCACATAATTTTATCATTTTAACAAAGGATGGATAAGTCAAATTTTTTTTCTTTAAGTGTAAAAATTCTTACAGTGTGAAAGCTTCTATCACATTCTGTTCCTTTTTTGCTGCCCTACCTCCCTGAAGCATCTCTTCTCCATCTCACAAACCGCTGTTCCTTTCAAACTTGCTATGTGTCCTATGAATCCGGAGGCAACCATGAAGCTCTCCTAATTCATAGTACAGTATAAATAAATACTAACTTAATATTCCCCAAAGGGCTTGTAACTATAAGGAAGACATTTAAAGAAGGCACCGGAGGAGGCTTTGCAATTTAAATGCAGGGTAGGGAAATTTTCCCCAAAACCTTCCAGGAAAAAGAAAATCAAAAGAGCCATCATCCCTCCTCCCCCCGAAAAATTAATATAATTCATTCATATATTCTACAAATATTTGTTGCCTATAATATTCTAGGTCCTGTTATTGATATTTTACTTTTATCATAAAAATATAATTCTTACCTTAAAAAGACCAAGGAATATAAAGTTAATCGAAAGTTCAACATTATCTGCATCAATTTCGTATGACATAAAAAGTAGGTAAAAAAAAAAAGATACCTATGTGTTCTTTTTTAATTGGACTTTTGTTGGTTGGAAAATATGAGCAGAAACAATATTTCTCTTTTCACCAGGGAAGCGCCATGCACTAGGAGGACTAATAGGATGACACTCCATTGCATGGTTAGTGGAGCTGGGGCAAGTAGATTAACAACTGCTATAGCATCAGTTTTTAAACTACCATTTTTCCTACAGTCATTTAAAAAGAATTTAAAAGTATATGTTGATTTTTTTTTTACATATTTAGTGTCAAATCCACAATTTTGTGACTGATAAAACGCAAATTTTTCCTCAATACCATCTTTTCTTTATGTTACAGGGTTATCTCTCTTAAAAGCCAACCTACTTATTATGTCCATCTTCTACTTTTCAGTCTTCAATATCTGCCCCCTTGTTCTTAGGACAGGTTTCTTAGTATGTGCTCCAAGACAGTATGATTTTATCCAGTAACATTCTTCCAGCCTCATCTGAGATCTTTTCCTCTCCATGCTCATTTCTTATTACTTTGCATTTCTTTTAGTTCTACTAATACATTGTGATATTTTTACGAAGCACCCCGGCTTTACCTGCCTAGATCTTTCTCATTTGTTAGGGCTCACTTTGCATAAATGTCTTCCTGCAGAAAAGCTTCCTTGACTGCCTAATGGTGCACTTCCAACATTCCATGGAAGCCTCTTTTCAAGTATCAGAGCACTTAGCTTATATTATTTATGGCAATGAAGCTTTCAAGCATCTATCTCCATGAGAGAGAGGATAGCATTTGCTTTGTTTAATGCTTAGCACAATGCTGGCACATAGTAGGTACTTAGTGTATGTTCACTGGGTGAACTATGTTCAGTTCAGTATATATTTCCAGAGTGAGTATAGGTGTGCAAGGTGCTATTCTATGCAACACAAAGATGACTAAGACATATTCTCTTCATGTTGCTTTCCATTTAGTATGTGTAGGCATTAGGGTATGTCATGACACAAATCCTATTATTAAGGCAACATTACAGGGGCCAAAAAGAATCAGTCATGAAGAAATGGTTATGGGAATTTAGTTTCAGATATCAGATTAGAGTTTACTTTGGAACATTTTGATTAGTGTTTGAGAAGGTAGATCTCTTTTAATAGCTAGATTTAATTAGCTTTTTCAATAAATGAAAAAAATATGGTTTTGTTTCCTTTATGTTTGTCTTTCCATTTAAAATAGTAAAAATGATTATCATATTCATCAGTTCCATACTGGATTTAACAAAATATTTGATGTATATTTTAGTATTATCATAATTGTAGTTTTTATTATTAGGAGAGTTATGTCTAGATTTTCTGTACACAGATCTGTGATTATAATAATCCATTCCTAATTGCTTGTGTGAAATATATGAATTCTTTTTTGTACATTATTGTATCCTTTGAGGTGTTGGTAAACTAGACCCAATAGCAATATTTAATGTTCTCTTGAAGGTTATTTGACTTTGACTTAGAAATGTTACATTCCCATTAATTTCATAAATATTCCTCTAATGCTTTTTCTAAACCTGGGACATAATATGGATCTTATTTCCACAGAAAATCATGGATATTATCAGTAATTGCTCTATTACCACAAAGAAAAAATATATTTAGATTGCAGAATCTCGAGATATTTCAAAAAATCTTTTGAAGTAGTGATTCAATATTGGTAATGAATGTAGTTTGCATACAAATAATAGTTATTATACTTTAAACCACAGTATAATAGTTATTATACTTAAACCACAGGATACTAAACCCAGGTGCTGCAGATTTCCATTTATTGTGCTAAACATACAGTGGAATGATAAGGCTATGTTGTGATTTTTGAAAAATATTATTTTGAAGGTCTTAAAAGAATTATATGCTTTGTTCTCATAGCATCATTTCACTCTATTCTGTGATCATATTCTATGTAATTCTCCCTCTAAATTAAAATTTACTCTGGATGGGCCTACTCTCTTCTTAGTCGCTCATAGACTTCTCCCTTATCTTGTGACTTTTAAAACCTCAGCAATGGTAGTTTATACAGATTATTTCTGGCATTACCTATGCTAATATAGTTTCTCCTCTTTTCTGCTTTTAGTATAAACAAGTTTATATAACACCTAAAAAAGAATTTTTGAAATGTGACACTAAAGAGGTCCCTAATGTTTATTTCCCTGGAAGACCAATTTGGTAAGTGCCGAATCTCATTAGCTGCCACTTCTATTACTGATTTTATAAGTCAGATGTGAGAAACTATCCTACAGAGCAAGAAAATGTTCATAATGGTAAATTTGTCTTTTTATTATATTTTTTCAATTACAGTTTACATACAATATCATATTAGTTTCAGATGTACAACATAGTGATTAGACATTAATACACCATACGAAGTGATCACCCTGATAAATTTTGTATCCAGATGACACAATGCATAGTTATTACAATATTATTGACTATATTCCAAATGCTGTATTTTACATCCTCATGATTATTTTGTAACTACATATTTGTACTTTTTAAAAATTACGTTATATAATTTTATTTTATTTTTTAAATAATTTTTTTATTTTCAATTATAATTGACATAATATTACATTAGTTTTAAGTGTACAACATAGTGTTTAGACATTTATATGACTCATGATCACCCCAATAAATCTAGTACCATCTGACACCACACAGTTATTACAATATCATTGACTGTATTCCTTATGCTACAGTTTTACATCCCTATAAATATTATGTAAACACCAATTTGTACTTCTTTATTCCTTCTCCTTTTTCACCCGTCCTACCAACCCCCTACCCATCTGGCAACCATGAAAATGTTCTCTGTATCTACAAGTGTGTTTCTGTTTTGTTCGTTCATTTTTGTTCTTTAGACTTCACATGTAAGTGAAATCACATGGGATTTGTCTTTCTCTATTTGACTTACTGTACTCAGCACAATATCCTCTAGGTCCATCCATGTTATTGCAGATGACAAGATTTCATTCTTTTTTATGACTGAGTAATATTCCACTGTATATATGTACCACCTTTTCTATCTTCACTCATCCATTGATGGACACCCAGGTTTTCTCCATATCTTGGCTATTGTAAATAATGCTGCAATGAACATATGGATGCACATGTCCCTTTGAAGTGGTGTTTTGGGTATCTCTGGATAAATATCCAAAAGTGGGGTTTCTGGGCCCTTCTTTGTCCCTTGTTATAGCTTTTGTTTTAAAGTCTATTTTGTCTGGTATAAAAATTGATACCCCAGCTTTTTTTTTTTATTTCTACTTTCATGAAATATCTTTTTCTACCCATTTACTTTCAGTCTGTGTGTGTCTTTTGATCTAAAGTGAGTCTGTTGTAGGCAGTATATGTGAGAGTTTGTTTTCTTATCCATACAGCCATCCTATGTCTTTCAGTTGGAACATTTAATCTATTTACATTTAAGTAATTATTGATAGATATGTAGTTATTGCCATTTTACTATTCATATGTGTGTGTGTATGTATGTGTGTGTGTGTATATACATTCTTTTTATAACTCAAATGCTATATTGGTGGGGCTTGAGAAGCTGTGACAGAGCCTAGCATGTAGACTGCGAGGGCTTGGACAGCTGTCAGGGATGAGTAGGCTCTGCTGCTTTGGCCATGTTGTCTGTTCTCAAGTTCTTAGAAGCAAGCATGCAGGCAGAAAGGTCAGCCCTTCAGAAACTGGTAGGTGACCTCATAGATTCCCATAGACTCCTGAGCCTTTTTGTCATAGTCAGTCCAGTTCTTCCCCTGCAGATTAATGTCACTAAAGATTGTCCCAAATTCCATACACTCAGCAGCAATCCCAGCCTCACAGGCTTGTTGTGAGGTAAAAATGCTGCACCAATAAAGTAGAGTGAGCATTGGCTCTGGAGTCAGACAGACCTAGGTTCAAATTTCAGTTTCATGGCTTACTAATTCTGGGCAAGTTGCAAAATCTCTGAAGTCCTTTCCTCATATGGGGCAGGAAATCAGGGCTCTGACATTCAAAATCTACTATCATCTTGAACTTCTCATTGTCTTTAGCATTGTAATATTTGATGGTACTGCTTGGAATCTTGATGGAGTTTTCCTTTGTGCACAGCTTGCACTTCTGGACATGGAGGCATTGCCACGACCTCCCTTAGTGCCACATTGTCCATCAGCCGAATGTATTGCCACTTCTCTGAAATCTCACTGCAGCTGCCACATTTCATCTTTAAGTACCACTGGAAGCCCTCCCTCATAGGCTGTAGGTTAGTGATGTTCTCCAGCATGGCTATGAGCTGCAGTGTGACTTTTCCCCATAGGGGCCTGGCTCAGCACAGCACTGGCTGTGGTCGCTCTTATATTTTGGATATCTTTTTCCTTCTTCTTCTTAAAGAAGTCTCCTTAGTATTTCTTGTAATACTGGTTTGGAGATGATGAACTCCTTTAGGTTTTTCTTGTCTGGGAAGCTATTTAGCTCCCTTTCAGTTCTAAATAATAGTTTTGCTAGCTTCAATTCTAGAATAATTTTGGTTTAGGTCCTTGCTTTTCATCAGTGTGAATATTTCATACCAATATTTTCTGGCCTGCAAAGTTCCTGTTGAGAAATCAGGTAACTAATTGCTTTTCTCTTGCTACTTTTAAGATTCTCTCTTGTCTTTAACATTTGGCATTTTAATTATGATGTGTCTTGGTGTGGGCCTGTTTGGGTTCATTTTCTTTGGGACGCTATACGCTTCCTAGGCTTATATGTCTATTTCCTTTGCCCGATTAGGGAAGATTTTGTTATTATTTCTTGAAATCGGTTTTCAATTCCTTGCTCTTTCTCTTCTCCTTCTGATACTCTGATGATATGAATGTTAGTACACTTGATGTTGTCCCTGAGGTTCCTTAATCTGTCCTCAATTTTTTTGGATTTTTTTTTCTTTTTGCTATTCTGCTTGGATGTTTTCAGTTACCTTCTTTTCCAAACTGCTGATTTGATCCTCTGCTTCATCTAATCTGTTGATTCCCTCTAATGTATTCTTCATTTCATTTGTTATATTTTTCATTTCTGACTGGTTCTTTTTTGTTTTCTATCTCCATTTTTATGATTTTATCTCTTCATTGAAGTTCTCACTGAGATCATTGAGCATCCTTATAACTAGTGTTTTGAATTCTGTATCTGGTAGATTGCTTGTCCCCATTTTTTTTTTTTTAAGTTCTTCTGGAACTTTGTTCTTTTCTTTCATTTGGGCCATGTTTCTTTGTCTCTCCATTTTAGCTATCTTCCTGTTTTTGTTTCTGTGATTTAGGAGGATCTGCTACATCTTCCAGTCTTATGTAGTATTCGTTCTGTGGGGTCCAGTGGCTTAGTCTCCCTGGTCACTTGGGCCAGATACTTTAGGTGTGTCCCTTGTGTGAGTTGTATGTACTCTCCTGTTGTAATTGAGCCTTGATTGCTGTTATCATGTCAATGGGAGAGTTTGACCCTTGGGCTGATTAATTGTGAGAACTGGCTGTGACTGCAGTGGAGGAGCTATTGTGCAGGGAATGACCATGTGGAACAGCATTTGCTTTAGCAGGGCTCTAGTGCTTGCCCAGTCTGCCCTTTGGGCGTGCCATTGTGGAGGTGGTTGGGTGGTACTCTGGTGTCTGGAAAAGCCACTGGAAGTGGCTTGGATGGACCTGCCAGTTGGCTGGGGTGGGGTCTCAGGGAATCACCAGGACTTGGTAAATAATGTTAGGCAAGTCAATGGAGACTCAGATATGGCGCCCTGCTTCATTTGTACACTGGATTGGGGAAGGGCTCAACAAAGGAAGAGTGACCTCTGCCAGCACTTCTGTCTGGGAGAAAGCTGCCCCTCCAGCCCTGGCCTTGAAACCAGACAATTTAGTTCCTCTCCATATATTCCTGGTGCCTATCAAGCTGTTGCTCCACTGCTGGAGCTCAGAGTGAGTGAGTCTATCAGTGAGTAAGTCTGGGCATACACCCTTTAATAGAAATGTCTGCAACTCCCCCAGCCCTCCATCTCACTCGGCCACAATCTTTGCTGGTTCTCACAGCCAGAGGTTATGGGGACTTCTCTTCTCAGCACTTGAACCCCGGGCTGGGGAGCCTGGTTTAGGGCAGAGATCCATCACTCCTCAAGGGGGATCTCTGCAGCTGAGATTGCCCTCCCAATTTTTAATTGCCACATGGTGTGGAGCCCGCCCATTCTGAATCTCCACCCCTCTTGCCAGTGTCAAGATGGATTCTTTTGTATGTCCTTAGTTTTAGGACTTCCATTCAGTTAGACCTTAGGAGAGTCTCAGTGATGATTGTTCTGTAGTTTAGTTGTAATTTTAATGTAGTCATGGAAGGAGATGAGCATAGCATTTTTCTACTTCACTGTCTTGACTTGAAGCTCTCAAATTTGTCTTTCTGAGGTAATCTATGAAACTGCTCATATAGAAAGGCACACAAGAGGAATTAATTTTCTTAAGTATTTTATTATCAGTAATTCTTAATTTACCATGTTATAATTTTTATCTTTTTTAAGGAAGATAATTAAAAGGAAGATCAAACCTCTTTTAAAATTATTAAAGTTAAAGAAATTAGAGATTTTATAATCTGTTTTTCTGATATACTTACTAAGTTGCTTTTCTGAAGAACCATCATAGTATACAGATGGAAATACTGAGGAAAGATGGCTTTAAAACTGTAGACATCTCATTTATTTAATTAAATTAGAATTAGTGAGGCTCGAACTCAAACAAGATAAGCATACTGCTTGTATTGGTGTTCTGTCAATGGATATTTGTTTAATGATCTATTCTGAATAAGAATGGCAGAATTAAAGATAATTTGACTGGAACTCAAAGTGCTTAATTTTTAGTCCCTGCTTTTTTCCTCACTAAATGTGGGGCTCAAGCTACCCCTCCATCTGTTCAGTGAGATCACTACTTTAATTTCCACGGTCTTCAAGGTTTATGTAAGTCTTAAATAGAATTACTTTTTAGAATAAATATAGATTTTGCTATACTCTTTCACTTACTCAACAAATACTTTCTGAGTTCTTCCTTCATGCCAGGCACCTTGCTAGTCACAGAGTTAAAGCAGTGGACAAAACAGATACAGTTCCAGCACTGTGGGGCTCAGGGTCTAGGAGGAAACAAACGTTACGTTATCATGCAAATAAGTAGCCAAGTAGAAATTGTGATAAGTTTTGCAAAGATGTCATGGAAGTGTCAGGGGAGGCAATAATAGGACGAAACTAAATTAGATTGAGAGTCGAGACTTGTCTCTATGACAGAATAAGAGCTTAAACTGAAACCTGAGGAGTGAGAAAGCAGCAGCCAGGTGAAGAGTGAATCAGGATCAGTATTCCAGACAGAGGAAAGAGTCCATAGAAAAGCCCTGAGGTATGAAATCACCCAGGGGTCCAGGATGTGATCTGAGATGAGGTTGGAGTGAGAAGGAAGAAAGTACATCATGGGAAGGCTGAGGCCAGAGAAGGGCTTTTATTTTAAATACAGTGACAATTTGAAAGTGACACAGAGAGGGGTATGTATGGAAGGGAGATATGTACGATGTATAACAGATGAGATTTTGGGTGGGTGAGAAGTTTGGGTTTGTTTTCATTTGTTTTATAAAGACTTACATTTTTAAAAAGGCTGGATTCTCAAGGAGATAATATCAGGCAAGAGTACACATGGACTTTGAACATCTGAAAATGTTTCTTAAAAGGCTTCACGTATCTTTTTAGGAGTACTCATCTCACAACTTGAAAATCACAGATTTAAAACACAGTGCCCAATCTCAGATAGTCTATAATCTCATTGGGTAGAAAATGCACAAATACATGAAAAGTTAATCATAAACATTTAAATAACAATTCAGAACAATAATAGAGGAACTATAATAAGCAAGTCATGTGTAATTATTTAATCAACTGAGCAGCAAGTGATTGGTCAGAGGCCCTGAGTGGTCAGGGAGTTCTTTTGGGATCTTGAAAAACTGGGAGAATTTGAATGGCCTGAAAGGAGCACTTATGACATCTCAGGACTAACATGTCCGAGGATTATTTGGGACCTACATCACATCTTCATTTTCTTATTGAATTATTGTTTCACAGATAACATCAAATTCATTAACTGGCCCAAATTAATAGAAAGTACGAAACATAAAATTTATGTTCATTACTGTATATGCTTTCAGACACCCCATTTTCTTTTTTTAATGTTAGAAATGACTGAAAGATTAAGGCTGGTTGAGGTAGATGTCAGAGGAAAGATAAATCAGTTAGGATAGATAGAATAGTGGGATAAAAATATAATTTGTGTATAAATTTTAACAAAAATGTTTTAACTTGTGACTAATGAAATATATAGGCTAAATAAATTAATGTTGTTTTGTTTATCCAAATATTGAAATTGAGAATTCAATTTAGCTCAGCATCTTGATTTCCTTGATTTAAATTATAATAACAATAACAATAACAAGTAGCATCTTAGAACAATAACTCTTCCAGAAGTTAGATCCACATCCGGTTCCTAGATTTTTATTGATGGCTAATTACCTCAAAACTGCGACCATATATAGTGGCACCTGATGGAATCAGTTGTATATGATATCCATATTTTAGACTATATGCTGTTTGTTGCTCTAGGCTGATATCAAATAACTATTCCTGATATCTAAATGAGCAGCAATGACCTTGTCATGGAGCATGGAACTTGTCATTAGCATTTGCAGATTAACCCAGAATTATGAAGTACAATTTCCATATTTCTTTATATCTACATATATATTTTATAAATTTTGTTATATATAAATAATATTAAATTTATATGTAGATATAAATATTAAGTACTGTTATAAAACTCTATATGTGACCATCAACTAGTTATGAAATTCAGAATATTTAAAGCAGTTTCTCCAAAAATATATGCAAATAATAAAAATTCAGTGAGATTTTTCTATACATTTTATGATTTAAATGGTGAAGTTATTTTCTTCTTAAAATCCCTTCTTTTGATAAAGTCCTAAGGAAACAATAAGAGATGTAAAGATGTTAGCCTATTTGTTTTTCACTGTGTGTGCCGCCCATCAAGAGAACTGTGCTATGTATCCAAGAACAAATCATGACGTTTACATTCCCAGGCATTCATCTTGGGCTAAAGAATTTGAAAATTGGCAAGGTTGACTTACAGGTAAGTACAATCACTTGAGATATTCACATGCGATATTCAATTTATCTTTAGCAAATACTTTTGCGCTGACAAAACAGAACATTTTATGCTCTTTTTCACAGATAAGAACAATCCATCTGAGTGACTCCAAAGTGACTGAAGACTTCAGTTCTCACTCCCAAACTTTTTAAAAGAAAATTGTTGTATCAGTCTTGAGAAATCTTTATAAGGACATTAGACTTATTTTGATAGCTAGATCAATCAAGGCAGGATATTTCTTTATGGCTGTAATGAAATCCGTAATGAATTTAGGAATATTTGTATATTCTGGTTAAATAATTTTGCTAAATGCTGGCTGGGATATAAATATGCATACACTATCGTTTTTAGAGATTATAAGATATAAGACTAATAAACTCTGTGATACAGGATCAAAAATTGTAAACTCAAGAAATAAAAGACATTTAAAAATTGTACCAGGAATTAATCAGAAAATACCAAGTTTTTAATTTAAAGAACAACTTCATAAAGCAAGTGGCATTTATGATGGGTCTTATATGAAGGAGAGGTTGGATAATCATAAAGTCCATAAAAGTCCATAAAATAGAGATGAGATGTTTAGCAGATAGAAAGAGAAAAGCATAAACAAAGAGAGTGAAATATGTGAGACAGTTTTCTGGAACAGCAAACAAGCTATGAAAAAGAGTAGGCAACAGTAAAATTCGAAATCCAACATTATTTTTATAGCAGTACTGGGAAAGTGGTATGTATCTTTGAGTAATGTGTATCTTTGAAAATGTTGGTTGAAATTTAATTTAAAAAGATTAATCTACCATTGTTGATTTGGAATGAATTTATCAGGGAAATTATAACAGTAACCTAGACAGTAAAAATATTGTTATTTTAATAATAACCTATTGGAAATTAAAAGTATGTAAGAGATGTTATAAAGGTAGATTATCTGTGATTAAGCAACTGATTGCATACCTGCCTGAGTGAGAAAGGAGTGTAGGTGACTTAAAGCTGGTGACTAAGAGATTGGTAGTGCTATTAATAAAACAAAAAGAAAGAAAGAAAAGAAAAGAAAGGAAAAATAAGAGAGGTCGGAATGAGTAAATGGTCATGGAAAAAAAATGTATTTGTAGACATCTTGAATTTAAGTTGCCAGATTGCTGGAAATCTGTGCCTGGACCAGAGGAAAAGAAAAGGAAGTGCCGATGGGGAAGGAAGGCATAGAAGTAGAAGAGATGGGGAAATGAGGAATGAGGATGAAGAAGCCAAGAGTGATCTTGCAGCCAGCAGAGTCTGTGGAAAGGTAGAGGAACTGAAGAAAGGAGACCAAGAAGAGGTTCCCGAGCAGCACTGACTAGGAGAACGTCCCTGCACTGATGGCAATGTCCTCTACCTGTGCTGTTCAGTATGGTAGTCAGCAGTCACATGCGAATTCTGAGAAACTGAACTTTAAATCACGTTTAATTTTAATGAATAGTTTAAGTTTAAATACCACATGTGGCTAGTGGCCACATTATAGACTTAAAACACTTTAGTCTCACCACAATCACTTTTCTACTCAGACACCAAATGACATCCCTAAAATATAAATTAGAGTATATCCTTCCCCTGCTTAAAATTCTCCAGTGGATCTTCAATGTCTGGGAATAAGATCCAAAATACTAATTATGGCTAAGGGATTTTTTCTCTCCCCAACCAAAGCTCCAGCCACGTAAGCTAAGTTCCCTAAACAGGCCTATCCTTTTCCAGGTCAAGGCCTCTGTTCTCGTTTCTCTAATACTGCCCTCTCTTTCTTCCTGTTCTTTACGTGCTCATTTCTTTTCAATCTTTCACTCTCTGTTTAAGAATTATTCCTCAGGGAAGTTTTCCTTGAGCCCCTTTATCTAAATCACCCAGGTTGCCCTATTTATTATTCTATAACTCAACACTCAATTTATTTCCTTTATGCCACTGATCATAATTTGTACTGATTTGTTTATTTCTCTCAGCCTCCCTTGCTGGACTGTAAATGCCCTGAGGGCAAGGATCATGTGTATCTTATATTTTTCATACTTATCAGAGTGTCTGGCATATGGTATATGTGCAATAATTATTGATTGTTGATCAAATACCAAAAACACTGCCTGCTGAAAGAATATGTAATTACTAAACAGAGGTTTCCATAAACATTTTGTATTATTGTTAAATGACTACTACATTTCAGCAAATAAACGCTCAGAAAAACTTATACAAATAGATTGGTATAATATATACCTTGAATAGTTCATTTAAACAGAAGAAACTAAGATAGTATCAATTGAAAGATATAATTTGGGTAGTACTTAAAGGGGAAGAAAGTTACATAACATATACTTTATAAAACCTCAAACCTAGAGGAAGATTTTATTTCTAAGGTACTCCTTTAATGCCTGCCTCTGATTTTTTCTTTCACTGAAGTTCTAACACCCTTGAAAGTACTGGAAAAATTTCATTCAGGGTATTTTCTTGGAATTGTCAATAACAATGGAAGGTAGACATTATTATTACCACGTAGAAAACAAAATAAAATCTGTGGTTCTCAGATTGGCAGTTTAATAGAGGAAAAAAAAAGATGTGTTACTGCTTGGAAATGTATGAGAAGGACAATTTATTGCCCAGATAAATAGTTGTTTACTTTCAATGTATGAGTGAAATAAACCAGCTTGCCTGTTAAACTGCTTCCATTACTTAAGTAACCATAAAATGACATTTTTCATAAAATTTTATTTCACTAGGAATGAATCTGATGGTGCAGCATTGTAAAGTTTTTGAAATAAAAGACCTTTTTCTAAGGTATATCTTTTAAAATTTAAACATGAAAATAATTACATATATGAAAACCAGTATTTTTCTTAGCATTTAAAATGAGGGTTCATGTCTACAGATAAAGAAAAATAGAAAACCTTTCTCCAGGACAACCAGTTTTTGGGTTTTTTTTTTGTTTTTAGTTTTTTTTCTGTTATGCTTCCTGTTGCATCGCTATCAATGTTTTAACAATAAAAAAAGAAAAGGGAGAAAAGAAAGGAAGAAACAGTATAACTGATTATGCTAGTATAGCACAAGTTTTATCTCTATGAGTTTAAGAAATGCCGTTTATTTCCAAATCTAAGTTAAAAGTTAAATTCCATGTTTTAATTTTTTATGCCGATGCATAGTCTTTATAAATACTGAGGGAAATAAAGTTGGATTTTAAAAAGAGATTGTAATCCTAACTTTAACTTTGTTCAAATACTTATATATCTTCCTTCATAGGATACTTAGTCCCTTATCCAAATGGTGACTATGGAAGTCAGTTTGAAAAGCATAAAATTTCTTAAGTGATGATAATGTAAGTATAGATAACATATGTGATTATTAAATGATATTTTAGTAACACAAATAAGCTTCAAATATAAAAAATGGTCCAGCTAAAGTTGTCCCCAAATTATAGATAATCTTATGACTAATACCATAAAATGATTTTTATTTGAAATCTTTTTCTAATTCTTTCATCTTCCTATTGAATTAACCATAGTCATTCCATGACCCATTACTTAGTAGGCAGCATCCATTAAATTAGATAATCATAAAACTTCCCCACATAGGAATATTGTATTTTCTGGCTAATGTACCACATTAAAGAATGAAAGCAAATGGGTTTTTTTTTGTTTTTTTTTTTTTGGTATTCTGAACAATAACTGGGACATGAAAAAAAAAAAGACGTACTGTTTGAGCTACGTGAAGTTTTTCCGATATAATTGTTGAACTCCAGAATATTTATTCTGGAGAAAGATTCCTGTATAATTTGAGTTGCAAAGTTTATTTCATTAATTTGTTGTTAGAGTATGCCTCCCTAGGTAGGGAATTTGAGAAAATAAAAAGCAGATGACTCAAGTGGTGAAAATTATAGCATGAGTCCTCAAAAGACTGTGTGTTTCCTTTTTCTTCCTCCTTTGCCCAAAGGGGCATGTTGGAAAGTAGATAATTACCTTATGAACTCATGTTGTATACACAGATGGATTGGTTAGTATGAAAAAAATTGCATTAATGGCCTGTGAAATGCAGATGAAGTAATTATTTAGATAGGTCCATCAAAACACTAACTCATTCTGATTTCAAAAATTTAAATGAGCCTAAGGAACATGTGGTATACCCCAGTAATTTTACCATAAACATTTCACTTCAAATCAGAAGAGTTAAGATATAAGTTCGATTTGTTACTTCAAACAACTATTAATCCAGTTGCTATGTGAATTAACATATTTTTATTTTAGTATTCAGTTTGTATAATCAGACATAATTCCATTTATCATTTGATAATCCTTAACCAACTGCATGTTTTTAGGTTATTGAAAGCATCATGTTGGGGAAAAAAAACCACTGTCAAAATGAAGATATCATAGGTAAAGTGAGTTAGTGAAAAAAATAATTGACGTGGTATTACTCATATTTGTTAAACATGGGAAACAAAAATTCTAGGAGGCATCCTCTTCTGAAACAGATCATATTCATTAGCATAATAAACCTAACCCTCTACTTTGGCATCTCCTTGTTCCCTAATTCAGAAAATATTCTGTTGCCTTCACAAGCTGCTGAATCTGCTGAGAGGGATTTTTTCTAAATCAATGTTGTACAGATTACACTTCCTGTTGAAGGATTTGAAGCAAATCATACTGACTTGAAATATAATGCTTTTTGCACTTGCATTTTCCTTTGTTTTATTTTCGTAAGTCCTGTGGAATGCATATTTAGTTTCCAGGATTTTGCAAAATGTTGTGATGCTTAAGAGGAAGGACATTTTTCTGGACCTGGGGCTCTAGAATTCATCAAGAGGGTAGACTTGAACAGATCTGTCTGTGCTACCCCGTAAATCTGCAGTGCATTCTATAAGCGGGGAAGAATACAGTACTTATGTGCTCTTATTTAAGAGGAATGAACAGAACTCATGCATTAAAATATTTCATATCTTAAAATGTGAGTATATAAATGTAGTGTTGCTTTTACAAAACTTGATATTGGTAGAGGATTAATGTATCACATAGTATGTAAATTATTCAGATAAATGCTTCCCAATGTTTCCTGATAAGTAAAGTCACAAAACAACTTGTTAAAAATACAAACTATCAAGATAGCAGATAAATGAAATCCAGTGCCTAGGAATGGGAGCCTGGGAATTTAAGTGATGTAATTTTTACTGCTGAATGGTCATCAATGTATATATTCTTAAAGAAACAGTTTACTGTTAACAAAACTGATCTGTACTAGCAGACAAAAAAACAAACTGATAAAGAATCAAAGTAATAGTTTTTACAAACAAAATGTATAATTATTTGTTATTAAAAGAAGTTATGGAACTGAGGACATGAGGCAAAAGAAAGAGTGGTATATCTGTGTAGATAACATTTTCATATGGGAAACTTAAAGTTCTGATATAAAGAAAAGAACCAAAAGCAATGTTAGCACAGCCTTTCTGTGGATATAAAAGATTGATGGAATTGGAAGCCTCTCTTAAAAGAAATATGTACACTTAATAATGAACAAGAGAAGGATAAGGGTTCAGGTACAAGAAATCCTTCAAAGTTATACTTATCTTAGAACTTGTTGACCTAACAGGCAATAATCACATAGGGTTTGGAAAAAAATATATGAAGAATATATAATAGTTTCTGAATGTCCTCTGTGTT
Organism: Pteropus alecto; assembly: GCF_000325575.1. Lineage (NCBI taxonomy): Eukaryota > Metazoa > Chordata > Mammalia > Chiroptera > Pteropodidae > Pteropus > Pteropus alecto. Next base: position 24,089,050 of record NW_006494614.1, on the reverse strand, counting down.
TTGATACCTTCTACATAGAGGGAAGACCAGGTGAAAATTTCAAATTACTTTGGGACTGTGGTCAAAAATTGTCATGAAGGGCAGAAAATGTTTCTTTTCCTTTCTCAGCCTAAGATTGTTCTCAGCTATTAAAGGGGGGTGGGGGGAGGGGAGGTAATTAACTGAAAAATTATCAGAAGTGACAATATTAAATTTATGAAGCAAACAAAAAGTGTTGAGTATAATTTTGCTTCAGTCAAGAACCAGTTCTTTTTTTTTTTAACTGACTATAACTTACCCAAACTGTCTTAATTAATCATACTTACAAAGATAAAATCTTGTAGGTGTATAAGTTTCACAAATACAAACCTCTTTCCTGCTGGAAAGCACAAAGTGTGTGGGCAAAGGACAGAATCGGGGGAATGAGACTGGAGATGGAGATTGAACATCTAATGTTTCATTAAGAATTTTAAAGAGAAATAATGTTCAGAGTCATCACTTGATTCAGTGTTATCGTCAAAGATAAAAATGCCTGTCTGCTGGGCCAGGCACCGTGGTTCTGTTGCCACCTCTAACACCCTTGCCAAGGAAAATTGATATGTGTGTAGCTCATGGGAGAGTGGCTAGATATTGGAAAAAAGGAGTGCAGAAGGGAGAGAGGATGAAGATAATTTTACTGTGAATCATCAACATGTCAGATTTAATATATCTACTATAAGAAATACAGAGAAGAAATAGCAAAACTCTAGAATATTTGCTTTGAGAGAGAAGTTATTTCTGGTACTATAAAATACAGTTGTGGTGGAGCATGAATCCCTGTCCCTTGTATGCAGACTTTATATAGTGACTTCCTTTTGAAGAGTAGTGTATGGAATGAGGAGAAAATATCTTTACAGTGGAGAATCCAGTGAAACATTACCTCAGACATGTAATCAAGGTCAACATCATCAGTGATAAGTCATATTGATAGCATATACCCTTGATATAATGTGATGAGAATGGCATTTCTGTGACTTTCCTCCCCAAATCCCATAACCTCAGTCTAATCATAAGAAAAATATTAGGCAAATTCCAATGGAGGGACATTCTACAAAATAGCTGACCAATACTCTTTAAAACTTTTAATGTCATCAAAAATGAGGAAAACCTTAGAAACTATCACAGCCAAGAGGAGTTTTAGAAGACGTGACAACTAAATCTAATTTAGTGTCCTTGCTTGAACCTTGGAACAGAAAAAGGACATTAAAATCTAAAGAAATCAGAAAAATATGGACTTTAGTTACTTATAATATAACAACATTGGTTCTTTAGTTGTGACAAATGTACCAAGGTAATGGAAGATTTTAACAATAGGGGAAGCTAGGTGTGAGATATATAGGACCTCTATGTACTGTCTTCCCAACTATTCTGTAAATCTAAGACTAATCTGAAATAAAATGTGAAAAAAATAGTTGACAGCTATGTACAATTTAAGAGTCTTTTAAAATAAAATGAGATAAAAGAAACATGTACACTTAATGAACTGGAACATTCTTAAATAAATGTTTCTTCCATTCTTGTATAATTACAATAATATCTATGCCAAACTATAGGACAAATGGACTAAAATGTTAAATATTAAAAATATATATATAGCAATTATAGGAATGTAAATATGTCTAGTAAAGCTTAATGTGTTAGAAAAAATTATAAAAGATTAGTATATAAATGTTTTTAAACCTCTACCTAAACAATGGGAAGCATTATGTGATATTATTAATAAAATATATATAAAGAACTCCAATGAATTAAAAGTTTTAAATCTCAAGTTCAACAGATGATTAAGAAAAAACATGAGGGTAAATATCCAAAAATGGAGGTTGACATTTTACCTTGAAGGTAATTAAGGAAAAATTTAAAATGAAACATTGACAGTGCCAGGCACACAGTAGTTTATCAGTAAATATTATTAAACATATTGACTATATATATATACACACACATATATATATGTGTATACATATATAATCAATTTAAAAAATAAGATGTTTGTAGCAATGAAAAAAATTAATAGTGTGAAAATATAAAAATCATAAAAATGACCCTTAACTTTGACCCTGTAATCCTATTTCTGAGAATGTTCATAAGTGTATTATCTTGACGCATAATCAGAAGTACAGATCTATAGAGATTGAGATTATGGCTAAATGCTTGGCTAAATTGTCAAAGACTTGGGAAGAACATGATTAGAAAATTAGTCACAAAGAGGTCTAGACAAGAGGTATTTGGATAGACTTCTCAAAATAGGCAGCTACAGTAGTTCGAAGATATTTAAATCTCATTTGAATGTTCACTAAAGGATGACTTCAACAGAGAAAGATTTGAATAAACAAGTAGATAGGATGACCCCTTCTGTGGACTCGTGTCAGTGTCCTTCCCCAGCCATTTCTGTCATTGCATAATGACTCCTGAACAGAGTGGCCATGGTGACAGTGATGGAGACGATGTGTAGACTCAGCAACATAGGCTCCCACTCACCGACAGCAGTGCTGAGTGTCCAATCTACCAGCAATGGAAACTAAGACTGAGTCCATGATATGCTATGATTCCTTGAAGAGGACCAAACATTTGAAACACTTCTATCATAGAAGGGGAAGCACTTAGTAAAATAAACACTCTACATATTGATTTGCCTACCTTCCCTACGATGCTTCTGCCAAAACTATCATCTGTAGATCTATAGAATTCCTTATCCACTGTTTTGGTACTCCAAAGAGTATCACTTTCCTGTACCAGAGGAATTCATTTCCCAATAAATGAAGCATGATGGTTTTCTAATGAACATGGAATTATTGTTTTTACTATGTTCCCTATAACTATTTCCCAAGTCTATATTAGTTATCTATTTCTGGATAACTAATCACTCTAAAAGATGACAGCTGAAAATAACATTTATTATCTCATGGTTTCCATAGGTCAGGAACATGACTCTCAACTTACCTGGGTGCCCATTACTCAAGGTCTCTCATGAGGTCACAGCTGGCTAGAATGCAAGACTCAACTGCTGATGGTACTGGGGAAGGTGGTTCTGCTTCCAGGCTCATTCATGTCGTTATTTGCAGACCTTGGTTCACTACTACATGGGCTTCCAAAGAACCTCACAACATGGCAGCTAGCTTCCTCCAGAATGAGTGATCCAAGAGAATGTGAATGAGCTTTAACACAAGAATCCACAGTATTTTTTGTATAACTTAGTCTTGGAAGTTATATCCCATCACCTCTGACATACAGAATTTGGTAGAAGTGAGCCACTAAATCCAGAGGACTACACAGGGTATGATGCATGAGGTGGTGGTCACTGGGAGCAACCTTAGACACTGCATAAATAAAAACTTATTAAAAGGGTAGATATCGGGGTACATGTTCTTATTACAATAAAAAATGTGAAAAAAGTCCCTTTTCTCATGACATAAGATTGTTGCGAAATTCTCACAACATAAATGCCAAATAATAGAGAAACAAATTTATACATTAAAATACAGGTTAAAAAAACATAAAATAATTATTTACACTATATATTATAATGGAAAATTGTTATAAAATAAACAGAAAGGCAGAAAGTAAAATTATCCAAATATATAAGGACAAAGCTTAGAAAGGCAGTCACAAAAAGCAAAACAATGTGTTGAGTTAGAATGCTAGTATTATGGTTAATTTTTTAAAAATATTTAATATTGTTAAAAATATTTTTACAAATGTAAAAAAGAGGAATGGTACCATATTGATAATGTTTAATGTTAATTTATATCTTAGCTATAAAAAACATTCTTAATATATGAATTTATGTTAACTATTATAATAGGGCATGACTAAGAGTATGGATGACTCACTAAAAACCTTTATTCACTCATGGCATTAGGTTTTTAGTAACATCATCCTGGCATATATAGAATCCACAATTTTATACCATGTGTTTTCTTATCTATATTCTGAAACCAGTCTACAAGTAATTAGGCATTATTTACACTGTTACCTCTGATTCAAAGTGATAGGCACAGACTTACATATTCAATTATTTTATTCATCGAAGATTGTGTCTATTTCACACCAAAAAAATATACTAACAAAAAGGGGTTTGTCCCCTGTAACCTTTTTAGGACACTAAATCAAACCATCTGTGGTAATGATTTTTTATGCTTAGGAAATGATTATTAACATATGGCAATGTCAAATGATTTTAATTTTTCTTCCATTAAGCAAGAAACAGCATGTCATGTCTTAAGTAGCCTAGAGATTGTTTGCTTTTTTCATTATGAATTGTTAATCAAGGAATATTGTCTACTGCCCCTCCCCATATATACTATAAAAATTCAGAATGTCCCTAATTTTTTAAGATACTGTTAATTCAGATTTCAGTGCCAAAATTATGATTAATATACTTGGTTATATGATAATCTTGAAAGAAGCCATGAAAAGGCCTACAATCTTATCTTTAGAGAGATTATTATTGCTATAAAAGTAAGTAAAATTTAATTTTACCAGCTAAATCATATGAGACTTCTTCCATTTGAATGATAAATTGAAAAATAGCTCCACCTAACGATCTTGACACTAGCACTATCAACTTAAACTTTGAGTAGAATGAAGAGGTTAGACGATGTGATTTCGATGTCTCTCTGACCTCGCATTATATGCTTTTGACATTTAATTGTTTAATAGCAGGGAGTACCTCACTGTAAGATCTTTGGTTTCTGTGAAGGGTCTTGGAGTATAGAATACAGAAACAAATATCATTCTACGTTTTCTGATAAGTATGAATTCATTTATGGGTACAGAATATATTTAAATTGGGACTCCTAGAAATCTAGAACATATAATTTAATCGGGGATAAAGGTTAAAAAACTATTCGGCCCATAATTTCCACTTCTGACTTGAGCTCAATAGCAGCAGGCACAATGATCAAACCATAAAAGAAGTCTTTTGTGAAAAGAAGATAAATTATCTGGGAGGCAAGAGTGACTTTTAAAGTAACAGTCAATGATAAATGATGAACAGTATGTAACAGATATGATGGTCCAAATTTAAACAGTTTAAAGATTAAAATGATAATAAACATTACATCTCTAAATCTCATTACTTGAAATCAAGAAATAGCCAAAATGATCTATTTTTAATGAAAAGCCACCCTGAGAGTACTGACCACTTATTTCTTAATGAATGGAATAAGATTACAAATACGATAATATTTTTTAAAACACCTCAGCCTATCTAGCACATATTTATTTTCTTCAGTGTATATTTATTTAAAGATCAGACTTAATCATAAAAGAGCTAATAGCCCAATATCCTATTAGAATTTTTTAAATAGACAGTTCTACTTATTTAGAACACCTGCAATTACTGCTATTTGATACTTGAAAAAATGATAATACTGCCTATAATACTGATAGCACTTTTAACAACTTAAGAGCCAAAGCTAACTCTCTCTCACTTATTCAACCCGAAGAAATTATAGTAAACTCTCAATGACCTTTTGCTGAATCAAACTAAATAATTTACTTGGAGAATTTAGCACAAAGTGGCATAGATAAGGAGTCCTCTACCAAAGTTCAGTCTGAAAGTTAGACATTAAATTTGAGTTATGAGATGGAATAATCAAATTCTATGTGGGGGCGGGAAATTCCAAGGCGTGGTGTTGCTAACAGGTAATTAGTGAAACTGGTAAGAAAGACATTTAGGAACTGGTGGAGACCCTCTGGACTGGAGAGTATACCTAGTCTAAAGATTTTTTTTTTCCATCTTACCATGGAAGAACACTGGCTTTAATTGCAAGAAGTCAGAAATATAGATTTTATGTCAAGTTTCATGATTATTAAGATATGATGTAAGCCAGACCACACCCTTTTGCGGACAGTTTCTGATGGTCAACAGATACTTTTGAGGACGACTGATTGTTAGAAAGTTTAGATCTGCTATAGGATCACTTGGTGCTTGTGAAAAATGCATGTTCCCGGAGCTCTCTATCCTAGATTCTGATTCAACAAGTCTGAATTAGACCCTGTTATACATTTCTTAAAAGTATGCTTGATATTTCTTTGACAAGCTAAAGTTTTATAAACATGGTATAAGCTATTTCTTTTAAAAAATTGAAAATGAAAGGAGATTAAAAAAAAGCAAAAGTTAGGTGGCAGGACCTTACATTCAGGCATTATTGGAGTATCACATTCTTCTGTTTAAACATCAAGTTTCTAGGTTAGTAATATCAGCATCACAGATAATCTCTAAAAAAGCATATCTCAACCATAATCTGTGCCTTCTCCTTTGTCTAATGCTCTCATCCTAGGCACAACCATATATGATACTTTTAATCATTAACATTAAGAAAAAAATGGAATTTAGGCATGAAAGTATTCTTTTTGAACAAGGTATTTTTAAAAGACTTGTTTAAGAACATTCCTGTAAGTACGAATATTATGTTAGGGACAAAGTATTGCAAACGGTGACGCCTATTAAAGTGACACAGGACTCAATGGGACCAGCATTCCATTGTATTTTGACTGAGATTTGAATTAGTGAAGAATTGAAATACCCACATAATTTCCAAAGCCAGGGGAGTGTTGTGGAGATGAACATTTGCATTGTAGTCTCCCAGTGTAAGAACCTCTGTTTTCAGTCACAGTTCCCTACTGCTCAACTTTTAAAATCAGTTCCCTGTATGTATCAACAAGTCCAGTTTACATTTGCCTATAAGGTATATGATCTCCTATTACATTTATTTAGACTTTATAAGGATTAGGACCTTTCTGAGTTTTCCTGTACTTGACTGATTTTCTTTTTGTAATTCATAGACTTTTAAAAAAAAGTTCAGTGCCTATTTAAAAATTGTATTACTCTAGCTAATACATGAATACATGTTCATTGTAAAAACCCCAAAAAGTACAAGAGTATATTGACTACATACTTTACTAATTCCTCCATCCAATATCACTACAAAGAGATAGCCAGTGTATAGTTGATATGATTCTTCCGAGACATTTCTGTACACACACGAGCACATGTACACACACACACGTGTGCACACACACATTTTAGTGAAAGTTTGAATAAATGGAGTTGGGTTCAGGTTATCTGATACTTTATTCACATGGCAATGCACCTGGAAGATCTTTCCAAGTTGACGCATAATCTGCTGCTTCATATTTTATCACTTGCAAAATATTTTATATTTGGGCTGTATTCTAATTTATGTAATTCTCGATTATTGATAGACATCCCAAGTGTTTCCATGGACATGCTTCCAACCATGGACATACAGGAACCCTGTGTTTTGACTTTCTGCTTTTCACATCTCTCTCATGATTTTGTTTCGAATAACAAAATTAATCCCCAGTGCCATTCTTTCCCCAAACACCCAAACTCATGAAGTTCTAATGTTATTTCTATCACTCCAGTTATGTTAGGACTATTAAGAATGTCGGTCTTTTTTTTCTTCTTAATTTAAAGTGATGCATGCTTATAAAATTAATGTTTCCTGGGAATTGAATTTTATTCCATTTATAAGACGAGCATAACCACTGTGTGTAGACTGCCAACTTTGGCTCATATTGGATGATATAATGAAGAAAATGTATGTTTAGATTGTTGGGGCTGTCTTCACTATTTTATATTACCTGGCCAATGTACAGCATCATTATGTAAAAATTATATTTTTGTTAATAGTCCCAAATAGTAATTTCCAAACCATTTTGTGGTTTTTCAGAGCTCTACTCCTAAAGATGAAAATGAAGCATTTAGGATATATGCATAAGGGTCTTAATTAGTCCTTGGATTGACTTTGTTAATGCCACTCTTAACCTTTCTCTAACTGATATGACCTCCACAAAGCCTCTTACTGAGCTTGGTTTGTTGTTAAACCTTAAATTATATCTATGATGTTTCTGATAAACAAAATATTCCATTATGTATAGAAAATCTTCAACAGTAAAATATATGACATCTATGAATATTTGCCTGTGTAATCACCACTTTCTCTTCACCTTTTTCCTTTCTCTTTCTCTTCACCCTTTTTTTCTTCCTCTTGTCAATAACCTGTAAGGTGTTAGGCAAGTTTATTCATCTTTATAAGCTTCAAATGAATATAATACATATGCAAAAGGATAACTGTAAAGAGTAAGATAATACTATGAAGTACAATGTCTGACACACTCTATAATTCTGACTAAAATTTGTAGTTTTATGTCATATAAATTTTGCATATTTATTGTTAAATTCATTGTTTTACTCATTGTTCTAGTTATTTTAAATAAATTATACTTGAGTGTTTTTATGATATATTCAGACAGTGAACTCATTAATTCTAACAGTTTTAAAAAATGTTTTTTCTAGGTAAATAATTCTGTTCTGCAAATAAAGGCAATTTGTTTCTTTTCCATTATTCTTTGTTTTATAAATACGTTCAGTCTGTGTTGAATCTACTTCCAAACCAGTGTGAAATAATCATTGTTATTATAAGCATCTCTGTTTTGTGCTTTTTACTTAAGGATCTAGAGTTTCATTACTAAGTATGATATGACTATTGATTTGAGACTGTTGTTAATTGTTCTTCCTAATCATACTAAGATTCCTAGTTTTAAAAGAATTTTAATTTAAAAAAGTTGATGAATTTCAGGCTTTTCCAGATCTATTTAAATTATTTTTTTTCAGAGATTTTCCAATATTTATGCTTATTCATTCTTTTAAATGGACCCTACTTATTTGTGATTTTCCTCTCATATAATATTAATATTATCCTAGTATTTTATTTAGATTTTCACATAAATTATTTTGCTTTGTGGTTTTTATTTTTAACCATCTTTGTCATATTTTGCTATCGATGTTCCCCTAATTTTATAAAACAAATTTACCTTTTTGTCTTTTTCAAGTTCTGTAGCATATATGAGGAAATATCTTTGTTGTAAAAAGTATAGAGATCGATCCTTTCCCATTATATATGAATCTGGTCCTTATTTGTGTATAGTTCTTTAACAACATTTTCTATGTCTTCTTTGTTTATTGGATAGTTAAATATTTCTTCAGCTTCTTGAATACTATTGCTAATTTTTTCCTCAAAATTATTCATTTTGATGAAATATTAATATTTATAAATATTCTTAAAATTTAAATCAATAAGTTGTATAGTTATCGGCCTTTTAATTTTTACATATATTTTTATTCATTGGTTTTGTTAGAGTCTCAAAAAGACATTTATTGGTTTTATCAATAATCAATTTTAAGGTCTTTTTGTTACTGAACTAATATCTTCTTTTATCTTTTTGGAAATTTTTTGATTCTCAAGGGTTACGAGTAATTTCCAAGTCTAGTGACCTTCTGAACCCCTCAATACCATTCCTTTCATTAACTGAATGTGTCTGGCTTGACTTCCCTGGTGAAACACTTCCCTGAAATACTCTTCTAGTTTTCTGTCTGCTTTCACTATTTGTCTTTCTCTTACTTCAAAGTTTTCTTCTTCCAATTTCAAATATTTCCCTAAAGCAACATTTGGTCCTTATTTGCTTTACAAACCTCACCCAACCTCCATCACAGTGAGAAGTCAATAAGGCTATATCCTCTTATGTCATTAACATTCTTAGTCCATCTGCTAACATTTCCATTAAGAAGTTTTGCTCTTAAAGTGAAGTCATAAACTTATCATAAGTAATTCCATGTCGTCATTTCCTGATCACTAATAAATGAATCATTTCTATTCTAAATCTTTTTATCTCTAAGTCCTGAAATTATCTAAATCCTTATCCCCTTCCTGCAGCTGCAGAAACTAACTCACTCCTGTATGGAGTGGTCTTACTGAAAGATCTTCACTGGTGCTCTCTCCTCTTTATCGGACAGCTCCCTAGCTGGAAAGCAAACCTGGTGATTTAAGTAAATGTTCAATTTGGAAATGTTTCAGTCTCCCTAAATTTACCAGTGAATCTTCGTAGGTTTCCTCTTTTCCTTCTTTTGGAAGAAAACTCATCAATGTATAACCCTTGGGAAGATTTTCTTTCAATGGTAAAAGCTATTCTTGCCTTCAGGAGACAATTGAGATTTTAATTCAGTACATTTGTTCTAAACAGTGAAATCATTGCACTATTAGGTAACCCCTGGTATAAGTTCTCAAGAAAACCTCATAACATCTTATTACATATGTTGCCCCTGAAAAAGAGTCCAAAACTTGGAAGATAATATTAGAAAGAATATTGTGGTAGTGGAGGAGGGATACACATAATATATTTTTTTCTGGAATTTTTATTTTCTATAATGAACTTGAATTACTTAAACATGGGGGAATAATACTCTGCCTTTGTGAGTTTACTTTTAGTACTGTAGAACAACGAATATGAGCTTTAAACATAGACATACCTAATTTCAAATCTCAGCTCTCTATAGTGTAACTGAACACTATTACATCCTAAACTCTATATTTGGTGAAGGAGTAAGAATTTTTGTTTCACAGAAATATAAATGAGGTAACAAATTCAATCTTTCTCCTTAAGGGTAATGACATAGTAATTGCTAAAGAAATGTTGGTATTTCTTAAATGCAAAAAAAAAAAGAAAGAAAATATTAACAGTTATGTGGACTCTGATTTTCATTTTATATGATCGCTTCATGTTAACTTCGTTAATTTATGTGTTGATATTGCTCACTGGTTGGTCTCAGGGTGGGACTCAAATGGTTCTAACCACACTTTTCCATAGACATTCTGCTGCTTAAAGCCTAGAAATTGCCTTTTATAAATCAGTGTGAGATTTGGAGGGCAAAACCTTAGGTCAAGATGGAAAATTGTGACCCTGCTTTAAAGGTCTAAGTTCACTAAATTCAATGAGACACTCTGGATACTAACATAAGGTGCTCTCCATCTTTAAAGGAGTCTGCAAGAGGAGGTTTAGCAATTAAAAAGAAAATGTTCATTTAGTAGAGTTATCAAAATTGATTCAGCAATGTTGCAAATGTGATGTGAGAATTGATGGAGCATTTCTACTTAATCTGGGCATTTAACTTGTCTAAGTTCACTAAATTCAATGAGACACTCTGGATACTAACATAAGGTGCTCTCCATCTTTAAAGGAGTCTGCAAGAGGAGGTTTAGCAATTAAAAAGAAAATGTTCATTTAGTAGAGTTATCAAAATTGATTCAGCAATGTTGCAAATGTGATGTGAGAATTGATGGAGCATTTCTACTTAATCTGGGCATTTAACTTGACTAATTTCAGTAGTGTTTGCAAAAAAAAAAAAAAAAAAGGTTTATGGCTAGCAATTACTTTTTTCGGTGATGTTTTTCTGGGCATTTAACTTGACTGATTTCAGTAGTGTTTGCAAAAAAAAAAAAAAAAAAGGTTTATGGCTAGTAATTACTTTTTTAGCCGTGATGTCTTTTCATTTTCAAATGTGTTTCTGGGAAAGCTTGAATGTTGGCTTTTTGGAAAATGACTTTATTTTCTACACAAAGGTCATTCTCAAATGTCAAACATCATTGGATAGTTGTTCATGTTTCATTTTTTTAATATCTGGAATGCTGCATTTTCCAGACTTGTTTTTGAGGTCAATGTAGCATTTTGAGGTAGTGGGAAATTCTAGTTCTCTGAAAACATAGTGTTTGAGAAAAACATAGGGCACTGTTACATAGAAAAAATTAAGTTCTTGTGTGATTCAGTTGTGCCCTTTATGAATAATTAACAGATTGCTCATCTGGTAAAGGAGTTCAGTTCTTTCTCAGCCACTTACTAAGAAGAATTGAGTACTGTTGTGAGAATTTTATTCTTTTAATGACAGTGGAATCAGAAATCCTTTACAGTTTAAAGAGGACACCAAAATTAATGCCTTTGCAGTCTAAATAATTTAAAGATTGAATGTATATATTTCTCTGATTTTTAAGTGGGCCTCCTCCATAATGAATCTAATGTGGCCTAGTACTCACACTTTTAAATGCTTTATTGACAATATAAATACACCTTCTTATTTATGCTCAATAAAGGAAATTTTTGGAGAGGCAAAATTAAAAGGGTATCTCTTGCCAAGGGTGAAAGCATTAGGAAAGAAGCAGTGTGATACATTACTCACCATTAAAATATTTTCATTATATCTAACATCATGTTAATGGCACTATAAGACTACACTCTTTTGTAGGGCAACTTAATATCAATTCACATTATAAAGCTCTTAATTTAGCATATTTTCCTTCCCATAAAGTAGCAAGGAAAACCTACAAAGCAGTTGGACAGAAGCTGCAGCTAAGATTATAAAAACTCTGAACAAACATTAGCCTATTCTATATTCCATCATGATTAATATCATAAAACCACATATTGCAATTTAGGAAAGTAAACCATGCAAAGTGCAGGGATATAAAATTAATTTTAAAGTTGAAAGGGATTCTAGTGGTCTAATTAACTGTATGGCCTTTTATTTGAGAGCATGGCTCATCAATTAGATGTGATTTTTTTTGAATCCCAGACCAACACATCTTAGCTGTATAATGATGGACAAGTAATAAAACCTCTTGTAAGCTCATCCTTTTCATATCTAAAATGGGACTAGTAATAGAACCTAACTTATGAGGAAGGTAGCACTTAAATGTAGTGCCTAACTCATTGGAAAGAATTCTAACACATGGCAGAATGAGCTGATGTGGATGGACCCCAGACCTACTATAAACTTATAGAAGTGTTGGATAAAAGGTAAAGACAGCAAAAATGAGCCAGGCTGAAAAGAAACGGAAATGTATAAGTGTCCATAAAATATAACAGTAGTAGTAAAAAGACAAAAGACAAAATGTTAAGGGTAAGCTGGGGGGCTTTGAACTGTTTTGCACAGTTATAAGCTCTAAATGGCTAAAAATCAGGATTTCAGTTCTGTTTGGTGGGGAAGAGAGTGTCCTCAGCCAGTGTAAGTTGGGGAACTAAATCCAACTACACAAAACCTGGGGCATCAAAGAACTGCCCTTTCTGTCAAAGGAGAGCTAGAGAAATTTCACTCAATGGCTCTAGGAAACTAGAGAAGGAAGCTAGTCTTCTTTCAGAGACATTTGCAGAGGGAAAAAAGAGTACCACCACTGCCCCCCCCAAACACACACACACACACACACACACACAAATACTATCACATACCAGGTCGGTGTATGGTGTGAATTTATACTTTTGTGATGTCGCAACTTAAAGTCAAGAAATTTACTGCCATGGAAAGAACTCTTATACTGAGGATTATAGGAGTTTCATGGTTGGGGGAGTAGCAGAATATTATGCAAGATGAACCTTCAAGAGAAATAAGATGAGATAAAATAAAGTAAAACAAAATAAGCTATGAGAGTAAACAAAGATCGTTCAGGAGAATCAGACAAAACACAAGGAGCACACTAAGAACTAGAAAAACAAAATCCAATAAACCGTAAAAGATATATGTTTAAAGTAATTTTTAAAGGAATAGAATAATAAAGAATAAATATAGAACAACAATGGCAGAAAAATAGAACTACCAAAAAATAAAACATATAGTCACTGAAGTTAAAAATTTAATAAATGGATTAAGCACTAATTTGGACACTCTCAAGAGATGTGTTTGTGAATTGGAAGATAGATCTGAAGAAATCCCAGATTCAATAAGATTAAGATCATGATATTTATCCAGTAATAATAATGATTTCTCCCCTTCCTCTCTCTCTTTTTCCTCTCTCCCTTCTGAAATACTTTTTAGTCCCTTACAAGGCACAGGGTACAGTGATAGACTAGACAAATAAGACTACTATTCTTATGAAGCTCACAATTTAGTGGGTTGATAGATACAGTTATTAAATGAATATACAAAACAAAACCTATACTGGTAGGTTCTGTGCAGAGAATTAAAATCAGGTCTAGAGAATGTCTGTATAGGTACTTTGTATTTGGCTGTCTGGCAGAGCCTCTTAAAGAGGTGAAATTTTAGATAAAAATGACAAGAATGAATCAGCCATGCAAAGATCAGAAGAGTTTTCCAGTTGAAGAAGTCAATTAGTGCAAAGGAGAAATGAGCTATGTATGTTTAAGGAACTTTAAAAGGCCGGTATGACTAGAACATGGTGAGTAATGGGGAGAAGAATATGAAATGATCTTGAGGATGTAGGTTGGGGCAGATTATACAGAGCTCTTAATAAGAGTCAGGATAAGAAGTTTGAATCTTATTCTAAGAGTTGGGGAGATGTATAAGGATTTTAAGATGGGTATTGACATTATCTGTTTTGCTGTTTAAAGGATCTGTCTGCTTTGTGGAGAGTGGATTATAGCAAGAGAAGTGGTAGCAGAGGTGAAGGTAGGTACATACAGTTAGGAGGCTATTGCAGTTTTCCAAGTGCTAGAGGCCAGTGGGGTTTGGACTAGAATGGTAGTGGTAGAGATGAAGAGGTGATGACAGATTTGGAATATGCTTTGGATGGATAGGAGTTGAAAGCTGATAGAATATGGGGTTTGGGGAAAAAGAAGAATCACAGATTCTAGGAATCAGATAAATCCATGTAGGAATTATTTCTACAATATTCATTACTCACTGCTTAAGCATTTCCAGTGATCAAAAGCTTGGTACTTTGCATGGTCATCCATTCCTTTTTATGCACCCCAAATTATTAGAAAGTTCTTCCTATGGATTTTAACCCCTTTCCAACTAATTCATTCTTAATAAACAACATAGTTTATTTATATTCCTGCAACATGACAAGTTTCCAGAGAGTCAAAGAAAATTACTATTTCTTCCTGAGATTTTTTTCAAGCTAAACATTCTCAATTTTTTTATTCTAATAGTTCATTTTTATGGACTTATAGCACTTATAATTCTATAGTGAAATCTGATTATTTAAATTTGCTGGAACTTTCCTACCAGATTTTACTCTCCAAAATGCCTTATCCATTGAGCACTCAAAATTTTATTCCCAAAATAAGCCTGACACTAAACTATAATTTTTGAGACAGTCTTCACTCCAATTCTTACCATTTTACCATTCTGAGCACTCTTCTTTCCATGTATTTTACTTTCTCATTAAAAACGACAACCAAAACTAAATGCTAAGTAATCCAAAAGATTCCATACTTTAAAAAATGCAACCAAAGTTTAAATTGAGATTTAGTATATCTATTGTACAATGCTGACTCGTCAAACTTTAGACATCAAAAAAGCCACATCTATTTTAAAATAACTTGTTAAGTCAGGTGTACCCCAGCTGGGAAGATACCCTCTGAGACAAACTTCTGGCAAAGAAATAAAAATATATGGACTATATAGATTTGAAGAGAGATTATAGTTAATTGGAAAGTACAAGGTAAAACATTAAAAAAAACTGCAACACAAAAGAAGTTATTCTTCCTTCAGGGAAGCAAAATCTTAATTGCTTCTTCTACTTGAGTCTTGGTAAAAAAGTTCACTATAATTAGATAATCAGAGCTGTGTTTCCCTGTAAAGATTGAGGTGAGGGAGGAAGAATTAAACTGAAATAGATTTAGTACACAGGAGATTCCATCCTAATCCCCTTTGCCTGTGCTTGGCAACTTGGTCGCCGTAGAAACTCGGTCCTATAATGATGAGTAAACAACTTTGGACTCCTTGCTAGATAATGTTAAGGTTCATATATGGTTCAGAAAGTACGACATCAGCTGAAAAACTATGTTTAATGGACATTACCAATGTGAGCTACCTAGATGCCAGTATAGGAATGTCAACTTGTAATCCTAGAGTTGTTATCAATGTGTTCCCGAGTTCTCCAGTCTTCTGAGGGCTATACTTTAGTATAATTTTTACACAAGTGCTTGGCTTAACCTGCCACATAATTTAGAACTACAAATTGAATATCTCCCTAATATTTCTAAGAATTCTTTGAGAGAGAGGTTATATATATTCTTTTCATGTATTACTGTTCATTCTTACATTATTTTAGCTATATTATCAATTATTGCTTTGTATTTTGCTTCTGAGGCTATTCTCTTTATTCTGTCCCTTGCCAATCCCAACATGAAATCAATGTATCTTTTCTTTAATCACCTTCTTTTAAATATCTCTAACAGGGTAAGTCAGCTTTTAGAAAGCTGGCTCTAGTGAAGAAGGATTATATTTCACCCCAGCATACTACATACATTTATACTTAAATATCACAGTTATTAAGATTGCTTCTGATATTCCCTCCACAAAGAATTTCTTAGTTTTCTCATCTGCTGCAGTCTTCCCACCATTATTATGGACACCCCACTTTTCATTCCTCTCCCAAGATCTTTTAAATTCATCTCCTTTCTCTATTGTCCCCAGTAAACCTCACCTTCTCTCCCTGGCAGCCTTAGTAAATTTCAAATTATTAACCTGTGAGTATTTATTCAGGTCTCCATATCAAGCCCTAAGGCCTATCTTCACATAACCAAACTGGACCATCAAGATAGTTTGATAAACCTAAGACAGTTTTCTGCATTATTTCTGACAAGCTTTTATTTTTATTTTACCATTTATTTATTCACGAAATATTTATTTTGAGCATCACATGTTTATTAGAAAAAAAATCGAAATGCATAGCTAGCAGCACCTCTCATAAGGGAAATGATTAACTTGCTTTCATAAATGCTGAGTTTGCTAGCAAAATATCTAGATGGCACTGTAGTGTAGGTGGTCTGGGGAATGTAGATCAGCCTATGGGAGTGAGAAACTGTTGTTTTCTTAAAAGCAATACCTAAGTCTGTAGAAATGAGTGAGATTTTCTAAGGCAGTGAGTGTTGAGGCAGAACCTGAGGGACACTCACATTTAAAGGATGAAGAGTCACTAAAGCAATGAAGGAAATAGAAAAGCAGTCAGGAGGAGAAAAGCAAATCAGCAGCTTTGAAAGCCAAGGAAGATAAGCATTTTAGGAAAAACTGTGGGTTGGGGGAGGGTGGGAGGGTGTCAAATGCTGAAGGAATCAAGCTGGATGTGACAGTTCCTAAGAGGTAAATGACTTTCAAGAGAGCAGTTTCATTCAAGGAAGGAGGCTTGAAGTCAGATTGTCTGACATTCGGTGAGTGGGACAAGAGGAATGAGAGGATACTCTTTTGAAAGTTATTTTCCATTTTGTTCTCTGAACAATTCTTTTCCCTACTTGCAGGGAATGGAAAGTAATAGGTTTAGCACTTACCCTTTAATAATTGGAAATTGGGAGTTCAATTTTCCCAGAGAAAGTTCTTCATGACTATATAGGGGACTGAAATGAAAGCAAAGTACAGCTTGCAGTAGTAACTCAGAACCCCCCACAAGAGGCGTGGAAGAAAACCAAGACAATGGAAAGTTGGCTTGGGGAAAAATACATTCGGTGTGCTCAGTTGAGGTGTTGGTCTTTGAGAAAGAGAACATAAAGAGAAACAGAAAGAGAACATAAAGTACCAAGTAAATGGAATGAAAAAAAACAATGTCTAAACACATGCTGGTAAATGCAGAACTCCAACTATGTAAAGGAAAATCCTAAGAATAGTTTCCAGAAATAAAAGCAGATATCAGAAGACATCTCATAGACAATAGCGGATCCCAGGATTCATTGTAAAAGCTATTTTCAAAATTCAGTGAGAAAAAAACTACTTGCCCTTAAATTTCTGGGCCCAGCCAAGCTAACATTCAAGTGTGAGGGCAAAATAAATCAACTTTAGACCCCTTCTTTATTTAAAGCATATACTTGAACAAAATTTAAAACAATTACAAGAAAGAAAACCAACCAAAAATTAATATAGTAATTAAGACTAAATTATTGAAGTGCAATGGACAAATATAGCAGCTTGGAAGTAAATGACATGTGAGTGTCAAGACAAGAACAAGGACGAACGAGTTCTTGGTTTGGAAATGAGTACAGGTACTGATTCACTGAAGAAATCGATAGATTAAAAAATATGTTTACATGTAACAAAATTACTGTATAACACATAAATAATTGAATTAGGGTATCTAGAGGGGAAAAAAATAACAGTGAAAATTCCTATCAATCCAAAAAAGACAGGAAAGGGGAAAAATAAAAAAAAGGAGGAAAACACGCTGAAGAGAGACCCTAATGTAAGATGAAAGAAATAAGTTTAACATTTTAAGAAATATAGTAAAAAAATATCAAGAGATTTAATTTCCTGTTAAAAGGAAGAGACTCAGATGGGATTTTTGAAATTCAGCTATATATATTGTATATATGGTATATGCTTAAAATAAAATGACACTGAGGGGCTGAAAATAAAATATGGAAACGTGGGAGACAAATGTTATAATAAAGCAGGCATAATAGTATTAATATCAGATAAAAGAGGAATATTGAAATATTGAATATGAAAAAGCACTAATCAGAATAAAGAGCGATGTTGTGTATTGATAAAAATCAAATAGACCAAAAAGACCTAACATTTTCTCTCCCTACACTACTTATTATGAAGTATATTAGGATGAGCTTTTGGAAGAGAATGTGACAATATCAAAATTTGAATTGTACTCTCTCATAGAAAAATCGCTTTTAAGAATCTCTCCTTTGGTAGCAAACCTTGAAGGCAACAGAAATGTCTAGCAATCAGAAAATAGGGGGGAATAGTATGATGAAAGTGTAGATGTGTGAATGTGTGTCTTCTTGAGGATTTTAAAAAATATTTTGAAAGATTAAGAGAATGGAATGAGAAACATTCTCTCCTGAGTTATATAGAGACTAAACCAGTGTATAACAAAATACATTCAAATTTAAAAGAAAGAAAACTCTGAAGATATACAAAAGAAATCAATAAGACCACAGTATTTTGGGGGAACACGATGATATGGCTTCTGTGTCAACAGTTTTAATTTAAATGGTCCTCTTAACCAGTTCCCATTGAATGCTATGAATGAGATACTCACTTAAATTATTTTTATCTGAAGCAATCTACGAATAACAGAAATTAAAAGTTATTAATCTGACTAATATATATATGACTGCTTATAATTAGCCTTTACAAAGAGCTGGTTAGTAAATTTCATATTTATATAAAATTTTAAATGCCTTAAATATCAGACTAGGAATAAGTGTAAAATTTTCTCTCACAAAAATCAATTTTTGTCTGCTCTGTTCACTGCTATATCTCCAGTGCCTAAAATCCTATCTGGAGTGTAATAAAGTGCTCATTTGATGTTTGTCGAATGAATGAAATTGATTTATTCCCAAATATCCTGGAAAGTTATATTGTCTTCTAAAAATATTCCTCTCCAATGTGGATGCTACTCGTAGCATAGATGCATACATACCTTTAAATGAGTATTAGGCGATCTCACACCTCATATGCAGAGTAAACCTTAGTTTACTGCTTAGGTATGGATCAAGATAACCGCTCAAAATGATTGAGTTAAGAAAATGTTTAGAAGCAACCAATACAGCTCTTTGTTGTACTTAGACTCTAAGGTGCATATATGTCTGTGAATAGACCCGTTAATCAAGCTTCGTCAGGTCCTTTAGGCCTTTTAGTCTGTTGAGAGATAGCCAATGGTCCAACTTCTGACGTGAGAAAATAATGTAACTTTACAGCTTTAAAAGGCCTTAGATCATGTTCCCAGAAACTCTTTTGCAAGAAGAAAACAGTCAAGAGACCTTAAGGTAAGATGTTCTGAAACATGAGCTATGTCTACAGGTTGCCCATTTAATTTTTACCCTTCCACATTCAACTTTAGTCTACATCAGTTGAAATGGTCTTGTCTTTAGGCACATGAAGCACTACTTTGAAAAGGCTAATCATTTTTAGTTCTCTCTATAGAATGTCACTTGAGTTTCAGTACTAATAATGATAACTTATGGAAATAAGTTTGAATATATGTGAATTGACTATAAGGGTAATTTATATCCTAGAAAAATAATAAAAATATTTTCCAATTATATTCATTTGTCTCTGAAAAATAAGCTAAAAATTTAAGGGAATGGCTAAGGTGATAATATTTTTATTTTTAAAAATTATTATAAACACCGTGTATGTTCTAGTAGAATAATTTTCATTAAGAAAGTCAGTATTGGTATTTCCCTCAGTAAATATGTATACAACGATACCACTTTAAGCTAAAAATTCTGTGATAAACTGTAGAAATATACCAGTAGATAAATGGTAAAACATAACTAGAACTGTTTATTTTGATATTTCTAGATTCTCTGAAAAATTTTTCTGTATGAACATAATGGATAAGTTAAAAAGGATAAAAGACAGAATAAATCCTCCTCTCTCACCTGTAGGTACAAAGAGTATACCTTGAAGCCAGGTGACTCAATCTAATATAAATTAAATGCAGTAAAGATATGTCAGAAATATCTAGATACTAGTGTCTTATGAAAAACAGGCATTTCATGGATTATATATTGAAATATTTTGGTTAAGCAATCATTTATCTAATCTTTTAACCTTCAATCAGGGTGTAGAATGTACTATTTTTTATGGAATGTCTTATTAAATTATTTCTTTTAGTAACTATGCATACTGTGATGTCGCTTTAAGTTAAATTATTCTGTACTTTACTGTTATAATAAATGAAAAAGAGCTTTGGCAAGTTTAAAAGTACCATATGGATATGAGCCTTAATTTTTAAAAAAGGAATAATTTCTCTTAGAAATTCTAAATAAATATATAATATATAATACAATACACATAATGTTATGCAAAGGTAATATCTATCGAAAATATCAAACTAAAAAGTATCACTTTTTTTAAGCATAGATTTTCTTATAGAACTCTTTTTCTATAGTCTTTGGGGATCACTAAATTGTTCTAGTTGCCTACAATTTGGACCCAAT
Organism: Pteropus alecto; assembly: GCF_000325575.1. Classification (NCBI taxonomy): domain Eukaryota; kingdom Metazoa; phylum Chordata; class Mammalia; order Chiroptera; family Pteropodidae; genus Pteropus; species Pteropus alecto. Next base: position 24,068,323 of record NW_006494614.1, on the reverse strand, counting down.
GGCCCAAAGATATACTCAACCTGCAGTAAGTTGGAACTCGACAGCATTCTGTGTGGTTCTGATTCTTATTCTAATGGAGATATTTCTATCCAACTGCTTATTCAAGCTTAAATGGATAATTGCAGTAGCCCTCTAAAAGTGTATCTTGCCTCTATTTTTGTTTCTCTACAGTCTACTCTCCATTCTTCAATTAGAGTAATCTATCTAAATTTCAAATCATGCCATGATACCCCACTTAGTCCTTTTAAAAACCTTCAAAGTTTTCACAGTTAATCAGAGATACATTCCAAAGTTCTTAGTGAGGCATGAGAGGCTTTCTATGGACCTGACTCTCCCTCCCCTAAATCTCTTCAGGAACACCTCTTGTCCCTCCTCTTTATACTTTATATTCCATTAATAAGTAGTAACTTATCGTTCACCCAGCCCTGAACATCTGCTGTTTCAAAGTTCCATATCCTCTAACCACACATTTCTTAAGTCCTTAGATCACTATTATATCCTATTGTTTTCCCTTCAGAAGAACTTGGCTTTCCATCACTAGGCGACTCATTTATTTTTTGTCCTTCCAGGGAAGCCTGAAAGACAAATCTTGTTGTCATTCCCAGAGCAGCATTCCCCTCCATTTGGAAATCCTTGCAAAGTCTACTCTACACACAGAGGATCACTCTGCGTTTCAGAAATCTTGTCAGGAAAGCAAATAAACCCTGTTCTCGTTAGAAAAATATAGAAATACTTCATCCAGGGACAATTCAGTTTACTTTCTTATATTTCAAATTCCCTAAGATCTTATTTAGCAATAATGTTTTTGAAATCTTACAGTATAAGAGTTTTAATCTTCTGCAAAAATTGTTAGAGCTTGCAGTAAAGCATCTTATTTTGCTACTGATGTACTAATGTGCTAAATTAAATTCTGATGCAGGTCAACAAGAAAAGACATTCAATTACTAGTTTACTATTGGAAATGAAATTGCATTTATCATTTATGTGTTTCTACATTAATTTTCTTCATCACCAATGAATAAAATATTTTTTCAAACAAACCATTACTGATAGTTTATAAAAAGTCAATAGTTAGCTCAAAAAACGCGTGAGGTCATAAAATACAAGTGGATAATATATAAGAAATATTAACAAATAATTCCTATATGATTACATGCATTGATAATTTCTTACATAGAGCACTATATCTAATTTACTAACATTTCCCAGAAGAAAGACAGAAAATAAGCATAAAAATGATAATTTAAGGGTTTATCTCCTCAATTTTTAGAAACATTTTAGATATGATGTTTTACTATATAATTTTCAAATACATGTTTGAGAAGATCTGAAAAAAATTATCATTATATGGAATTATTTCAAAGTTTCTATTTTGAATAAAGATAAAATGTAGCATCATTGTCATTATCTAGGAGTATATGTACTAAATATATTTGATAATCATGTCTATAAAATATATTTCATAATTGAAATAATAACTAAACAATTGAATTGAAACATAACAACTAAATTGAAACCAAACATTTTTAATTTTTCTACAAACATACTAACAGTATGTCCTTTGACTATTCTATGTTTTGTACATTTTTGGAAGTGGCATAAAATTACCCATCTACTTAACAGAGTTATATCCAACTTTCTAATAAAGTCATTTCTGTGACAGTATTTTGAAAAGCAAGATTCTGTTTTCTTATTGTAAGAAATAGAATTTTGGTCCCTATAACTAAATATCTAACTATGGCAGTGCAACCAAGAAATAATTTGAACCAGTTAACCTCTTAAATTTCAACTATGGATTTCTCAGGTACCTAATATATTTTAATATGTGTTTATTTTTAATATTAAGTTTTAATTTCCTCAAAGTTTAAGTATTTTCTGATATTTTTTAATTTGTTAAATAAAACTGTTATTCTTGAATTCTTTGGAACTTGTCTTCCATCTGCTTAGTCTACTCCTGTTTGGTTCTTCGGGAAAATAAAATTAGTAGATTTACAGTCAACAGTAAAAAGTACTTTTTAACCAATGTCCTTCAGGATTTCAACTAATGATGTTTAAGTATAAAATTCCATGTTTCTAATAGTTTATGCCAGTTCTAGAAGTGTCTTTGATTTTACAGACTCCAGACTTTTCTCCTCTAAGCTCTGTCTTTCGATAAAGTACCTGCTATGTAGGCACTCAACAAATAGTTGCTGAATGAGAGAATACAATGTTTAAGTCTGATCACACTTCAAGAAATATTTTTTTAAGTCTCAGAAAACAGTCAGATATCAATAACTAATGATCTGGGCTGCTCTTTATTATCTAAATATCTCCCAGATATACACAAAAAATTTTCATGCTATGTAATTGTGCCAGTTCTATTTCTAATATGTATAAAAATAAATGAACAAATTCAATAACTTATACTCCTGGTTAAATATGAATCTATAGTGAATTAAATACAATAATCTTATTTCAGAAAATATCTGGTTGCTTCTTAAAAGAATTTATTTGTTTAGACCACCACAATCCAGCTAGATGAAAGGAGTAACACATTTAACATCCTTACTTGTTATGGAATGACAAATGGAATTTTACTTCAAATGTCTAGTTTCATGGCTTTAAAGATGTATTTTCTTTTTGGAGACATATTAGCAAGTCGTTGTTAAGGGTCATATATAATTTAGGAAATAAATACAAAAAATGGGTCTTGAGAATGGCTTAATATTTTGATTAAAATGTATATCCTTTCATATTCCACAGGATCAGGCCATATTTAGCGAATTTCTTTGGGTAAGCTTTAGAACATTGGAGACTACATCTTATTTATCTTTGTGGTTTTAATGTCTCATATGTTAAATAATAAATGTTTATTGACAAATTAAGCTTTGCTTTAGGACAGTGAGATTTAAGTTCTTAGTAAAGTACTATTGCAGGTATTTTAATAATAACCTGAATATATTTATGGATAATAAACCTGTTGACAGAAGAAATGTCAACTGTCATAATCATACATAACTAACTTTCAAGTAATTCACTAAAAATTTTATTTTTTTCCCCATTGAACTGTTTGCTAAGCAAATAAAAAAAAAATGGTTCTAAATATGTAGAAACTTGCACTTTGGAAAAGTAATTCTTAATATGTAATTTATATAATAAATAAATGTTAAACCTCAGCTATGTATAGGAGGTGATTTCAAAATTCATAAGCCATATTTCCTTCCCATAGATGCTTATAATGTACTAGTAGGAATAAGACAATCTAATGGTTAAAGTGAAAGTCCATTACTGATATAAAGCAAAACAAAAGTTAAGAAAGTCAGAGGATGATTATGATTGGAAATAGTTCATGAAGGTGGCACCATTATTTAGACTTAGAGAAGGGCTTTTTTTGTAGACATGGCTAGAAGAGCTGGTGTTTCAAGTGAAGAAAAATGAGAGAAACGACGCAGTGACTTGACTATTTCCATGACAAATATGGTGCAGTTTGGCCATAGAATATAGGTAGTTTGAGAAGCAGTAATAGCCTAGGCTAGGATGTTTTCTGCAAAAATGCAAAGGAAGGTTAGCTAACAATGCAAAGTTAGTATTTACACTGCAAGTTAGATTGCAGTCATAACTGATATCAACTAATCTAATGTTCTGCTTGTCTATGTGTTAAAAAATAAATACATGGTAAAATAACAAATGGATATGTGTTTTTAACTTTTTGATCACTTCAATTTCACATTATTATAACCCTTGATTTCTAGACAAAAACTTTATAACTGATAATTGACTATCAACTGTCAGTTTTCAGGTCTATTTCTTTCTTAATGATCTACTTCCATATTTCTTAATGGGGGAAGAAAAGACATAAAGCAATACATTTTCAGAAGCTTTTTTTTTCATATAAATTTAATTGTATCCTACTTCCAGAATACTACTTTTTATCAAGAAGCACAGTGAAAGACCATATAATTTCACTCATATGTGGGATATAAAACTGAAAGCAACAAACAAGACAAACAAAAACTCATAGACACAGAAAACAGTTTAGTGCTTCTTAGAGGGAAAGGTGAGAGGAGGAGAGGCAGAAAAAGGAAAAGGGGGTCAAATATATGGGGACGGAAGATTTGACTTTGGGTGAACACATGATAGAATCTACAGATGATGTATTATTGAATTATACACTTGAAACCTATATAATTTTATTAACCAATGTTACCCCAATAAATTTTATAAAAAAAGAGTCTATGAGAAAATGTCTAAATGCCTAAATATGGAAGTCATCTCCAATCATTTGAGTTTTATACAAGAATGCAGTTATTTACTCACCACTTAATTGATACCATCAACATAAAGATATAGGAAATGACCCTGTACTTTCATAAGCCATGTACTGTATGTACATATGTAATATTATGCTATACATAATTTGATTTCCTTTGATTTCATAACTTGCTTTTCATTGCTGTCACCAAAACAGATCATCTTTTTCTTTGGCTATGCTATTTTTCTCATGTAACTAATGTAGTATATTATCTTTGCTAACTCAGAATCATTTGAATATGAATCAACAGTCCACGAAGAACTTATGCTAAAGGTTTACCTCAATTCACATTCACCATATAAGAGAATAATAACAAAAATAATAACTTGTTTTTTCCTAAGTTTGAATGATTTAATTGGCCTTTATTTTCACTAGAATTGAAGAAAGTAATGTCATCTTGAAAGAGAACACAAATATTTTGAAAATATTCCATTAGGAGATATGGCTGGAATCATAATACTTGTTAAATTTTACCATTGATTGCAATCCTAAAACAAAGAAGTTTTTAAAAACAAAACAAAACAAAACAAAAACAACAACAACAAAAATGCCTGGCACAAAATTATTGGCAAAAGGAACTCACTTGGTTAGGTGATAATTTACATGTGTCACTTACAAATTCAGTTTGTTTTAGGTCTAAAATAATAGGTCTAGAACATTCAGAAAATACCACCATAGTGTTGTTTTTCCATCTGAGAAAAAGAAATCGTTAGCATGTTTTCTATCTTATGGGCAATTTAGTTATATCAAGGCCTCATATTAGTTCTCACTTTTTTAAGTAATTTTTCAGGTAAATTATATTGATAGCAATAATCAAAAATTTTATTTTAAACTTTTGATTATATAAAAAATATGTGAACAAGTCCATAGATGATTAAAGAATTTCTTATCTTAAATACTGTGACCCTATGATAATGTATCTGTACCAGTGCTCATATGGACTGGTAAGGAATAGAAGGGACTAGAGTGAAGAATAGAGTGTTGATAAGGAATAGAAGTGACTAGAGTGAAGTCACTTCTAAGTGAATAGAAGTGAATAGAAGTGACTAGAGTGAAGAATAGAGTGTTGATAAGGAATAGAAGTGACTAGAGTGTTGATAAGGAATAGAAGTGACTAGAGTGAAGAATATTGAAATTTAATTTGTATTATACACATGTTTGAGAAATGTAAATCACATTCCAGCTAATAACATAAAATAGTTCACTCAAATATAAATGCCTATTTTTTAAAAATAAGTTTTTTCCCTTGTGTTTAAACTTAGTAAATCATTAAAAATTGAATATGACACTTTTGAAATTAGCATACTCCACCAACATACTCAGACTACTGAATATCAGGTCATAGCCCCCGTACAAATGTTTTTCCTTAGAATACAGATTGCAAGCTGTTATGCTGCCACCAAGTTGAAGTGTCTTCTACTAGAACAAGTAATAAAGTTACCTACTGACTAGTTAAGTTGTGGGCGTGAAGTAATTTATTTTAGTATTCCTTGCCCTCCCAGTTCCAAAACTACCTTAGTGTGAGCATCAGAGCCCCCAACTTATTTATGTAAACATACACTCTGACTTAAATGCCCTAAGTGATGGATGCACACAGACACACAAAACACATACACACAATTTAAATGATAAATTCTAGTGAATAAAAGGTAGAGCATACTGTTAATAAAGATTACTACTAAGCTTTTTTTGCTATTTCAGATCCAGAAAAGTTTTACTTATCTATATAATATTTTAAAATATTGAATAGTGCATAAGAGTCTAGATAGAAACATTTTAAGTAGTCAATTTTCAAAATTATTAAATGATATGTGATTAGATAGTTATTAGCATAATGAAACATAGTTTAGGCAGCTCATACTGTGTACATAAATGAATGGAACGAAAGGACATTGGCAGTAATGGAAAAGAGCGATGGATTTTACAAGGATAAACCAACTGGCATTTTATGAAAATTTCTATTTTTTTGCCTTGGATTTTATCTAAACTGACAAAAACAAATACACAGATTTCTCAAATTCTTCATTGTATGTTCCCTTGGTAGAATGTCTGTAAAGAATATCTGACAAGTCAATCTGTCAGGGGCTATACTTTAATATTTATGTGGGGATTTACCAGAATGGACAAAAATGTGTGCGAGTCTTTTCTCTTTACATAAAAGACAAACGTTAGTAGAATTAGTGCTTACAAAATATACAGCTTAATTGCACAAATTAAGTTATATTTTAGCAGAAGGTTCTTTAAAGATTGATGGGAACAGACAAAACAACAAGCTGGGAAATTATTCCCAAATGTTGACATTATTAGTTCTGACAATATATCTACACTACCATTAGAACATGTTTTACCCAATCATGTTTGTCATAAAAGACCTGGTCTTAAGGGCTTAACAATTTTCTTGATGTAATGGAAAGTACCACGGTTCCTGCCCCTCAGAAATTCCCTTCCCCTACCTACGCTCTTATGAGCCAGAACTAACAACTCTTTCATACATAGGCTTTGCTTTTATTAAGGTTATTTTATAGTAACAGTGCAAAAAACATGGAACTCTTGCAGAAACTAAGCATATGAATTTATAAAAATATATTACATGGAATCTGTTCTTTTGTTCAATTTATTTTTTCTCTCCCCCATTTGTCTCTGAGTTAGGCCCAGATTTTTCGCCTTTCATAGGAGGTATACTATTAAAGGATTAAATAACAGAAACCTGGAGTCATTTTAAATATAACTTTTAAACATAACTTGTTTTTTACATGTGGTTAGAAAAGAGAGGAGGAATTACTTGGAGGTGAAGCAGGAGAGCATGAGAATTACTTCAGCCACCATTTTCTATGAACTTTTGAGAACACCAAGGGCAACCTAATCTTTGGAAAAGTAGTATACTAAGTGAATATTTACCTCAGGAAAGCTAGCTTACAGGATTACTCATTCCTCAAGAAAAGTGCTTGAAAAACTTGTGGGGATGATTACTATTCAGCAAAGCACCGCAGTCAGGATTCTATCTCTGAAAAACAATAGTTAACACTGTGGTTGTATTTTTCCTGATGTATTGCTTCAAAACATTATCAGAAAAGAGTATGCCGTTTCTGTTAATTAAGCTGACTTAAAACCCGATGTGTCATTTCATTGACTGTTTTTATTGTTTCTTGAAACCTTGTTCTTGTTTATGGATTTTTTGACTTGAGCTTAGAAATATTCCAAGCAGATCAGCCTAGCAAATTTAGAATTGTGAATTTAATCAGTAACTTATAGGTATATATAGGAACATATTGCATGAGACAGTAATGTAATTTGTGACAAATGTCTACACACAAGCTTTCATATACCTTTATTCTGTCTTTAGAATTTGGAATGATGGGAGATCATACAATTAAAAGTCAGCGACCTCGATCTGTTCATGAAAAAAGGGTCCCTCAGGAACAAGCTGATGCTGCTAAATTTATGGCACAAACTGGTAATACGTTAGTTACATTTTTCTATTTATTGTTGTTAATTTAATGAAACCACTGCATGTTTTCATAATCTTTTGCTGCACATTTGTCAGTTTTTGGAGCTGATATTTTTTTGAACCATTTTTTTTTGTCACCAGTTAAAGTCCATAAATGAAGTAGCTATGAATTGAAAAGTACACAAAAAATGTGTAAGATTTATTTTCCTTTCAGTATGGGACATTTAGGAATTGCATATTATTATTTACTTATGTTAATTAACTACTTAAAATGTATCATTAAACTTTTAAAGAAAGTCAAAGTTATTTCATCAATGATTGATTATTATTAGACTTCAGAATTAGAATTTTAAGTAGGACTTTAGATGATAAAATTTAACATTTAATATGTTGAATATTTTTTCAAATGTCATACGTCACATAAATATTGATCGTTAAAATGTATAGAAATGTTAGAAACTTTTTAGAATTTAATATTTTTGATTTGAGAGTTTTGTTATATAAGCTAAATAGTAAAAACTTGACAGTCAAGATTAGTAAGCTATAATAAACACCAAATAATTAAATATCATTAAAAACGACTTTCTAGTTTATAAAATTTTTAATCCTAAATTAATTATATTCCTTTAAATACTTAAAATGTATAGAAATGTTAGAAACTTTTTAGAATTTAATATTTTTGATTTGAGAGTTTTGTTATATAAGCTAAATAGTAAAAACTTGACAGTCAAGATTAGTAAGCTATAATAAACACCAAATAATTAAATATCATTAAAAACGACTTTCTAGTTTATAAAATTTTTAATCCTAAATTAATTATATTCCTTTAAATACCTCCCTCCAAATATATATGTATATATAAAAACAAGTAAATTCATATTTTGTCTCATCATAATAAATGGGCTATAATTTCATCTAGATACATTGCATGTGGTGCATTGTTGGATGAAAGAGAGTTTAAATTGTGTTGTGAACATTTTCAAGTTTTATTTTGGGAAATTGCAAACTTACAGTTTATCTATGTCTGTATAAAGTTTTATGCATTTCAACTTAAATGATCTGTTTTATCATTGATATATGTTTCCGGTATATGACCAGCCTTTGACATGACATTCAGAATGATTTTGATTTTGATGAAATTTCCTTGAAAATGAATATTTTTTAGTTCATATATTCTTAGGATAATATTTTTTCAGAACAATAGATTTGAATTGACAATTTAAAAATGCAAATTCTTAATGCATTGTACTCTTGGTGAGTAGTAGATTTGAATACATTAGTTGCAAGTAGGTCAAAGAATTCTCAGAACATGAAGAATGTTTAGAATAAATTCTATAATAAGGACAATTCTACAATAAGGACATCTTTTTTTAGGTATATGTTGCAGCCAAATCCAGAAATGAAGAAAACTTGCTTGTCTGGATTGCTTTCGGTTCACCTTGTTAAAAGTCTATTACCGGGTTCAGGCAAATTTTCAAATTTCTAAATGTATTCTTCTCCTTTACAGGGAACAAAAAGTCTCAACCTCTGACCAGAGGCTAGGGGATGTTTGACTCTAAATTGAGGCATTAGGGCAAGGGCTGACTATTCAGCCTCCTTCAGGTGCCATCTTGTGGGGACATTTCTGAAAGATTAGAGGTGTTCTTACTTCTTGCAAAAGAGGTGGCAGACATTGGTTTACTGAGGTGCCTTAAAATTAGGGTCACTTAGGAGTGAAATGGTAAGCTATAGTTTTAAATTTACAATAATGTAGTAAAATCAGTATATGCTTAATATTATGTAATATGGCCAGAAGTTTTCCATAAATTTAATTTATGGATTTGCCTGTTACATATACCGAGAAAATTCACAGTTTTCAGCCAAAATTCTATTTGCAAATTTAAATCACAAAGAACTTTAAATTTTCTTAATGCAAAATTATTAATTTCTGTTTTCATATACTCATTCTTATCCAGACATTGTTTTGTATCTAATATTTATTAATACATTATTTGGTAGAACAGATGAAACACTTATTAAATGGATCTATGAGGAGCTTTAAAACCACTTATCCATACTGTGAACATTAACTCAGAAAAAGCAATGAACTTCAAAATTGTGGTTTGAAAATATTTATTGGATGCTCAAATTGATGAATAATAAATATTTATTATTTCATTTTAAACCAAAAGTAGTATAGGTAAATATAAATACATGTATAATACTTGTTTTAAATTTAAATTACTGTGATACTGATAAAAGACTGGAAAACTGCATTATTTTAAATAGTTTTTTAAATACATAAAAAACTTTGACACTAGGCAATCATAAAGATAAAAAGAGTTTTTCCCTTAAATGTTTTTTGAGATTGTAGTTTTGGGGAGATTAAGATAGTTTGAATACATACAGCTAAGTGTCACACAAAATTTTACAAAAAAATAATTTTTATTTATAAAAATTTTCTATTTGTCTTTCAAACCTAGAAATTGGTTTGAAATATGTAAACAATGATAGCATTTGCTAACATTAACTTGAGAACAAAGAATAATACAATAGAGGTAAAATACAATAAAAAAATTAATATAATGTTATATTAGTCACGAGGAAAAACAAAACAAAAACTATTAAACTTTATAAGAATTGCTTCTTAAAATGAGTAACCTGACTTCTCAATCAATATGATCAGTAAACCCTGTATTTAAAAAACAAGCTTCCTATAAAGTAATAAAATGAGCGGAAATTTTTTTTAAAGAGTAACATTTGGTAAATTTGCTTAATTTATCAAAATAACTTGATCATTTTTGTCAGTCCAATAATCAATATAAGCTAGTTTAAACAAAAATGGACAATGTTCCAATAGCCTAGTACACAATTTGTATTTATAGTCAAAGAAATTAAATGAATGATAAGATAGAGATATTTAATAAAAACATAAATGCCAATAAGATGGATTAAGACAAACTAGTTTATAAAGTTTTCTTTTATTCCAGTAGGAAAAAAGTCCTACCCTAGTAATATATGGCATGTTATCTAAAACAGAAAAATAAAAGTGTTTCTAATTTTATGATTTTAACATAAAGGTTATTTTAATGTTTTGTTTATAATTTAAAATGTCCTGTCATATATTATCTCATTTAATCCTCACAAATACATTTTGTGCTAGCTGTATTACTCATTTTATTAAGAAGTTCAGAGAAATAGAGTGACTTTCTCAGTCACAAAGCTAATATTCTATAGTCTTCCATCAAACACAGGTCTTTTGACTTTAATTGCAGTGCTTTTTAGTTTCCTCTCATGTTTTGTGTCAGGATAAAGAGCCTCTATAGTGCCTTAGATACAGAAATCTTCTCTATGATGTTTAATATGCCTTCTCAGTTGCAACTTAAGAAACCAAATTAGTCTATGCTATCTCCAAAGACAAATATATTAAAAATTGTCTACTTCATATTATACTTTACTAGATTAATAAATTTTTAAATATATATTTTCCTTATAAAATATATAAGCTATTTCTCACAATGACCCAATGTGCTCGACCAGAATAGTCTTCATACCTTTTGGAATGCGGAAGTGGCAGCATGGAAATCATAACTATTTAGTGGAAATGTCACTTGAAACTATAGCCTTTGCGATATAGCAAGGTCATATTGGTAGGTAGGCCAGTATTTGAGTGGCAAAATTAGATCTATAATTTGAAAGCCAGTATTTTATTTCTTTCTTTATTTTGTTTTTGATCAACAAAATGAACCAGCAGTTTGAGAGAGAGTGAAGGCCAGTTCTGAGCACTAATTATCAGTTTCTCATGATCCAGGCATCACTGTTTAGCCTGTTCAACATCCTTATAATATATTTTCAGAAGCAATCTAAATTTTTACATATTTGTACAAAAATACATTTAAAAGTAGGTCTTGATCCTGATTCATTGCTCAATTTAATTAAGATATATATTTTTCTGCCATTATAACAATGCAAGGGTAAGAGAATGATTGCTTTTGGGGAAAAATATAATTTTATTCATAACTAAATAGATTTACTTACTATAGAATTTTACTTACTATAGAATTCACATTGTTCAAGGTTTTCCAGCTTTTAATTAATAACATACAAACATGATATTTCTACTTCACTTAATCTCACCACAAGCACAGGTTGAAATATCAAAAGAAAAAAGTTTGCAATATATTTTCCTTAATTTTAAGCTTAAAATTATCATATACATATATATGTGTGGATATCTTTAATGATTATCATATTATAGAGTTTATAGAATGATTTCAATAGAATATTCTTTAATGTAAAAGAGCAAATTATGAGGTATGGCTTTAAATATTATTCAAACAGTAATCCAATCACTTTTTTATGAATTATATATAAAATGGTGAAGGCAAAAAATAGTGATATCATCATGGGTGATATATATAGTATTTCTAGAACAAACATGATCCCAACATTGAAAAGAAGCCCCATTTATGTAATATGTCATCCCAGTTATCCCTGTCTGGTCCCTTATGATATATATCCAGTTATAAATGCTTTATAATCTATGACTCTGGGTAAATAATGCAGACCAATATAAGCAAATACTTCATAAGGGTGCTACTCAAAGTGTGGTCTGCGGACCCATACTTTGTGAATTAGTTGTTATGGGCCTTCTAGGAAATTACACACTTACAACAGAATGTAAATTCAACTACTTTATCAAGCACATGTTTTATTTCAGCCAACTTTTTTTTTAAAGAAATTCTCTGTGAAGATATCAGCAAACTGAGTCACATTTTGGCCCAACCTCCTTCTGTCCCAGAGGACCAGTCTGTGGACCAGCTGCCTTGAATAGCACTGCAAGTAATTTCTAAGTCATTTACCAACCTTTCAAAAAAAGATGGACAAATGGATTATCATAGTCTATTTTTTGAATCCTATCCCAAAGGCAAATTGAAATGGAATCTATAAAATATAGATCGCTCCTTGATTTACATGAAGTTTTCAGAAACATTTTACCTGTAAACATTTTCAACAACTAAATGGTTAATTTAAATAGTTCCTGCCAGCAGGTAAATGACCCAATTTTGTATATGAGGAAAAGCAACTACACTTTTTCAAATCAGTATTAAAAATCTATCCTATACAGAATTAGAAACTCATTGTGATGGTCTTAGAAGTTATTCACTTTAAATAATATTGGGAAATGACTTTAAATAATAATAGAAATTCGACATAGTTTCAACGTGATGCTTCCTTCCTCTAAGAAAATTAATGAATTCAGACATTCACTGGCTTTTTAGGGCCCTATTTCTCAGTAAAATTTAGTTTCATATTAAATTAACAGAAATCATAGAGGAATTTTCTTTCATTTCAAGTAAAAATTACTTCTCTACTTTAGATCATGGTGAAAATTGTGGCTGAAGGCTTTCAATAAATTATCACAAAATAAATAGCTGTCATAGGATGAAAAGGTAGGAATTGCACTAGGAATAAATTATAAATAAGTGTCAGTGTTCAACACATTAAAAATTAGATATGCCCGAACTCCCAGAGCTCCACCTCATCCAGCATTAGAAAGGAGGTTGCGCAATAAAGAATTAGGGAAGGATACATCAATATATCCCTGTTCACCAAAGCCAGAGTGGGTTACCAATACATTTTGCTTCCTCTTCCATCAAAGTACAAAGCTTTAAGAGAATTGCTTCAACAGTCATTCTTTTTGAAAAATACTGACTGGCCCCTTCCTAGTGTCCATGGCACAGTGGAATTTGTGAAGAGTAGTTTTGCTAACAAGGTGACAGCAAACTTGGACCTTGCATCAGCATAATATATATCCTGCTTTAAATTTATTTTTCTCTGAAATGTCATCTTGTACCTTTTGATATACTGTCATATTTTTACATTTAAATTATTCTTGCATGCCTAATGTCAATTTTAGTATAATGCTTAGTAGATGAATATTCAAGACAGTATTTCATATTTATTTGTTGTCTTGCACACAGGTGAATCTGGTGTGGAAGAGTGGTCCCAGTGGAGCACATGCTCAGTTACTTGTGGTCAAGGGTCGCAGGTGCGAACCAGAACTTGTGTATCACCTTACGGGACACACTGCAGCGGCCCATTAAGAGAATCAAGGGTTTGCAATAACACTGCCCTCTGTCCAGGTAGTGTTAGCAGCAACTACAAATGTGGATGTTATTGAATTGTGTCATGCTACGCATTTGGAACGATTGATTTGTTATTTTCATATAAACTGGGTATAAGCATTTTAATTAGAGTGGATAAGTGTAATTCTTATTCAACTGTGAAATTTTATTATGTATGTGATTATTTCTGCTTTCAGAGCAGTCAAGAAATTACATGTGACTCCCCTACCCACTGCAACTATAAGCTTGAAATTTCTATTTCTGCTTCTAATAGTATTTAAGCTTCAATATCTTTTCTTATTTTAGATGGTGAAAATGTCCAATTGAATGTTTGAAGAATAATGTAATTTGCCAGCATGCTGGAAATATGATCTCTACCTGTTGTCTAAGGCAATAGTTGATATAGTCGTTAAGGCAGTCAGCTATTTTTCTACCATTTATTTACGACTATTAAGAAAAATAGTGCCCCTGACTCAAGGAGTTTTTGTTAGTTTATTTCATTCAACTGACTGTCCTCATCAGCACCATCCACTGTTTTGTAAACTTAAAGTCATTAATGAAAAATATATATATATTGTGCTGTGTTCTATTTAACACAATATATATATAACTTGCTCACTTAGGGTCAGATTTTCCATGTTACATCTAAGTTTTGTTCTTAGTTAATGCATACATAGATATTATAGGCGTTTCTCCCTCTCAAACCACTGACTTTCACGTAACAATAAGTACTAAAAGGAATTTGGACTTTCTTTTAAGAAGTCCGAAGCACATGATATTGTGAATCTCCAGGTTTATATTTTTGTCAGCCATTTCATGGATGGGTGATGCAAACTTTTTGACCACTGCATATGCATTTATAGCCCTTCCCGAGGCCTCCAAAAAGGGTTGGGTTGCAGAAAAGCACTGGCACTGCAGCAGCCTTTCATCCGCAAAGTTGTGCTTAAAAGTTTCCTGCTTTTTTTAGTTTCATTTTCAGAGATGGCTGATTCTGCAGTTGCTAAAAGTGAGAGTAGGGAGTGGGTGACATGGGGGAAACACAGGGATAATCCCAATTTCCCAGAAGAATGGGCAAGGGCAACCCATTAAAAGGCAGTCTGGAGGAGTTGTTGTTTAATGGGTAGAGAGTTTCTGTTTTGTAAGATGAAAAAGTTCTGGAGATCTGTTTCATAACAGTGTGAATATAACACTACTAAATTATACACTTAAAAGTAGTTTAAGCGGTAAATTTTACATTATGTATTTATTATCACAATAAAAGAAAAGACATCTGGAAAGAATAAATGTTAAAGGAAGTGATGGGCAGAACATGGAGGAAGAGTGATGCAATGTGGTGGGAGATCCCTTTATAACAGAAATGGGAGACACAAAGCCATAGATGAAGAAGGTAGGATTAAAAGCTAAACAGTGCAGAAAGCTGTAAGGAAGGGAAGACAGAATAAATAATTCCCACCAAAAACAGGAAAAGTCAGCAAGAGTAGGGGAATTGGACTAGATGAGAAAAAACATCAACTGAAAAAAAGATTCAGAGGGAAAAATATGCTTAAGTTGGTCATGGAAAGGGGAAGACAATGAAAAGATGACAAAAACAGACCATAGAGCAAACAAATGCTAGGAACGTTTAGCAAGAGAAGGGAAACAAGAAGCAGAAGGAGCTTGAGATTTTAAGAATTATAAAATTTCTAAATTTAATAGGTAAAACGTCCTCATGGGTAAATACTAATAGACTTTCAGTTGGGTGTGAGTAGAGAACGTTGTCTAGACTAATACTTTAAGCTGGCCCTATTTACAGTATTCATGTTAAGGGTTACAGGGTCAAGTTTCTTGCCCTTGGCAGTGAGAAAAATGTTAATACAGAATTAAGCTGTACTTGATATATAAATTTATCTTGTCAGCATCCTTTTGAATAATCAAGATCCTTTCAACATACAAGGAAGAGTCTAATGGCAAGTGGATCTCCAAATGGGAGTCAGAGTGGGTGCTAAAGTGTTCTCCACAATTCTCCATTTAGAGCTTACTTTCTAGCCACTAGTTATGCACATTCATATAGTTGACATGTGGAAATTTTTATCCATCTGCCAGAGACTGCTGATTAATCCCTTCACTGGGCACAGAGAATATCTGTAATGGGAACAGAGTGCTCTCCCTTTCACTCTGTGTCTGATGTCCAGAAAACAATAATATTCTATGATTATAAAGTTTTTCCTCAATTTTTTAAACCTCCTACCATTATATCTACTGAGGAAATACATACTAATTCCTAGTTTCTCTTTACTATCATATAAACATAGATTTATCTTTCTAAATTTGGTTAAATAGTTCCAATGATAAGAAATATGCATCTTTTAATCATTGTTATAGTTCAGATGTTGAATTAAAGAGAATGAAAAGAATTTGTGTAATTTCTTTTTTATTTTTCAACCATGAAGAATAATTTAACAACATTATTATTTTAAAAATGTAGAATAAATATTCCACTATGGGATGTTGGGTTAGCTTTCAAATGGTTATTGTATTTGTTATGAAATATTCTATTAAATGTTCTGTTCAGTTATTTCCCATACTAATAAATATGTATTTTTTGATATAATATTTGATGAAAATAGTGACAGAAAGTGAATTTAAAAACAAATAGCACTTTAAACAGTCTAAATATCTTTCTAAAATAAAACTTTAAACTACTAAAATTCCCAGTAAGAAAATGAGCTCAGAAATCAGTAACCCACTTGTCACACTGTGGATACTCATGTGTATTTGGCATTTAATTAATGAAAATGACACAGGACAAACTGAATATTAAAGTCACTTTCCACAAAATATGTGGAATGATAGAATTAGAGCTTATATTTATTTGCATATTAAAGGCCAATCAGTAGTGCTATAAATTAGTCACCTTTTACCTATATTATTCAAATTTCAAAAACAAGGGTTTTCTTAGTTAAATTGCATAACAATGTCTTACTTCTAATATTTATCTTAAGATAACCAGCCTGTTGCAAAATTTTTTCTTTGACATTATAGTCTCTTCAGAAACTCTTCTTACTTGAAGCAGAAAGTGATAGGGATTAGCTAAAGTAAACTAAGAAAACTAAGAAACTACATTAAATTGTGTATTTCCTGTCCTGATTTCTGACTATAGTTTTAAGATCCCTTCCAGGGTTTCTCAACCTTGTTGTTATTGACATTTCGACATAGGTAAACCTTTGTTGTGGGGGCTGGCATGAGCATTTTGGGATGTTTAGCAACATCCTTAATGTTTGAAGCTGGCCCTATTTACAGTATTCATGTTATAGATAAAATAAGAGAAGAGGTTTTTAAATACAGAAATCTTGGTAATTAGATAAAAATGCAAAATTAAAGGTATACATATAACTTAATAAAATATATTCATATAAATTAAAATATCTTGCTATAATTGATTATATATACCTGTATATAAATATATGTATATGTGTATTTTTTTCTTAGATTAAATACAGACTTACTATTTATTTTCATATCAGCAAATACAAATTGGCTTTGGTTTTCTCAAACATGAGAAAATGTAAACATCATAATTGTTTTTTTGCTATTTTTTTATATAGTATTTTTAAAATATGTTTTCCAGCAAGTTTCACAAAATCTTAAAGAATTTGTCTCTGAATATTACTTAAATTTGGCTAATTTTTCCATATTTGAAGATATTTTCACAACTATTTGGAGCAACCCAGTAGCATAAATAGAAGAGAATGGGGTTAACTCATAATTCATACATGTGTCTTTACAGTAACAACTGGGTTAGAATGTACATGCAAAAGATTCTAGATATGCTATATATCCTCACATAACTCTTCTGACACTTTATGTGGACTTCTGCTTTCCCTTACCAATGTTGAGAAAAATATGAACATCTTTTTCATCTTCTATTATAAATTTCTACTCACCCTACTCCTTCCAGTGGGTATCATTTCAAACATCTGCTCATGAACTTCCACGATCATGATAAGACTAGAGGTAAGACAGGAGCTTTTGAACCAAAGAGTGCATTTTGCCCAGCTTCTTTTTATTTGTATTATCCATGGAGTGCTATTATTTATGGTCTCAAATATTAAGAATTGGTATGAGATTGGTGATTTCACAGTGCAAGGAAGGAATCTAACCTTTCAACCCAAATGCACTTTTTGCAAAACATGTCACTATTTATTGACAATGATTATTATAAAGGAACACAAATTATGTTAGTATTTCTGATCAAGTTTGAACTTATTGCAGTGGCATACTTGGAGTATTCCTGTATCAATGAGTTATGTTAGGCATAATTTTAATTAGATCATGTTTTCTATAGAAATTTTTATTGGGAGGATTTCCAGTGCCATTAGGTTACTAGAAGAAGAAAATCATCTTCTGGTGTCAGGGCTATTAGAAATAGATCTTCATATTTGCCACTCCTTTTAAAACAGGTTCAGGAAGAAGATGTTACGCAAGTAGATAAAGGTTTTGAAATTTCTCTCCTACTAGAAAGACAGTGATTTAAACACCTGTGTTTTTAACTGACAATAATACATTTATTTTTTTTAATTTGAAGTTAAAAAGCTATTTAAAATATGTACCATCAGTTTTTAGCTTTTCCCCCTGACACCATAAAAGTCATTAATCTTGAAACTTCGTTGAAAGATTTAAGTTGGTCTTTATCTATTTAAATGCAAATTTAACTCCAGAAGAGCATCTCTGTTATCAGATTCAGTTTTCTATACTACCTTAGTTGACATTACTTTTACTTAAAAGTAACTCATTATTTTGTCATGGAGGAGAGAGGTACATTTTCATTAAAAACATGTATCCTTTCCATTAAGAAAAGGAAACATTTAAACTGTATGTCATGAATAACTGTTCTAATGCAGAAAAAGTACATGCAATTGTCCATTATTTTAATGAATTTTCTATTTATCTTTTATGTTTTGTGGAAAATAACAATGTTAACTGAATTTGTAAAATATCTTCATATTTATCTACTTGATGAGTTTTCTTTTCCTTAATTATGAGGGAAAAGATCTTTGACTTTACCTCTGCTTTTGTTGTTGAAGCTTCTTTGCTTTGTTACAGTACATGGAGTTTGGGAGGAGTGGTCACCATGGAGTTTATGTTCATTTACATGTGGTCGAGGCCAAAGAACAAGAACAAGGTCGTGCACACCTCCTCAGTATGGAGGAAGGCCATGTGAAGGACCTGAAACACATCATAAGCCTTGTAATATTGCTCTCTGCCCAGGTGAGCGTATTCAGCATTTGGTGATCTTTGCATTTGTATACTTTGTAAATGATCCATGATGTACATAGGAAATATTAAGAGCATGACCTTCATTTAGTCACATTACAAAATGTGACTTTTGGATATTGTTTCTTGCTTAAAACTTCATCGATACTATCATATGCAATGGTATATATTATTTCCTTGACCGAGTATATGCTCACCTTTATTGTATTTCCACAAATATATATAGTAATGCTTTCCATTATGATTTTATCTATACTTGGTTTTTTATCCTGTAAAAAATATAAGAAGTCTCAAAGAGTTGAAATTGACTATTGCCTTCATATTATAACTAGAGAGATTGGTTTAGAGGAAGTCCTTTTGATGTTATTCTCTTACAGTCAGTTAAAGAGTGGAAATGTGCAAATGACCATACATGAAAATGATAGATATTTGCTAGGAAATCAAATCTAGTTTTGCTGCAAGATGCATAAATGGTTAGATAATAAATGACATAATCTTTATGTGATTATGAAGACTACGTAGTCTGTTTTTAGGATATATTTGTATCATCTTAAGTTTTTCTTTCTTTTAAAATGTTTAAATTCTATTTTACCTATCCTTGACATAAAACAACATCTACAAAATGAGAAAGACTGATCTCTATTTTTCAGAAAGCCTGCAATTTATGAGAGAAAACACACACACATACCAACACGCAAATGACAGAACCTCCCAGGACTAGCATAGGCACATTTTAAAGGAAGAGACAGACTTAAGTGACAAATGACAAAGGCTAACAAGAATGGCAAAGACCAAAATAAATAATCATTCATCTACTCCTTGGGCGATTTTTCTTAGAGGCCCATTCAGGCACATATTCTGCATGTAAGCAACATAGCTGGGATATAAGTAATGTGCTTCTAACACATCGTCAAACTCACATTCAGTCCTATTTGCACTTTAAGTTCCCCAAGTTAATATCCTATGCTATGAGACAGTGATTCAAAGTTCTTCTGGAAATTTTAAGTATCTAAAACATCTTAAGACAATGAAAAACCATCCAAAATATAGATATTCAACAGTCATCTAACAAGTTTACTTGTTCCCTTTTACTTCAGAGAAAGACTAGTAGGTTCTTATACATAGAAATATACATTTAAATATGTAATGGCTATATTGAGTAACATCATTACTCTAGAGTTTTATTAATTCTATGAGTATAACTCATACATTTTAATGTCCATGTAATTATGAATATTGAGGAGCCAGAAGCCATGGTTACTTATTTGCAAATTACTCTCAGAAAACTTATTTCTGAAATCAGTTACATTCTGTCTTATTTCTGTCTTTCTATAAACATGCAGATAGGCAAGCACACAGACACATACATATATATTTATGCCCTGCCTTTTTTCCAAAGATTTGGACAAGCTTACACAAATTTTAGAATCTTTTATTTTTAAGTGCTGAGCTGTGACATTTACAGTAAATCAAATATAGTTCACTCTTATTTTTTCATGGAATGTAAAAAAGTAGATAACATGGTAAAATAAAAAATAATAGCTAAGTATAGAACCTTTTTTAATAGATTAGTTTTTATTACTTCTTTTATGTCAGTTGATCCCCAGTACAAAGATAAAATGGTACTGATCTGTTAAAATATTATCAACCAAGTTTCTTACAGTCTACTTTCCATGAACTTTTCTAGGAATAAAATGCTCGAATATCAGTAGATAGGGATACTAAGTTGTTAGAATTCAGATAAGAAAACTCATTTTCCTAAGCTGATATAGTTGTTGCTTTATCATTCAAGTAAGAACATCATCTGTTTTCAAGGTAGTTGTGTTTAACGGTATTACACTATCTTTGGAGTTACTCTAAGACCATAAAAATTGGATGTCTTTCTTTTGTATAGTTCTTCAATTTTTGGATTTTTGTTTATATTATTATTAAATTTGGCTTAACTCATATTCTCATAAATGAGCATTATGAGTCCATCTTGAATACTTAATGAATTTATCATGTACCATCTCTGGCTCCCATTATTTTCATTCTTGAATTTAGTTGCATCATAAAAGACGTCAAACTCTAACCATGTTGTTACTCAGTTTCATTACTATCTGAAAGGGAATTCTAATAGCTATGATTTTAAAAAAAGTTTTTATACTCTGCCAAAAGTTTTGGCATTGTGCTTTTAAAATATGCGAGATTTATTTGGTGTAAACATTTGGAATTCCCCTTAGAACTAATTGTCTTATAGCCAGACTCAGGCATCTTCACTAAATATAAAAGTATTGTCAAGTATCAACAAGATATAAGACACTACTAAGAAGAATATATAGTCCTTGAACTCAAATCTGTAATTTCTTCAGAAGATTCAGACATAAGCGTGTGAAAATTTGAATGTAGTTCTGAAAAACACATAAAAATACTCTACCTCAATGAAAGGTGGTGATTTGAGAACTCAGTGGTTCCAACCTACATTTCTCAGCAGATTCACCTTACGTGAGATTCCTAAGACATCATCTTAAGGGGTAAAACTGTGATAGGGAGTGCATCAATAATGAAGACAGTCAGCCAAGACCTACACTCGATTCTCCGTGGTTAGGCCAATTATGTATTGAAGACCAGAAGAGGACAGAAGAAACATTTGAAACAACAAATTGAGTCTCTTCTCACCACCTTTGCTAGATTTGACCTTGACAAATCTAGGCAGTGACATTTTCATGTGAGATCATGTCAAAACAGCATTCCAGAATCCTGCCTTAACAAACACACATAACCACAATAATGAAGTGGATGCTATGTAGGGTTGGTGTGTATTGTTCACATCAAATAATGAAATATGTTTTGTTCACAAAAATTTTGATATCAACTTCTAAGTAAATGACATCTCATTTTTAGCAGGTGTTTTCCTTAGTCAATGTTCAATTTTATCCCACTTCTTTGGAGGTGAGGGTAAACCATTTGCCTGGGATTTATATATGGAGAAAAGATAGAAAAGGAAAAGGTAGCTATAGTATTAACCTAGTTTAAGTCATTAATTACTAATTTGTCTACCATATCTGAGAACAGAGACAGGTGTTGGTTTAGGGAAGGTGGACCAGAAATATGGAGCAACAAAAGGAATTCACTAGGATTCATTCACTGACTCAAACATTATGTGACCCCATTTTCCTCCTTTTCTCATGTGTACTAGTAATTAATGTAATATGGAAGGATGCGTATGTATACGTGTATGTTCAATGGTCTTTGTGATCTGTTTCTCTTATCTCACCAAACTAAGAAATTCTCACATTCCAAGCTATGTTTTCTATTTTCTCTGAATTTCCATTGCTGTCACTAATCGAGCATCAAGTTCATAGTAGTATTAATTGATGTATTCGAGGTCAAGGAAATTCTCTTCCATTTCTTGTTTATCTTTCCATACATCTTTGTACCTGGTAGTATCCAATAAATTACTATTGAAAGGATTTTCTTGACATGCACGTATCGAAATTTCTAGTACTCATCCCAAAAACTTATAGGACATTTTCTGGGTCTATTTAATAATGCATTGCTATGATGTAGTGGAAAGATCTTGGACTTTTGCAAGAGAATACATATATTTAAATTTAGATTTCACCTTTTAATATCTGTGTTGCTTCTCTGATCCTTAGTTTCTTCATCTGTAAAATGGAGACAATTGTAATACTACTTCATAGGATTGTGAGAAGACTATGTGAGATGCTGTGTGTGAGAGAGAACTTGGTAAATAGCAAACAATGCATAAGTATTAATATCATTATTATGGCAATGCCCTCCAGTCAAGTCCATCAGAATGACACTTGTAGTTGAACAAGTTGGGCTTATTACTCTTGGCAGTGAGGGAAAATCAACATAGAGAACTGTGGGGCATCTCAGTAAAAGGGTGTTAGAAAAGACTTATTAAGAGTTTAAGGGTTTATATTTGTGTTTGGTGATTTTAGGGAGGTTTTAAGGAAGTGAAACTTTGCTCTGGATTTGATAATGTCAGGAAGGGGCGGGAGGAATTCCATGATTGGGTATCTTAAATTCTGCAGGGGGATGGAAGACTAGCCATCATTGGTAAAGAAGCAGGCGGGACTCACTCATGTTAGCTGAGAGAAGAAAATATTTGAAACTTTGTCAGTTTCACTGTGACCTTGTTTTTGTCTATGAAGTGTCCTTGCTTTATCTCACTTTATCACAGTCTGAGAGTGACTTTGTCTGTATTAATGTTCTCTGTGATGGTTTCAGTTCCAACGAGAGATAACACAGCCTAGCTATGAGCACCAAGCAAACTGCTAAGAGCACTGAGGTCTAGCTGTGTCAGACCAGTACCTGGAAGTCGCCTTGATGTGACTCCTCCTTCAGAGTGCTTTTGATCACTTTAGATGCTTCTGTTTTTAATAGTTTTTATTTTTATTAATATTTAAATGGAGAAAAGTATCAGACATAATAAAATGTTTACATTTTCTATGTAAGCCCTCCATTAAAATTGTACAAGTGTATATCCACAAAATGAAATTGATACAGCCTTTTCCAAAATTAAATTATTTAGAGAAAGTAAAAACTTAAGTTCTTAGTTCAAAGCCTCAGGCTTTATGTAATTTTATTTATAGTATATTATTTTATAGTAATATTTTTTCCCTTTGACAGTAATTAAAGATTGGAGGGACTGATGATCTAAGTTTGGTCCTCTTTGTTTTAGAGTTGATAAGTCTTATTCTGATATATATTTATGTAGTTGAGTACAAATAATATAGAAGATAGGGATTGAGTGATAGATTGAAGACTAAAACAAATGAAAAAGGATTGACAAGTTTTTATTTATGTCATGAAATATGTGTAATGAATTTAATTATGATTCTGTGGGAAACACAGTGGTCTGGAATTTACAAGACATGGATTAAGGTTCATTCTCAATCCTTAATTATAAATATTAATTTAGGCAACTTATTCATTTTCTCATTTATAAAATGGGGCCAGGATTTATTAACCTTCTATATCATAGGATTGTTATATGATTAAAATTAGGTGGAAAGATCTTTAAAAAGTATAAAACAATATAAAGTGGAAGAGATTTATCATGATTTATATGAGATTATTACTTTAAAAGGGATTTGGGAAGAAATAAGTGAAATAAATTCAGGACATTATGATAGTTTTTGAGTTCTGTTTTTTATGGACAGACTTAATCACAGATTCAAAAGGATTCTTTGGCCGGGTTTGTACAGAGAGAAGTACATACTTAGGGCTTCTGTCAATCTTTGAGATTGAGTAGAGTCAACACTTGTCAGTCCTGCCTTTGAGAAATGCATGTCTGCGAATTCAGAGCCTCCCTAGAGGTCCTGTCAAGTTGTAGTTTCCAGGTATATTTTCAGACTCTTACAAACCCTGTAAAGAAGGAAAGGATTACCCAAGGGTTGGTCCTCAGGAACACAGCCTTACCCAGGTATCTCTGCTATCTAGAGCAACAGGCTCCAGTCTCCTGTGGACCTAAAATTTTTATTCCTCAGCATCTATGAGTGGGTGACCTGCCCTGGTCCCTCTGCAGGGAGCCCTTCTGGTGAGGGCATTGAGTAGGAAGATGCAAAACATTTGCCTGATCTTGGTTTAAAGGTCCTTAGTTCTCTCTGCGTGAGGATGTTACAATTTGAAACTCAAATGCTGCCTCATTAACCTGTTCTTTAATTGATTTGCATTTTATCTTCTTAAACTTCCAATCTATTGTACTGCAATTATATTCACTTCTTGTCATTTCAGATTTTTAGCATTATTCCAGTGATCTTTCCCTGTTTAATTTATGAGATTTTAAAAGCGTGTGTGTTTATGAGTCCTGGCTTGCTTTCTTTTACTATTTCATTTCTTTTCTCATTTTAACTTTGTCTTAACTTACCAAGATTTTTTTTTTCTGAGCCTTTTCATGATAACTTGCTTCTATTTTTAATTTTAATTTTTAAAACGATATTTCATTTTGATTTTTTTTATCTTTGGTAGTTTAATTTAAAATGGCAAGTGGGAAAAATAGGTTTATGTTCCTCAACATGTACCCAAAGCAAGATGATGGCAATTTTTATATTTCAGTCTTGTATCCCCAAAAGGGCTTTCTAGTTCCCTGGGTAACTTCCAACTGCATAAAAACCTGTACTCTCCAACTTTGCCATCACTAAATCGGACAGCCTCAAAGACAGGGCTAGACTTCTTCTCCACCCAATTCCTTCCTACAAATAGCTTTATCAATCGGTGACAATCAACCCAGAACAGTCCCTGAAATGATAGTTTTCTTATCCAAAATGTTTGTGACATTGTGAATGAGTACATAATCCAATCTGTGTTTATTGCTTTTCAACCTATCCTATATTGTGACCATTATTGGTCAAGATGTGAAAATAGACTGAAGCAACATTTTCACTAAAATGTATCATAGAATTTAATTTGGCCCCATACACGGGAGACAGGTTTTTCTTCCAGGTGAACCAATTGCAACTCTATGATAGGAGGAAGTTCACATAAAAAAGTAAACCCCAAAGTAAAGGCTAGCAATTTAGCCTTTGCAATTTTAATTCTTCAGGATCCAGAAAATCTGGTAATGTGTCACATTGCTGAAGAGAAACTTTAACTGTCCCCAGTGTGACATCATTGTATAAAGAAGCACATTACGTGATGGTAAGACAGGCCAATCTCTCAGCACTCTCCCGGCTTCAGTACACAGCTTACAGTGCTCTTTTCTTAGTCACCTTTGTAAGATGGTTAATAAAGTAATGAGCATTAGGAGGTTTTAAATTGAAAAATAAGACTAAAAAATTCCAACTACAAATGCTTATGATGGAAATGAGAAATTGAAAAAGCCTAAGAAAGTGTTGATTCTTAAACTGGCTGCATATTATAGAAGAAATTATATACTTGATGCTTACCAAATAGTGTACCATGAAAGGATAAAAAGAAAGAGGAAGGATGATTAAATTTCCAAATAAATTTGGGAGACACATTTTTTAAAGTTTATGTAGTTCAGGACTCCCTTTATTATGTCTATAATGGCATTACAAGTTCAACATGTTCGAAATAGACATTTCAGTGTCAGGGCTATATATATACCCCTGACCTGTTTGAATGCTAGTCTAACCCAGTACAATAAAAAGGTTCCACCATTTACCTAACCAGTACATTAAAAAGGTTCCACCGTTTATCTGTTTTGGTAAGCCAAAATCCTAAAAGTCAACCTTGAGTCTCTATTTTTCCAGACTCTACCACTAACCTATCAGCTCTACATCCAGAAAATATCACAAACTTGTTCACTTTTTTCTGTCTCCACTGATGCTACCATGAACCAAGCCGCTATCGCTTTTGTCTGAGTTACAATATAGTCCCCTAACATTTCCCAATACCCATTCTTGCCTTTGTGCAATCCACAACTGCAAAAGTAAGTGTTAAAATGTAAATCATATCGCATCACTCCCCTACTTTAAAATCCTCCCATAACTCCCCATCTTACTTAATCACATGGCCTATGTAGTCCTACAATATCTGGCTTCTGCACACCATCTGACCCATCTCCTGCCACTTCCCCCTTTTCATGATCCCCACAAGCTTTTCTCTGTCTTTGAATGTGCATATCTTTCTTGACCTCAAGACGTTGCACTTTCAGAGAGCTTTCCACAGATCTTCCTATTTCTAGCTCCTTCTAAAGATAGGACTCTTGTTTGGTCTCTCCTAAGAGCTATGGCTGAGCGTTCAATATCACATTGCTTTTTTTATCATGTTCTCTTCATAACACTTCTAGCTGAAACTTGCTTGTTTATTCATTTGTTTACTTGCTTATCATCTGTCTCCACCACAGCTCCTCAGGCTGCATGTTCCATGAGAGCAGAACTTGGATGATCTTTGCCACCCAAATTTTCCCAGAGTGCAGTAGAACAATGCCAGTCACAGTGTAGATTCTCTGTAAATCCTTACTTGAGAGTGCATTGTGAAACTCCTAGAGGAGTTTTAGAGTGCTTACATTTCCCCAAATTATCAGAGAACACTTTTCTGACAGAATGACAAGATGTATAATCAACTTTCAATAGGAATACAGTTTTAGAAAAAAAGATTTGAGGTATTTTCAAATTCATGTGTTTGCAATGACTCTGGGGGTATCTCTTACAAATGTCAGAAGACAACTGTACACAAGGGCAGAGGAGGGTGTGGGGAGAGGCATTGATTGTCTCTATCTCTTGGATGTTCAAAAAAGTGAAGAGAAACCTGAATTCAGGGCCGAAGGAGAAGAAGTTTCATCACTTTGGGTTCCCAGTTAAGCATCAGCTAAAGAGAAAAAAGCACTCCCTTCACTCCTTGTGGTACCTAGTGAGTGGTTAGAAAAAATATTTCATAATGGTTCAGTTAATGTTCAATAAAAGGAACTTCTAGTTCTCAGTGGAAAAAAAAAACATCAAAAATGTCCATTTGATATATCTTCAATTTTATTATTTCTTTACTGTAACTGATTTTATAAATAAAACTGTTCCTGTCTAAAACATGTTTGCTGGTGTAGATACTAGTGATGAACCTCAAAAGGTTTCTCAGATTTCTTATATTAATTCATTCTTGAATTTTAGCCAAAGCATAAAATGTGGACATTGGCTGAAAGGACTGAACTACAAATTATAAATGTATGAATTTAAAATTAAAATTTTTACTAATGGTGATGAAAAGCCTTCTTAACATGAAAAGCCTAATGAGCAAAATACTTCATAAATATTCTCATTCTTTCTAATCTCTTTTCAGCAAGGTCTTTTCTCACTCATTGATCAATAATACAAGCCCTTGCCAAATTATCTTCTCTCTGATTTACACCTTTTACTTGATCATTCCTGACTCCACATCCCCTGAGTTTGAAAGATTTATTCTCTTTTCTTTGCCAGTGAGTGTGTAACTTACATTCTTTTAAAAAAAAATAACTGAAAACTTACCTAAAACCAGAATTCTTAAGTACATCACATATTCCTTTGTTCTAGTCATTCAGCACTGAATTAAGTTGGCACCACCTAATTCATTTTTGTTTATATGTTGCTTTATGAATAGTATCAATAATTTAAATACTCGTACATTCTTTTGCAAATAGATGGCAAGGAGCAGGCATGAATCATGTTTTCAAACCTTTCTCATAATGCTTAGGACTGCGAGGGTTCATAATGCAAGCTCAATAAATGTTATCTTTGAGAGCAAGATTCTGAAATGAAAAACTCACTTATCTTTAAAGTCAAACTAGGAAATGGATAATTTATAAAGTCCTATCAATTTACTAGACTTTTTTTTTTCTTTTTTGTCTGACAAATGGACTGCCTAGCCAATAAGATCGTATTAGGTACCTTTAATAAAGTGAGATGCTAATATACCATGAATGGGATGATTAAATTGGTATTTTGTGATTTTTAATCTCACAAAGGGTTTATTAAGTACAGCTAGATACCTATTAAACAACCTTCTTTTTAATAGATAGCTGCAAGGCCTGAAATTAGGTTGAAAGTACTTATCATAATCTGCCAGGTTTTCTCATTTGTTTGGATGGGTTTTCACAGCAACATTAGCTTATGTCGGAACTTTAGATTTCTCGTGAATTCTCTTTCACTGTGAGGAAATTGACTAAGAACCAAGGAATGATATTGGAAAAAGTAGACAGTCATATACTAGTGCTTTTATAACACTTATATGCTAGTTAATATTTTCTAAATTAGGTAAATCGTTTTGCCTGACTTCTTTGCCCACCTGTATTTTATGATTATGCCTTTGTGGCATAACTATGAGATTATGCCTTTGTGAATGCTGTCTCCCTTTTCTAAATTATCCAAGTCTCACCATACTAGTCTAACATAATTACCCACCCCCCAAATAAGTGTGATTTATTCTCTGAAAGCCTTCACGTGCCATGTTAAGATGCTATTGCTTTTAACCTTTTATTTACTTATTTACATGCATAAAATAATTTTAAGTTATAAGATTTTTAAGTTTCAGATTTATATTCTTTTATTTCTATGTCTCTCATAACACCTATCACAATATCTGCTAACTAATAGACCCTCAAAAAATCATTTGACTGAATGAGTAAATGAATGAATCTCAAACTGAATCTCTCAAAGTCAAGTTCAACAATCTATGTCATATTTTGGTCACCAGACACAGGGAAGTCATCTCAACCCTCTCTCCACTTCAGCCCGCATGACCAGTCCTTCAGGAGATCCTCTCAGCATGCATCCCCAGCAGCTCTCTCACCTTTCCAGGACATGTTGTCAGCACTGCTTCAACTTCCTAGCTCAGACCATCCCTACCCTCTCCCATAATTCTGTCTCTACCCTGTAGTAGATATGGTCATAGAATTCGATTTAAATCCTTCACTGGCTTCTGAATGGTCTGAGAATAATAGTCCAAATCCCTAACACAGTTAACAAAAAGCCTGCAAAATCTGGCATTGCCTTTTTACCAACCTCCTCTGGCAGAATGCTTCACCTGGCCCTCTTGATTCCATTCACAAAGACTTCATTCACAAACACTGGAAGTGCCCATGTTTCTTCTGACAAGGACCTTTGTATATCTTCATGGAATATACCCTTACCCTAGGCATTCCTCATTATCCTTCAAGGCTTGCCTGAAACCTCACTTTGTCAAAGAAGATTCCCCAGACGCTTTGAAATCTTCTCTCATAGTGTTTTGAAATTATCCTTCACGGCATTACTATGTAATTAACTTACTTAGCATGTAACAAATTGTTTAACTTATTCTAGGGCTTTCGTCTCTAAAATATGAGCTCTATGAGTTATCGGTCAGTATTTATTTTGTTCACTATACTCTGTACCCATCAAGGTCTTACATTTTTCAGTGATCAATAAATATTTTTGAAAAAATAAATGAATCTCTTTTGATACTGGATACGTAAAAGTAATTAGAAGTGAGAAAATAAGGTAATAGGATAGTAATAAAACCTAAGGCTAATGACCTTCCATTGTATCCCTTTAGAGTCTTTTGATTGGGACTCATCTTCAAAGTTAGTTTTACCTTATACTTTCTGCATAGCCTCCTCTACTGAAGATCTCCTTACGCCATCTTTCTTTCTGCTTTGGCAGTTGATGGACAGTGGCAGGAGTGGAGTTCTTGGAGCCAGTGCTCAGTAACGTGCTCGAATGGGACCCAGCAGAGAAGCCGGCAGTGCACTGCAGCTGCTCACGGGGGTTCTGAATGCAGAGGACCATGGGCAGAAAGCAGAGAGTGCTACAATCCTGAGTGTACAGGTAAGACCTGATTGCTACATTCAGGAGATGCCTGCCATTTAAAAAATGAGACAGAACCACGCCAAATGGTCATGGTATAATCAGATGATTATATATTTCTAGTAAATGAAGCCAATTGTAACAGAGCTCCTTCTTTACATCACATTAATAAAGCAGCAAAATTCAGGAGATTCTTAATTATCAGTTAAGTTTATAAAGTTTAGCACCAAACTTGTACTTTTTTAAGAGTAGACTTCAATGTCCCATTGAAGATTCTGACAAACTTAATTTAACTTCTGTTCATCACAATGCTCTTTATTTGACCAGCAAGTTAAATATTTGAATAAAGTTTATTCATGATAGTAAGTTAATAAAAACTGAACAGATAATAATTGTACTTAGATTTTAACATTATGAAGCAGTGAGCATGCCACTGATCATGACACATTTCTTTCAGCCAATGGTCAATGGAATCAGTGGGGTCATTGGAGTGGATGTTCCAAGTCCTGTGATGGTGGCTGGGAAAGGAGAATAAGGACCTGTCAGGGTGCAGCGATAACGGGGCAGCAGTGTGAGGGAACAGGCGAAGAAGTGAGAAGATGCAGTGAGCAGCGATGTCCTGGTAAGAAGTAAGAATGAACTGAGGTTATCCTAGTGAAAAGTATTACCCAAGGCAATACTTCCTCAACTGAAGAATTGCTAATCACTTGTTTCCATAATGTATGGGGTTTCTTCTGTTGATGTATCATAGGCGATTTCTTCTACAGATTTTTAAATTATTAGCTGCAAAATTACATTGAAAATATGATAAAACAAAGGTAGCCATATTGAATAATAACATGGCTAGATGATGATTAAATTAGTTTAGGAAATTAGTTTTTCACTATTTTCATGAAATATTTGTTTACTGAGAACACAAAACAAATTGCCTTAGATTACTTATAGTATAGATATAAAGACATGTTATATAGCCAAGTAAGAAAATAAAGAGATGACATTTGAAATTCAGACACTTGTAAAGTCTTCTGTTAATCCATCTTGATGTATGACCTTGGACATCCCATTTACTTGCTCTTGCCCCATTTTTCACTGTAAAAGGAAATTCCTTTGAGAAGCACATTTTAAAATAAAAGCAGAGTCTTAATTAGTAGTGAAAGAGTGGAAGTGCTGTACATTAAAGGATTTTATGCATAAGGATGAAAAAAAATAAAAAACGAAAGGTCAGAACTTGCCCAGACTACAGATTATATATTTTAAAGAATTGTTTAAGACGAAGACCCCCTTCCTAATTCTGTGTACATTTAATAAACTATTATTGACATACTGAGGACTTAATAAATGAAAATTAGGATGTTAGAATGATATCATAGGCAAAATTGTTATAAACATGCTAGAAATGGTGATAGAATGGAATTTTAAAATCCCACTGTTGAGTACAAGGGAAAGTGTTGAACTTAGAAAATTTGAAAACCCAGTTAGAGTCATATTGCTGCTAATAGTTCTTTGTAGGCCAGCTTGCTTATCTCACTGGCTTTCTGGTTCCTGGTGATGTGTAAGGTGAATGTAGCTGTTTGAGGTTCGTTTTTGAATTCAGAAAGCTGTGCGTTTCTGCCTCTGTCTAATATAACTACTTCAATTTAGAAAAAGCAAGGCATTCTAAGAGATATCTAAGGATCAAAACTTTGTATTTCTCCGTACTTAGAATTATAATGAATTCTCTAATACCAACAGAAACTGGTCTCTTAGAGTATCAATATGTCAGTAGATTTTTTTTAGAGCTTAAAAATATCTAAAGTTCGTTTTGTTAATTCTGAAGGCCATGTGAATTCAGGATGATAAATAACCAGCATGCAGGGTTTTGTTGAGAAGGATATCTCTGCAGATGAGCACTGCGAAATTTCTCCTGTGCTGCATAAAAATTAAGAAGTATCAAACAAAAACATTTATTTTTGCCCACGGAGAAATGTCATAAGAACAGTAGGCATGATTAAATAAAATCTTTCTCATACTTAACATCTAAACTAGTCTTAGCATGCCAGGGTTCTTAGCTGGGCTTTTAAAACTATCTTTCAGCTGCATATATAGATTAGAGGTAAGATTGTGCTGCTGCAATCAAATTTACAAAGGTTGCCACCTGCTGTTTAGAAAACATTTTACATATCTATTTACAAAAAAAGACATACCTTATTTGCTAGGTTTTTTTTTGCTTGCTTTCGTGATTTAAAGCAGGTTGAAAAATTATACAAAATGGTAAAAATTTTTTATATTATGTTATGTTATATTTATTATATATTTTTGGAATTAACTAATATTTTCATTTTACTCTTTTCGATAATATGATTTGAAATTATATATGTAGCAATATAATGGCTCCAAATTTACACATTAACAATCTAAATTGAAAAAACGTCCAAATTATCTTAACAGTTGCCAAGGTATTTTTCTCCTTTTGTCAATGACAAAGCCTCAACAAATGTTCCTTTTAAACAATGTTTCTGGGTTTTTTAAGTATTATTTTTAGTATTACTGCTTATTCTTAATTTTCCTTCAGATAGTTAGAAAGAACTAGTATTTATTTTTATGCTTTTCTTGATTTGGTTGCAAAACAAATTAATCAAGTTTGCCAAGAGACTCTCTGTTGTCAGGAAGGAGAAATTGAATACGCTCACATATTTATCTGGATAATTAATGAAAATAATAATTAATCATCTGAATTTAATCAAAAGCTGTTATGATGTCTATTAAAAATGGAAAATAAAAATGTTTTCCCATCAAGATTAGGATAATCCTTTATTGGTAAATAGAGAAAATAAAAGTATTAAAAACAGCAGTGCTGACCAAAAATAGATATTACTCTTGGCTTCATAAGAAAAGAAAATTAGAGGGATGAAAAAATCATGTTTTTTTTTTTTTTTTAAATACTGCTTGTTTAGGAATAGAGTAGTTATAGGAGAGATAATTAAGTTGACTAATTTTTAAATTAGTCAAACTCATCAGATAAGGATTTCATTTAACTCAATCTTGTTGTGCACGCCCAGGCTTTGAGGGTTGAAATAGGAGAAAGGTAATAGCTCCTCTGATTTTGTTACATTGCTACAATGTGAAAACCTACTATTTTCAGTCTTTTCTTTTTGTCTGTTTTCCAATATTTTCCTGGTTAATATCACTCAGAAAGCAGATGTTACTGGTGGATTGGCCTTTGATAGCTTTCAGGCTTCCTGGGCACCGCCTTCCTCTATTCCCAGAGGAGGGGTTTGCTATTCCTATAGCTCCAATTCTAAAATCCATTACTCTTTAGTCATTATCTGATAAATTGGAACCTACCATTCCCAGGTAGATGTTAAACTTAAATTATACATAAAATGTCCTTCTTGGAGTCCTAATTGCTTTATTTGCAAATGGTGAATGAAGCCTGCAGGAAGAATGTGCTGAGAAGAACTTGTGAAGTGAGATAGCCATATCATAAATCTACACAGTTACAGCAATTTAGACCACAGATGTAGCAATTATTGTGATATTTAACTCTAACTATTCATACCAAAGAGGTTAGGAGTAACGTTTGTAATCCCAAACTTGTCTTGAACATTGTAATGCATACATATTAGAATTTAGCAGCCTGTAATATGGTGAATATAAGCCCTCTCCCTGATTAGAAGAAATGGCATTCTGGGAGTGATTGTCCCTTATCTCTGTAAGGTTGCTGTCCAATGGGATTACATGTTCTCTAGAGACCAAGAGAAACTTTCATTTGGTTTCTGAGTAATTTTTTTTAACTTAGCTTTAGTAGGAAGAAAGAAGCACAAAACTTGCATAATCTGTGCTCCTATCTTCTCTGAATGCCTCTCCTCATTGACCAGAGCTGTGCTTCTCAAACTTTAGTGAACGTAAGAGTCACTCAGCTTATAAAAACAGATTCCTCAGCCAAACCCTCAAAGGTTCTGACTCAGTAGGTCTAAATGGGACCTGCCAATTTGAATTTCTAACAAGCTCCCAGATGATGTTGATGATGCTGCAGATTACCCTTTGGGTTTTACTGGTCTACAGTAAAGTACATAATACAGTAGCTCTTCCTTATCTGTGGTTTTGTTTATCACTGTTGCAGTTACCCATGGTCAACTGTAGTTTGAAAATATTAAATGGAAAATTCCAGAAATAATCAATTTATAAGTTTTAAATTGTATGCCATTCTCAGTAGCATGATAAAATCTCACGCCATCTTGTTCCAGACTGCCCGGGATGTGAATCGTCCCTTTGTCTAGTGTGTTCACTCTGCATATGCTACCTACTTATAAATCACTTAGTAGCCTTCTTGGTTATCAGATCAACTGTTGAAGTATATTATAGTGCTTGTTTTAGAGTAACCCTTATTTTACATAATAATGTCATATTCCCATAAATTTTCTTACAGTATATTGTTATAATTGTTCTATTTTATTGTTAGCTACTGTTGCTAACCTCTTATAACTTATAAATTAAACTTTATAAGTATGTATGTATAGGAAAAACATAATATGTATGTATGTGTGTGTATGTGTGTGTTTATACATGTATATATAGTTTTCATTACTCCAAAGTTTTAGGCATCCGCTGGAAGTCTTGAAACTTATCCTCTGCAGCTTAAGAGGAGACTGCTATAAATATAAATAAGGTGATAAAATTAACAAACAAGTGAAAAACAGTCCTCTACCTCAGCTCCACTGGTGGGGGAAAGTTGAGATGTCTCCTGAACAAGACTACAAATTTTATTTTATGTATATTTCTTCATAAATAAGAGGGATTGTTTCTGGAATCAGTTAATAATGAAAATACAGACAATCCATTTCAAGTCTCCCTAGCCAACTCATGTTTCAACCAGAATAAGATCTCTTGACAGCAGTCACTTAAAGAAAAATAGAGCCATTAACTAATTGTTGTGAACAAAGAAAGATAATTTTGTCACTATTCAACTCTCATTTTTCCAATCCTCATTGTTCCTTTTCCATGGAGAGCAGGAGAAATAACTTGGGTATCATTTGAACACATTTGATATATAAGGCTGTGTACTGTCAGGACACAGATCTTCTGTCATCCTCCCATCCCCAGCTACTCTCTTGCTAAGCAGGAGTACATTCTCACTGCCTCTTATCCTCCAAGGCTACTAACAGTGTACAGACACACACACACACACAGGTATATAATCTATGGAGGGGTCAGGGAGGAGGATGATGTCTTAGCTCACATTAACTTATTTTCTCCTCAGTTCACAGTTGGAGAAGTGGTGAATTCATCACTATTAATACAGTATTTTGACTTTGTTAGAGACAAATTTAACAATAAGTCAGACTTCTAAATTTGGTTGACACTGCATTTTAAGGCTAAATGTAATCATTGTTAGAAACCCAATTATGTGAGCGTAAAATTTACGTTTCTTTTTTAAAGAGAAAAGAAATTCTACTCTATGTTGAAATATTTGTGTACCCATTGGCACCTGCTTTATTTTTTATTTTTTGGTTCCAAATCACAAGGTTATCACTAATAGTACTTTTTAAAAGCTCCTAATCCATTAGAATTTCTATTATTATTTGCTATCAGATGTTATGTATATACCCTATTAGAAATTATATTATTACTTAACAGTTGCAAAGGTTAAGGCAGGTGTTTTCACTGAATGTTTTTGGACAGAGCAAATATCACACCCAAGTGTACAAACTAGTTGTTCACCTAAAACCATCCAGTGAGTTCAGTGTTGAACGCAAGTGGCACTAGGTATTGACTTCTTTCATCTTAAATGTTCTATTTATTCTTGCCAAGTCACCTCAGATACATTCTAAAAAGTAGAGAAATAAATTAGGACTTGAAGATACCTCGTAGGGGAGAGAGATAACCTGTTGCTTAATAAACATCTAAGAAACTATCCCATCCTCCTGTAAAGCATGGATTTTATTACCTACTATAGTCTTCAATTCTACAACAAATCAGCTAAATATCATAGGTAGAATTAAGGAAGAGCCACTTGGGTCTAAAATAAGGAGTATGTATACTAGATACTACTATATGTGCAGTTATTCAAACCTGTTGCCATGGAGATAATTATTAGCATAATTTGTCTTATCAGATTGCTCATTAGATGACACTTTGAGAAAACTCACAGCTTCTGCCACAACAGAAACTTAAAAAGCAATTTGTTGTAATCTTATATTACCCTACCTTGTCCAATTTAGAAATAGTTGACAACATGCTGATCATTCTCAAATTGAAATAGAAAATTTAAGCAGCACTTTTTGTTTTTTATTTTTCGTTTCATCCCGCATTGTTTTTGTAGTAAAAAGAAACGTATTTTAGAAACCACTTTATTATTTTTAATTAATAGGATTTAAATTAATGCAATTAGTAAAAGTTTTTTTTCTTCAATGTTAACCAATACAGTAAACCTCTTTGCTAACCCCTATCATTTCTCGTCTCCACTTATTTTCCTCTCATTTGTATATTCTGCATGTGAATGACCCTTAGATCTTGCCCTGGGCACCCTTTGGTTGCTATATCTCTCTCTTAAACTATCACCCATGTGAGAAGCACCCACAAACCTGCACCTTTATGCCTAAGATAGACCTTTCCAACTAGGCTATCAAATCAGACACAGTATCACCAGGAGAGCTTTTCTCCCTGATCACCAAATTCCTGTTATCTGAAGTAATTTCTCATTCTTACCAATTCCTTTGCTAGTGAGGGATTCCACCTCCATCAAGTCTTTCTCGGTGGCCCTTCTTTCTCTTCCCCTGGATACCATCTGTAGTGGGAAAGCAGCAGGGCAGCTCAGAGAGCCTGGGGCATAAAATCAAAGAGAGTTTGGCTTTGGGCCTCAGTGTACTCATGTATAAAATGGAGAGAATAATACTTGCCTAATGGGATTGTTTCAAGGATAAAAGACAAAATACTATAATGAATTAGAATCATTAAATGGCAGTGCAGGGCCTCTTTGTCCACTATCCATATTATTTCCAACAACCACTTTTTCTAATCTCCTCTATGCAGGTTTATCTGATTATCACCCCTATTCATGGCCTTAGTCATGTGACTCACTTGCTTATAAAAAAAGTCCATGATTTCTCATTACTTGCCCAATTTAGTGCATAGTGGGATTCTAGTATCCCCAGTCTATCGACTCATTAGCTTTCCAAGGTTATCACCCTCTACTCATTTATATATATGCATATCCCCCCAACACCACCAAGCACATTCAGATCCAGTCTCTGGTCTCTGGATATGGAAGCACATATTCTCTCCTTACTCTGTTGCTTGCACTGTTATTCACCTGGACTCTTGCAGTGTCCTTGCCTCCTCCATCTGCACCTGCTAAAATGGGAGCATCTTGGGAAGCCCAGTCCACTAGAAGCTGTCTCCTCCCTTAAGCATTCTTCTTTCTCCCACATTCATATGAGTGCTCTCTTCTTCGAACCCCTATAAACTTACTTTGAACTTCTCTTATTAAATATTGCTCTTAGCTAGAATTCCAACTCACTGCAAATGAGTTATCTATTTTCTGCCTCCCAAATCCCCTACCCTGCACTGAACCTAGTTGAATTCTGATAGGTCATTAGATACCTGTTCTTTTGACTGGTTTTCTTCTATATCATAAATGCTATAACTACACTAGTGAAATCATTTGTATAAAAGCATATGATTAAGTTTCAGAAACAACTATGATAGTAATCCTTACATTTATTATCTCTTTTTACTCTTTCAAAATTCTGTTAGTTTACTTAATTAGAATTTGAATGGATATTGTTAGCACATATACTATTTTTATTTGTAGTTACAATTTGTGGAATGATTCGTCCCACTTTAGAAATAAATAATTGAGATGTTAGAAGTAAGAAAAATATGTAAGTTTCTATAGCAGGTTACTCAGTTTCCCCAAATCTCAGTCCAGTTTATTCTTCCAGGCCAGAGCTCCTCCAGGCAGTCTTCCAGGCCAGAGCTCCTCCAGGCAGCCACCTTTCAGGCTAGGATTGGTCCCAGGTGTGCCCAAATACAGATTCCCTAAGGTCTCAGGGCAGCTGGCAAGATAGGAGGCTGTGGCCAGTAGCCTCCAGCCTGGAGTAGCCTTGCCCATCATCCTAGTGTGCCTCCAAATGTTATCATTGTGTACATGAGCCATGACCTGGAAAAGGCTGTGAAGCACCGTTATCCTCATCAGTGCTTAAGATCATATAAAAAGGCAAGTAAACACAATTCTCTGAAAAAACTTCTAGTGTACCCCAACATAAAACTTTGTCTTACTAAAAGTTATAGTTACTTAGAGTTATTCCTCACAATTAAATGTAGATATTATTATTAATTTTATTATTATTAACTTTGTTAACAGGTTGGAACTAGAGTGACTTTGTGTGCTAAGTTGAAATGTAGGTTTTAAAAGCAATAATTCAGAATTTTTTCGGGAGGGGGAGTATATGTATAAAATACTATCTAGATCAAGTACTCGAGCAATCTGTAATGCACATTGTTTGCTAATGATTTTCAAGTTTGTGATTTGCTGACTTCTAGACTTAGAAAGAAATTTTGGCAAAATATGTAAATACCTTGTTTATCATGCAACAAATTCTTAGAGACAGTATAACATTCTATGAAACTGGACTGAGAGCTATTTGATGGACATAGGTCAACCACCTCCTCGCTGAGTGATCTCTCTCTGCCTTGGTTTCCTGGTGTTTAAAATGAGGATAATAATTGCATCCTCTTCATAAGGTTATTATGAGAATTAGATGAATTAAAATATGTAATGCACTTAGAAGAACACCTAAGTCATAGTGATACATAAATATTAGTTATAATTGTATGTCCTTTCAACTTGAGACTGATAAAAATTATTTTCTACATGAGGAATGCTGTTATAAAATGCATTTAATAATCACCCTTCTTTATTCCTCAGACCTTAGCATGAATTCTTCACATGAGTAGGTTCCACTCTTGAAATTAGAGCTGTAAGCTGTGTGAGCACTTTTCCGCATCTCTCAGCCCAGAGAATTCCCATAATACAAGAATTAGTGAATGGCCAGCAAGTGAAATTTGAAATGTGGGGTCATGCATAGTGCATTTTTTTTCTACGTGCCAGCTCTGCAGTTTAGAATCAATTTCTCTTTAATGCTGAAAGTCTAGCATGAGGGTTGAAAAACAATTTTCCACATCAAATTGATTTAAGCCCTGTATAATTTTTGCTATTTTTAAGAGACAGAAAATCAGTTTGAATAGACAGATTAACAGCTAATCACTA
Organism: Pteropus alecto; assembly: GCF_000325575.1. NCBI lineage: Eukaryota > Metazoa > Chordata > Mammalia > Chiroptera > Pteropodidae > Pteropus > Pteropus alecto. The sequence goes on along the minus strand of NW_006494614.1, from coordinate 24,028,752 downwards.
GGTAATTGCTACCTTGTTTTAAGGGAGCATGCTAACTACCTACTTGTGACTTCAAGTACAGTTGTATCTTACAAATGGATTTTTAGATCTTTACACTAGTGATAGCAAACAGTGGAATCTTTCAGCTGATAAACAGTTACTGTTCCATTTTTCTAAGGCATAAAAAATAAGAGTCCTTCATATTGCTGCATAATAATATGCTTTTATTTTGCACAGAGAGTGGCCTGAGCTAATTATGTATTTTCTAATTTACAAAATACACATAGGTAGCATTAAACAGCAAAAAAATTAACACAAATCTCTATCTCTAGCTTATGTTTCTCTCCTGAGCTTTAGCTTCATATACCAACTGACTTTTTGATGATAACCAAGTCGTGCTCAAATATCGCAAACTCAAAACTATTTTCAGCATCTTCTTTCCCAAGCCATATCCTCCTCGTGTGCTGTTAACTCAGGGTGTAGCACACCAGACATTCTTCTTAGGAATCTGAGTTTCATCTTTTATTTCTCTCTCTTTCTCACCTCCTACATCCAGCCATGGAGCTGAGCCATTACACCCACTAAATAGATTTAGAATCCACTCACTTTGCATTATTACTTCCTGTGATTCCACCCCTTTCCCCAATTAGATGGTCACAAGCTTCCCTGCTTTCAGTCTCACTTTTCTTCAATCTATTCTCCAAACTGCAGGTACAGCATTCAAAACATTATAACAAATTTCCCTTGCCCTTAAATTTAAACTCCTAGTTAACGAATCATTTATCACTCTCTCCCTCTTGCAATTTACCCACCTCTACTCATTCCCAACTCTACACTCCAGCCATTCTGAAATGTTCCCAAGTCCTTGGATGTCCCATGTTCTACTTGCCCCATGAGTCTTCCCATATGTGATTCGCAAGGAACACTTTTCCATTCCTCATTGGCTAACTACTGCTTTTCCTTTACACCTCTGCTGGGACATCCCATCTGGAAATCCTCCACTGACATGCTCTCCCCTCAAGTTCTCCTAAAGCAGCCAGGACTTCTCAGATCATAGTGAGCATCATACTGTATTGTAATTTCTCCACTTACTATCTCCTTCATCATCTTAAGAGTTGAGGGATCTAGACTATTCCTGTTCATTCTTTTTATTTGCAGTATTTAACCAGGTGACCGGGACATTATGGGAGCTCAGTAAATATTTGTAAAATGAATGAATTCCATAAGTGGCACTGAGGAGAGCCCAAAACATTTCCCACTACTGGGAACGTCATAAACCTACAATGGAAGAAAATAAACTATTCTGATATCTAGGCTGTTTTGCTTTTGGTATGAGCATAAATAGACTTATTTTCTGAACTAAATTTTTTTTAAGATATAATCTTCAAAGTATGTCAAATCACCTTTGATGAAATATTTAAAGTAGCTGTGGGATTTGACATTATTACTAAAAAGCTGAAAATTCTGGACTAATTTGCAATTCTGAATCTATGATCTCCTGTCATCTTTTTTTTTCTTATCATTTGTGTACTGTGTTTCTGTCTATAAGAGCCACAATAAATCCAAGGCTTCATGAACTTACAGTAAAGAAAACAAAGTTTGTTGACCTCTCTAGGTTTAAAAAATTACTGTGATTTTTTTTGGGGGGTGTCTGGTTGAGGTAGACCACAACGGTTGTCACTAGGTAAATGGGAATTAATAACTGAGTGCCGTGATTGGAAAAAGAACTATTGGTTTTGTGAGTTCTGCAAGTTCCATGAGCTATATAGAGTTGTGTGATTGAAAAAGAATATTTAATCAACTTCCTCCTTAACCAATGATAATGTATGCAGATCTCATGGGGGGATTCTGAACAAGGACAAGTTTCCATGGACTCTTACTACATCGGACACTGCCCTACAAAATCAACTTTTGTCGACATCCAGTACCCTGGAAACCTAGTTTGATTAATTTTTTAGGGATACAGTAGTTGTTAACCTCTGTCTCTTACTGCTCCTAGTGAATATTACTACCTACCCACGATCTATTACACACACACACACACACACACACACACCACACACACACACACACACACACACACACTGTCCTTGGTAATCAATTGAATCAGGCTCATCTCTGTCATTTTAAGTACTGGGGTAATGGAAAAATAAATCTTTTGAAAGCATTTGGTAATTTTTGTTTAAAGGTGTATGTGTGTGTGTAGGTATCCACCTATTATGAATGCTAAACTCGTGAGTGCTGTGTGCTCTTAGGAGTGAGACAAAACAGAAAAACCACTATCTTCATGATATCACATTGTAGCAGGAGGAGAAAAAAATAAGTAAGCTAGCAAAATATTTAGAAGTTATAAGGTGACAAGTGTTTTGGAGAACAATAAAGCAAAGGAAAGCGTGGGACTATTGCAGGGTAATCAGAAAAATCCCCGAGAAGGTGAAATTTGAATAAAATTGAAGGCAGTGAAGAAACGAGCCATGCAGACACTTGGAGAATGGAAGGAGAGAGATCCTGATCATAAAGAGGAAGTACACAAGCTCTAAGCGGGAGCCTGCTCAGAGTATTGGAGATGCATCAAGGGGTCAGTTTAGCTGAGGGGAGGGCAGTGAGAGTGGAGCTGGTGGAAGCTAAGGTAAGGGGCCAGATTGAAGGGCCTTATAACTGAGGCTAGTTTAATCACTAAACGTTGTACTTATGTGAAAAGAGGACATTTTCTGTTTTTCCCAAGTAGTATACCTTTCAAAGAAATCAAGCACTGACCCATATTTCCCAGTACACAGTTAAGTCACTACTCTGCCCACTTTGATTTTGAAGCTTATCAGTTTCAGTGGCAGGCCTAGTAAACATCTCACCCTGCTGGCCCACTCGTGCCATCTAGTGGTTAATGCTCGCAATTACCAGATTTTCTGACCACACAGTCTATCGTGGGGGAGGGGCACGGGAAAGAGGAGTACTGTCAGAAAACAATAAGTGTTAAAAACTTTCTGAAACCACTTCTGGGAAATAAGCCTGGGGTACAGATTGCTTCTTCATTGACTTATGTCAAGACCGAATCAGAAAAAAAAAAAAAACTTAAAAACTATAGCAACAAGTTTTACAAAATTTATTTCCTATTTATCAATGGAACTGAAGAAAATTTGAGTTTGAAAACATTTTTAAAAACCCCCCAAAATACAAAATAAACATGAATTTATAAGTGAAGAATTAATGAGGAAGACGCTGAACAACTTAGATGTATGGATGAAACAAAAATAATTTAGCATAGTACTTACATTAATGACTGTTATGCTTTTTAAAATAGATTAGTTGCTTTATAAATAGACTAGTTCTTTTATATAGAATTCAATTATATAGTTAACTGCATGATATATTTTGTGAGTTTTAATATGTATTTTAATTTTCCTTTTTTTCATATTCTATAGTAGTTTTGGTTGACTTATAGAAAACACAATTATCTATTACAGTATTGTCCAACACAGGAGCTTAAAATTTAAATTCACATTAATTAAAATTCAATGGGATTTAAAATTCAGTTCTCAGACTTACTAGCCACATTTTAAGAACTCAAGAGCCACATTTGGCTAGTGGCTGCCATACTGGACCATGAAAATAGAATATTTCCATCAAAACAGAAAGTTGTTAGACAGTGCTGATCTATTATGTTGTTTCCTCAGTAAAAGTGATTTATTTTACAAACGTGCTTTGAACAATTTACTATATTCTAGATACCGTGGCAGTTCATTACAGCAAATTAAAAACAAATAAAACATGATTAGTTTCTCACAGGGAAAAATTTGAGAATTGGAAAGTTTTACACACATAACCAAGTATTTTTAATCCATTGTGAAAAGGTCTATAATACTTATATATACATTGATTGAGATATTAAGGAAGACATCCCAGAGAATATCCCATTTAAAATGTATTTTAAATAGGAATTTTACAAAAAAAGGAGAGAAAATGTTATTTTAAGTAAAAGTTACAATTTTTGCAAAGTCAGGGGAGAGTGAATTTGTGTGGAATATTTGGAAGATGGCAATCAATTCTGTGCAGCTGACAGACAGGAAAATAAATGTGAACCATGATTGGAATGCTAAATTAGGGCTGGGTAGAAGGGCCTTTTTCATGACACTGATCACAGTTATCTTTATCCTGTCAGTACTGGAGAACCATGGAAAGGATTTAAGCAGCAAATTATGGGGTTAATCTTCATTTTAGAATTTACTCTGTTGATGTAGCATGAAAATCAGATTAAAAGGGGAAGATGCTGGAGAATAGTGTCACTTATACCCAGTTCAGCTCAGAAAGCAGGCATCATCCTTATCCCGTTTGTCCCTCATTCCCCACACCACTTAGTCTACCTTCTAAATTTACCTATGTCTCTCTAATTTTCTCCATCTTCAGTCCAATCATCCTATATAAAGACAACATCATTTCAGGGCTTACCCTATCTACTGCTCCCCCATCTCTTCTACCCACAGAAGGCAATCTGATCCTAAAAATCAAATCTTGTTAATCATTGTCCGGAAGCCGTCAGCGGCTGCCTATGAGGCCCTCAGTGTGCTAATCTTGGCCTGTTTGTCCAGCTCATTACTCCATATTCCTTATTCTTTTTCCTCCAGCTCCACTGACCTGCGTGCTCCAACCTCTTATTTGCTTCCAGGACTTTGCACATATTACCCCACTACCTGGAGTACTTACTGCACCTCACATAGCCAGTCTCCATTAAGTGTCCCTTCCTCCAGGAAGCCTTTGGTTCTTCAGCTTTTATAGGGAAACAGTATCCTATCCTGATTGCAGTGATTATCATAACTATACTCAAATAAGTTATGTTTAATTATTTGACTTCTGCCTCCCCCCGTTGACTGAAAGCACCATGAGGCAGAGAGTACTTCTCTCAGGCACCACTGGTTCTCCTTAGAACATAACCTAGCATATGTTAGGTAAATGCTGAATGAACCAATGAGATTGTTCCCCTAATTCAAATGAGACAGGATGGATGCCTGGATAAGCATGGTGGTGGAATCCTGATAAGTTAAGAGGAAGAGAAGGATGAGTAGAAGATGAATCTGATGTTTTTAGCTATGGTACAAGATTGGAGGTTTAACAACATTAGGAAATACAAAGAGAAGAAACAAGAAATATTGTGGAGAAAAATGGTTAGAGTTAAAGAGTACATAGGTCGACTTTGAGATTTCTTTGGAACAGCTAGTAAAAATGCCTCTTAACAGTTGGATATGCCTAAGAAAGCCTAAGAAAGACACCTGAACCAGAGAAACTCATGCATGTTACCACTTGCTAATCGGAGGTATAGGCCATATCTCAAGACTTGACTGCAACACAGAAAATAAGAATTGAGGATCAGAAGCCAAACTGGTCACATTCTTATTGTGGCTACAACATTTAGTAACTTTTTCTCTTTCCCACTATTTCCCCTTTATTGGCATTAATCTGAACATCCCCTAGCTCCACAGAGTGACTTCTCCCACCACTGTCTCATCTCTAGGTTTTGCTTTTTCTTCCTGACACTGTCTCCTTCCTCTCAGGAGACACTTCCCTGGGCCTCCATGGCCACCTGGCAAGAGGGTAGCTAGGCTAGGGGTATCTGCTGTTCATGGAGTGGGGGACAGACACAGAATGCCAAGTGGTTCCCTGCTTGCTAACCTCCACAGGTAACGTGGGAGTAGGTGGTTGCTGGTACTTGGTTGGTAATGGCTGTGGCATCCCTTAATTTATTTCTCTGCTGTTCTGTTCTTATGATATTTAAGAAGGGAGTCCTGTACAGAGGCCATCTCTAACCTCACTTGAGTTTTACCTTTTACTGTGATGGGTTTTATTTTTTTTATTTTATGATTTTATATTTTTTGATTTATGATGATTTCTATTTATCACTGCCTATCCCAGGCCAGTCTCAGTGGCAGATCCAGCTCTTGGAGCCCATGAAGGGGCAAATCCAGCTCTTGGGTCTCCTGTGACAGTCCAGGGCTGAAGGGGCCAAAAGGGCATGGTCATTATTATTTATTAAAGGTATTTATATAACCATACATTAATTCATTTATTCATTCAATTTTGATAAACTTCTGTGTGCCAGACATTCCATTAGGTGCAAGATGCAGATATGAGCAGACAAGATCCCAGGCAAATAGTGAAAACAAACGTGAACATATAAATGGCAGAGCTGTGCGAAAAGCACACCAGTAGGTGCATCTAGAGAAGGGAATGATGTCTTTTTTCATCTGGGAGAGAAGTGTCAGGTTTAACACAATACAGATAGAGCTTGTTATTTCACGAATTCTTTGGCTTTCCATTAAAATACTTCTGGTATACATCTGTTATTCTTGAAATTCTCTTTAAGTTTCTTGCCTCAGTAATTAAATTAAGCTTTTGAAAATAATAAGGCTAGAAGATCAAATCAGTTTATTTTTATAGGTTGTAGTATGATTGGCATCATTGCTCTTGTATGAAAAAAATGAAAAGTTATATATTTTTTCCCTTTCTATTTATTTCCTCATAATGCTTACAGTTTATAATTTTAAATTGTTGGAAATTATTTTATTGTATAACATCACAAAACATGAATATCGGAAAGATTTTTTTATTTTTATGCTTAAACGTAATCTTCAATTTATAGACAAATCCAAACAACTTTTTTAAAGAGCCTATACAGTAAGCACTTTCAAAAGAAAGCACATTTCTTTGAAGATTTTGTAGATAATGAAATGAAACCCGGTGTGTTTTTGTTTATGAAGATGTCTCTAAAATTTCAGTGAACATAGTTTAAAGAAAATGAAAGAGCTCTGCAGTTAGAGAGATGCATTTGAGGACTGTTTATTGCCAATATTTAAAAAAGTAAACACTGCTGGCATTCAGGTCCCTCTGTTTTAAATTGCAGCACCTTATGAAATATGCCCAGAGGATTATCTGATGTCGATGGTGTGGAAAAGGACTCCAGCAGGCGACTTTGCGTTCAATCAGTGCCCACTGAATGCCACAGGTAAAATAGGATTGCTCACCCAAATGATGAATCCAAATGATGATCACCATTCAAGAATAGCATGCTATGTTTGCTTATGAAGTCCCGCTTTTGTCTTATATCCATAAATAAATCTGTCCAATATGCATTTAATGCAACAGTTTTAGTGAGGTTCTTCATAAATGGAGCCAAAATGAAGAGACCCAGAGAATGCTGATGTAACTGTTTCTCAGTATGACTGATACACATTATAAAAATTATAAAAATAACAATTTCATATGCATGTTTTTTTTTAAAGCAGGAAAATGTACAAACCCAATGTTTTAGTCTGCCTCCCAGTTATGTGATGCCTTCCAGCATCCCTGTTATAAAGCTTCTCTCTGTTCTTTGTGACGCGCAGGCACCACTAGCAGACGCTGCTCTCTCAGTCTTCATGGAGTGGCCTTCTGGGAACAGCCGAGCTTTGCAAGATGCATATCAAATGAGTACAGACACTTGCAGCATTCAGTAGGTGCAAAGCCAGCTTTAGTACTTGCTCTGTTTATTTTTGCTAATGATCACTGTGTGAGAATTTAACCTTCTGTGGTACAATCAAATTAGTAAAAAAAAAAAAAATCTCTGAAAAAATGCCTGAGGAAAAAGGGATATGATAGAAAGCTAATTTTTATAAGTCATTGTTAAACTGTTTGGTTCCTAGGGTTTCGGGTTTTATGGATCCTGCTATTTAAATGAAAGAATTCTTTGTCTAATGGGGAAAAGCCCTGAGGAAAATCTGTTATTTAATTTTATCTATAAGAGTAAACTGTTTATCACAATTGGCACAAAACTGTGTTAAATAGTAACATATATAAGACTTATTTCAAAATACCATACATTTTTAAATTAAATTCTTTAACATTTAGTAGTTGGGAAGTGATAAAGCTGTGTCACTTAGCTATCAAATTTCTCACTGCATTTTGACATTAAGACATGAACAAAATGACAGTGTTATTGCACAAGAGAAAATTAATTACACAAGATTACGTGGGCCAAATTTTCCAAAAATAGCTCCTTTTTTCCCCACACATTATTGAATTATTCAGAGAATATAATGTATGAATATTTTGAGCATATTAAATTTGCTTGGTATTTTACAAGTGCAGTTCGTTCTCATTATCAAAGACTGTTGTCATTTTGTCCTGACAGTGAAGAGGAACTCCATACATGAATAAACATTGTGGATTTTAGAACAAAATAGCACGAGCCAACTGGAAAGTTGAACATTGGCAAGAATGATGTTAAGAGCCTTTAAGTTTCGTTATGCTTTTGTTTTCTTTTTACTGTTGCACACAAATGCGCATAACTTTTTTTTTAAAAAAGCCTAAGGAACGCTTTTGCTTGTGGATAGAGAAGTATCTTGTACAATAATAACCCTTATCAATGAAATAAATGTAATTATCAGAAAAACAAAAAAAGACATTTTTAAAAATCTGAAAACCAAATGCTGTCTAATTTCTTTACTTACTAAATCAATGACTGGAATGACAATTATTTGAGTACATAGAGCCTTATTTCTATTATTGTGTACATATATATTCATTTGTTTATTTGTTTACATACATTTTTGTATATATGATAATAAATACTGATCTATACATCAATATATGCTGATTACACACAAATACATTTAATAATATATAGATTTATATGCACATCGATAATCAATGATATTTGGCTTCACTGAGTCTTATATCTGTCAGAATTAAAGTAATAGAAATAAGGCTGTATGTAGCCACATAATCATCAATTCTATTACTAAGTTGGTGCGTAAACACATCAGACAGCATTTTGTTGTCAGATTTGTTAAAATACACTTGTCTGGGGGTGATAAACACACATATATACATATTATGACAGAATATAATAAATAGCTTCATTTTATAATATAAAATGTAAGAATATGAAATATAAAGGTTCTTTTATTAATAACTGTCAATACTCAGACTAGTATATTTCAGAATTAAGTATAATTAAAGACTTTCTTATGAGTTTAATTTTTAATGAATTTTATTTTTCTCTAATTTTTGACATTAGACTTTGTTTACTTAATCTTAATAATATTCATAGTCAGTTCTTTATTCATTGTAATAAATGGGAATGATCGCATGGATTAAGTAAATCAAGTCAATACTTACAAATTTGCTAAGAATAAATAATACCACTTTTTTGCAGAAAGTTTTTGCTTTCTAAATTCAGTGATTTGTACAGTAATATTTAAATGAGTTTGCATTCTGTAAGTGCAGGTCATCTTATAATGGAAAAAAATAGAAGCATTCTGTAAAATGTCTCAGATTGAATCCCATAGAAATTAGTCAATAATTTTAAAGCTAATGTGTATATGCTTTTATTGACTTGCATACACAAATCAAGTGCATGATACTGTAGAATGAAAAGCAGCCTCAGTGTATTCAGCTCCTATGAAGTACCAAACACTTGACTGGACACTTTCATTAATTAATTCCAATCCTCACAAGAACCTGCAAGGTGGATAGCTCTGCCTCAGTTTGCACAGAAAGAAAATGATCTATAGGGGAGAACAGTCCAGTTGGTGAGGCAAAGAGTGAATCTTTCATATAGTTTTCCAAAGCCTAACCTCTTTTCCAGAGGCCATACTACCTCCTGAGCTTTTGATTTGAAATCACCTGCATTAGATTTTCTGATCGTGTGTCCTTTGGAAACATTATATGATCTTACTCAAGTCTTGGCTTATTCTTTGCAAAATAAAATTGGTACCATCATCTTAACTTCTCTTGAGGTTTTGAGGAAGAGTAGAGGAGATACTATATGTGAAATGTTTGCAAACTGTAAGAGAGCTATTTAACTATGAGGTATTCATATCAATGTGTACAGAAAATTTATTGAGTTAAAAATATCTCAATAAGAGTAAAATTTTAAAACTTGACATTAACTCGAAGTGTACATGTGGAAAATACAGATAGATATAGATGGATTGATAGATAGGTAGGTGGGTGGGTGGATGGATGGATGGATGGATGGTTAGAATTGATGTCACATGTATTTTTGCACATTAATTATGTTTAAATACACATATGGAAATATGGACACACTTATAAATGCACACATATACACATCTAGTACTTGCCCAGGAATCATGATCATGTTCATGTTCAGGGAAATATAGGATCAATTTACGCCTTAAAGAATACTTGCCTAATAATATCAGCATCATCATGTATATTCTAGAAAAGTCAATTGGAGATGGAAATGAAATCAATGTCCCCACGTAGTCTAACTCCTGTCATTTTCCATGATTTGGCTGAGTAGCAAGGCTAGATATTGCTTGTGATATAGAACCCTTCTGACTCCCACTAATTCTTTTTTCATTTAAAAAAATTTTTCCTCACTAATTCTTAAATTACTCTGAAGACCCTATATCTTCTCTCTAGTAGAGATCATCATTTCACAATTTAATTGTTCTATTTTCCTTGGAGGATTTCTTTTCTTGACTCTCTCTATTCACAAAGCTCATTAAGTGTTAGTGGTCACTTGCTACAGAGATTTATTTAAGATAGGTTGATCTGTGTTTTCCAACTCTTTCACATATAGATAATAATATATGTACATACATACCTAGATTACAATATTTTGTATACCTATTTTGTAAATATATAGCAATGGACTAAGTTTGAAATAATGTTTTGTCATCCACAAACAGTAGTTGAGTATGTGCTATGAACTCTCATAATTATAAACCAATTGAGGTAAACAGAATTGAGTTGTTAATAAGTTTAATATATCAAATTACCAATCTGTTGTGTTGACATTTAGTTTGAATTCTTTGAGGACAGAAACCATATTTTTTAATCTTTACTTCTCTAATGTCTAACACAATACTAAGCATATACTAGATACTCTGTAGATGCTTGCATAAAAATTACTCGGCCACTTTTCTTATCAGTAGGAGGATAATGACAGCTGAGAAGGTGGTGATATGCCAGACTTAACATTCATGAATTTTAACATCAATTTGAAAAGTATTATTCATCATGTGAAATTTTCCTAGCCCCAAAATATTAGAAATGCGGAGTGATTGGTAACATTATTTTATGAAATCATTTGGCAATTGCAGAAAAATATCAATAAGTTAATAATCATAGAGTTTGTTAGGAAACTTTATAAGATGAAAAATTTAACACTTATGATAAAACTTTTGTTCATAAAAAAGACAAGCCACAAACAAATGCACACAATTTTTAAAAAAATTGAGGATAGAATAATAAAGTATTAAATGTAATGGGATTATTGGAAATTTAATATTTTCTACATGTTAATGTTTCATTTGATATTGAAATATTAATGTTTATTTTCTGAAATTTTCTGAATTTTGTACCAAACAAAGTAGAAATAATTTCAGAATCTGCTGAAAAACCAGGCACAGGAGTCAGACAAATTGAGAATACTATCTCTTGTTACTTATAAAGCTTTGGAGAAAATGACTGAATGTTGTGGCCAAGTGGGCTAGCCTTGCCCAGAATTAAGCAAACAGACCAATTTTGTCTCTGGTATATCTGGACAATCATAGTAGCTGCTTCTCCTTCTCTTCCTTCTTCTCTTTTACACACATACAAATATATACTTAACACACACGCATGTGCACATGCATGCACGGAGTGGCGGACTACATAGAATTGGCAGAATGTATGCCCTTTGCAGGTAGAAAACTCTCTAAAGCAAAAGGAGTTGATCAAGCATGCTAATGCTTTCTCCTAAATTTATCAGGTGGATAAGTCACTCCTTCTTCCCTGGAGAGGAATGAGTAATGAGAGACTGAGAGAGATCAAAAATATTACTCTAATGAAGAGCTGGATATAAATGTTTCTTTTTAAGTTGTTGTTCCTTAAAACCTCTATTTCTGTTTTCAAACCTTTATTTAACAAACATTTTAAAGATAGAAGTTGGAGTAATAATCTATGTAGTCATTGGAAGGTTGGGTCTGAGAAGGGATGTCAAAAAGCTTAAATCCTGGTTTAAGGTCTTTGTTTCTCCTGTTTTCCTCACTTTTATGGATGGTTTGTTAGGAAAGGCAGATAAAGATAATAATAGATAGCTGGGTATGAGAGAGCAAGGGGGAAGAGGAAGGGACAGACAGAGAAAGATGGAGAGAGAAATAGATAGAGAATAGGTTTGCTTAATTTTTCCCATAGTCCTCACCTTTCAGGTGAATTTCGCTCCATTGCAATAAAACTCCTCTAGTAGCACACATTTTTGGCCACCACCTCATTGCACAAATGCCCAGCACATTGCCTAGGAGAGGGTAATACATTTTATTCCTGCAGCTTATTTAAAAGGAAGGAAGAAAACAGTAGCCACCATACTTTTCATTAATAACAAATACTTACTGAGCCAAAAAGTATGCAAGTCATTGTTTTTTTAAAGAGCAATTAAGAAACAAAGAACCCAGTGCTATGGTCCAGCACCAGGAGAACTAGCAGATGATTTTAATTATCAAATGTTCATCAATTAGGTTGAGGTGAGTGAGCCAGAGTAACAGGAGTTACTTGTTATGAAATTTTTTTTTTGTAGTACAGCATGGCTGGATACAGCAAATGATGGGGAAAGCTGGAGAAGAAACTAGATAGATCAGTAGTTTCTTAATCCTGGCTGAACATTATAATTACATTAGAGTTCTTAAAAAATACCAATAGTGACTTCACTCCAGGTCAATTTAATGGAGTTGTTACTAGCCAGTTGTTACCATAGTACACATTCAATAAATCTGAGCTATTATTATTACTAATTACTATATTGTTTGGCAACCATATTTATGTGTTTCAAATTACATTGCCCTCATAAAATTATGAGAATATTCTTGTTTTAAGTAGTAAAGACAAAGCACCTGATTGCCTTTTTATTCTTGTTGCCAAATTTCAAAAGTTTGATGGATTTCTCACTACCAGAGCTCAACTAATCATTGCAAAACCCAGCAATGCTGAGAAAAAGTTAAAGAACATTACTTTCTTCAAAATATACAGAATCCTCTCAATTTTATTCAGGATCACAAGTTATAGTTTTGGGATTTGTGTTCAACTTCACAGTTCCAAAGTCTTTAACATGTGATCCTAAAAAAAATTATGAGTTCATTGACTGTTCAGCAAATGATACTAGCTCACATTTATTAAATGCTATCTACCCTGAAAAAACAAATGGGAAAAAAATTTGGAAGGAAGTTATTAATTAAATTTTGATATTCTGAGCAATTCATATATGTCAAAGTTCACATCGATGTCAAGGGCAGGACAGCAAATATTTTACACTTTACACACCGTATGATCTTTGTCATAACTATTCAACTCTGCTGTTGCAGCAAAAGAACAACTGTAGACAAAAGTGACCATGACTGTGTTCCAGTAAAACTTTATACGAAAACAGGCAGTGGGCTGGATTTGGCCCAAGGGTTGTAGGTCACAAACTCTTAGTCTAGAATATACATTCTTTAAGGACTTTTTAAAAGATTTTAACTCTTTTTAAATTCTCCATCAAAAAATGAACAAAATCTATTTTGTCCCAATTTTCTTTTTATTTAATATTTTCCCATAGTCATTTTAAATTCCTAATCAGCTAAATCTAAAATCTGTACAATCTGTGAACTAGCTTCTTTTGTTTTGTTTTGTCAGTCACATCATCTGGCATACCTAGTAATTTTTGATTGACTGTCAGACATTGTGTAAAAAAAAAAAATCCAGGTCTTCAGATAATATTTACCAAAAAGCATTTCCCCTTTTCTCGGTTATCAAAATATAGTGAGAAGCTGATACTTCAGTGCAGTCAAAGATTGGTCTGGATCAAGGCTGTTTTGCAAATTTAGTAAGACTACATTTGCTTAATCCCCTTCCTCCATTGTGTTTCTTATGGTTTTGGGATGGAGAACCCATCCCATCAACCCTGAGAAACTGTAGAAGACTCAGCTCTGCCCTTCAAAGGGTCCCAGCTTTGTGCTCCAGCTTTCTACCCAAGCAACTTCAAATATATCAGATGTCTTGAGGAGATTGGTTGGTTCCTTAAAGCTGGACTCTTTCTTTTCTAGGCACTTATTTCCAAATGTGTACTTATAAGGATGGATAAAATTGCATTCTTCATTTTAGAAGTTTTCATCCTAACTCCTCAGCTTCCTATACAGTTCAAAAACTCAACAAATGTATCATGGAGAAAAATCTCAGCAAGATTTTTAGGGACTCAAATTTCTAATATATATTTCTCCAACCCCAGGCAACAAAAAAACATTAGTTTCTCTTAGTTTTATTTCTGCCCTAGAGGGCCAGGGCCACACCTGCTTCTCACTTCTTGTGCAGATTTAGCGAATATTCCCAAGGGCACACAAATAGAAAAAGAAATTGGCTGAATTGTTGGCTTACTTCAGAAAGGATCTCCTCTTTCTGGAAATTTAGTTTATCTCATTCATAGCTCTCAGGTGCTCTAAAGAGTATGATTATTGTAATTCATATGGAATTTTCTAATTGTGTTGGCTAAAGCATTGACCTTATATAAATTACTACACTCTTTTAAACCAATAAATTTCAACTGTATTATAAAAAATAAAAAATCTCATTAGGCACATATGATAATGTTTCCTGGGAAATTTTAAAGGAGATTATTGTATAGATGTATAATGAAATACCTCTAACAGTTATATTTACTTTTCCTCCTTTTTAAAAATAACTCATCACATATTACCGATTATATTTACAAAGCCAAAGAAATGTTTAACCTTCTCTCAGACTATGGATTTAGTGTGACTAAAGAGAAGAAATTTTAGAGTTTGTTTTAGCCATTAAAATTCACTGACTTGAAACTTATTAATAGGAATATGTAATAAAATATACTTGAACAGTGAATTATATTTAGGCTAATGTCAAAGGAAATAATAATATAAGGGAAAGTGTACTATATTGTTTAATCATTCATCCATCCATTCATCTACCTATGAATTTATTCTACAAATATTCAGTGAACTTTAACTGTGCAACACAAGTGCTAGGATCTGAGGATGCAACTTGAATGTGACACATAAAACAAATACAAAAGAGACAGGACAAGAGATAAAATAATTACAAATTGTGATATGGTGAAAGAAATTAACAAAGTGCCAACATAGAGAATAATGTTTGGAAACTGGTTTCGATAAAAAAGACAGTGAGGTCTCTTTGAAGAAATGATATTTAAAACTGTGACCCAAAGAATGAGATGGATCTAGACATGCAAAGAGTAGAATGAGTTTGTCAAGGAATGAGAGTACATTCCATTTGGAGAGAATAGCATATGGAAAAACCTTGAGGTCTTTAAGGAAGTGAAAGGTGATCCAGTGGCCAGAGGTAGTGAGCAAAAGAGATTGTCATGAGATGAGATTGGAGAACTAGGTGGGGAAAAAATTATTCTGTTCCTTGAAGGCCTTTGCCAGGAGTTTGGGTTTTATTCTCAGTGCAAAGAGAAGCCACTGACAGTAAAGGATTGATTGATTTAATCTAATTAAAGACGGTCTATGATTATTCTGTGGAGAATAGGCTATAGGATGTCAGGACTGGAACCTGTGAAGCCTGCTGCCGTAATCCAAGTGAGAGATGATGGTATCCTTTATTAAGTTTGAATGAGCACATTTGACTGATGGTGATGTCATTTTCTGAATGGCAAGACAATGAGGAATAGCTTTGAGGAAGGTAGGTCAGGGAGTGCCAAAGGTTATATTGTACTAAGGTTTGAAATAAAGAACTTAAGAATATAGATAGTTTAGTTGTGATTTTTCTCCAGTGAAATTGAGCTACTTGGATGCAAGTGCAAAAAAAGGTTGGTAGAGTGAAAATGTTTTCTGAAGTCCAGAAGTGTCAGCAGCACCTAGGAACTTGTTAGAAACATAGAAATTCAGATCCTGTTTCAGATCTTGTTAGAAACATAGAAATTGTTAGAAACATAGAAACTTGTTAGAAACATAGAAATTCAGATCCTGTTTCAGATCTACCTAGTCAGAATCTGCATTTTGAAAAGGTCCCTTTGCAATTCATATGCACATTAAAGTTTAAGAAGCACTGTGACAGATTTTATTTAGGGTTGAAGTTTTGGTGGATGAGCACAAATAAGTAAAATGTAAGAAAAAAAAATTAAGTAAAAAATATTTTAAAGTAAACTTTTGGATGAATGCAAAGAAGTTAAGTGAACATTAGCCCATTCCATCACAAGATATACCATTATTAGATGATATCTCATTTTTCTCTCCTGGTCACAGGGGAGGATGGTGTTTGTTCACCCCTTGAAGTTAGGTGTCCACATGTGACTAGTTCAGGCCTATTGTTGTGTATGGAAGTGATCTTTGTTGCATCAGGCCTGAGAATGCCATTGTCATTGCAAAATCTTTCACCCTCCATCATTTTAAACCCTGAATGGCTATGACAAACAGAGCCTCCCTGATGATCTGGGCTGAGCATGTAGTATGAGTGAGAAACAAATCTTTGTTGTTTTTAGGCACTGAGATTTCGAAGTTGTTTGTTATCACAACATAACCTATCCCATTCTGACTGATGTAATGTCCCTAGAACTAGAACATTTGAGTAATGGAAATAGAATTGAAAAAGCCTTAGAGAAATATTGGGTTCTTTAATGCTCCGTCTCCCATTGAGAAGGTTCCTGAAAGTTTGGGTTCTAGTCTGTGACTGCTGTATTGCTTTGAGCTCGTGAAGGATACTCTAGTTCTATCCCTGGCTCAGAATATTAATAAGAACTTCTAAATTTGTTTGATGTTAAGGAAAAAAATCTATCCACCTATGTTCTTTGCTCACGAATTGTACTTTTGACTAATTCTAGCCCAAAACTCCAGAATTAAAGCTATTTCTCTCTTTTTTTTTTCTGGGTGGGTAAACTTACTGGGCTCTCATTTTTATCTTTGGAACTTTCTAGACTTTTCAGGGAAATAAGCACAGTATACCTGATTCAGTTTTCTTCATGACTCAGTTTATTGTCATATTAGTATCTCGCAATCCTCAAAATCATGGCATCTTATCTCTCACTTCAGGAATTCCTGAGGCAAGAAACTGGGATACCCAATGTCCTATGGCCAAATGCTGTTCATCCTGGGCTTTGTGCAATATGCATATAATTTTTGCAGGGGAATTGTGGACTAAATCTGTCCTATCATGTTGTCTCTAGATTAGAATTGGCTTTCTCATTTGAACTCCTAGCCCTAGGCTAGCTTTAAGATGAATGCAAATGCTGTATATCAAATATAAGGAAAATTAAAAACTATTTATGTATTAGGACAAAGGGTATGCTTTCTTTTCCATACAGAATGATATCTTTCTTTCCTAGAGACACCAGATAGATCTGTAAATAATGTAATATTATCACCTAGTGAGTGACCTTGGTCTTAGAAAATAATAGAGTTATGAACTGAAACGAAAGATGTATATTTAGATTATTGCTTTATGAAAAGAAGTTTCTTGTATAATTATCTTTTAATTGAAGCCACTTAGAGCTGTGAGAACCTTTAATATACCTTACAGATGGACTGTAGGAGTTGATGCTGAAAATAATATATAAATATATGATGTTTAAAGTGTGTCATTTGCACAGAGCAACTACGATAAATCTTTTTTTAGGATTAACACAATAGAGGCAAGCTGTAACTGGCTGTAGGAGGCAGAAAGGGAAAAGAATAAGGTTATTTCAGAAATACACCATGACCCTCACCACATCTCTCTATATAAAGAGCAAAGAGCTTAATCCAGAACTATAAAAAGCAACTATTTTTAGACTTCAGTTTTTTTTCTTTCACTGTTGATCTTGTCAACAGTATTAAATGTGAATGACACAGAAACTTTTAAGACTTGTCCTTTGGAGCAAAAATGCTCACTGAGTGCTGCAATGTGAGCAAACATAATCACTGATAATTATAATTTTAAAGGAAATATTTAAGTTACTAAATATTTCTGAACTATTTCAGTGACTAAATTAGAATTATAAAATAAAGCCCAAGGGAAATAGAATCCTTGATGTACTCTTGGGAGTTTTTTCTATCCACTTAAATAAAACTACCTACAAAATGTCTTACAGATATTAATAAATGGCTTTAGGAACATTTACTTATTCCATTCGAAAATAATGACCACTACTCGAATAATTGATAGTACCTCAACAGCCTGGCAATTTGCTTCAAGTCCCTTTCTTCTCATATTCTTTCTTCATAAGAGAAAGATTTAACGTCTCATTAAAACAAACGTGGTTGAGAATTATTTTTAAGTATTTAAATATCTTAATATTTCCTGATAAAAGCACTATGTAAAACCTGAGTTAAGCAGGTAGTGGTTAAGAATATAAACTCTGCAAATCAAATTGCCTGAGCTCAAATCTTGGTACAATTTAGGAGCTATACAATTCTAGAGAATTCGGTTCCATACTAAGTCTCTACTCCTTCATCTATAAAATGTGGGTAATTATGACCCCAACAATGGTTGTTTTAAAACTCAAATTAGGTTACTCATGTAAAACACTTAGTTTCTTGCTTACTGTAGAAGAGGCACTCAGTAAATGCTACATCATTGTTTTAATTATTTTTAAAAGGTAGCCATTATATAACTATAACTGTAGATGTTTAAAATTTATGAAATCATCTGCCTATATTCATTAGATTTCTTTTAAAAGACAATTCTGGAAATGTAAAAGTTCTCCAATTACTACATATTTCTTTGTTTTGAATAATCATGGA
Source organism: Pteropus alecto (assembly GCF_000325575.1). Classification (NCBI taxonomy): domain Eukaryota; kingdom Metazoa; phylum Chordata; class Mammalia; order Chiroptera; family Pteropodidae; genus Pteropus; species Pteropus alecto. The sequence continues at coordinate 24,010,057 of NW_006494614.1, read as the reverse complement.
CTGCTATGTTTTTACCTTGTCAATTTTGAAAGATTACAGGAGGAAAAAGAAAGTCTTTCTGTAGTTTCAGTTTAATTTAGCAAGCACTTGAGCAAATACCTTTGTGTATCAGATAGTGTGCTAGAAGTTACAGGGAAAACAAAGATGAATAAGAAACTACAGGCCTTTGGAAGTTTATAGTCTAGTAGAATGGAGAAGAACACAAACACTATAATAATATAAGATAGAGCAAGATTTATTTCTATGAGGTTTGACATAGTGGTCATATCATGCTAACATTTATCTGAAAAGAATTTAGGAAGGATAAATAACTTTAAAAAAGGATTTAGAGAGAACATTTAAAGTGACAGAAGAGTGTGAGTCAGGGAGAAGAGGCAGAATCCATGGGCTCTCTTTGGGAAATGGTGAGTAGTTCAGTCTGGTTGGTATTAGGAACCTACAGCAGTGTGGAACAGTGGGATGTACCAAGCTGACACTTCACAGATCATACTGACTTCTGCATAAATTATAGCAAGAAAAAAAAATCAAATGCTGTGTCATATCTGAGCTCAAAAGAAAGACTGGGAAAACCTTAGATATCAGAAATGAAGAGAGAGAAAAAAAAATAAAAAAGAAAGCCAGAGCTATAGAGGAACACTGGTGATTCAGCAGCCTGTGAATGTTTCAGGCTATATGTGAGTTCTGGGTGGTAGAGGCTGAGACTCTAAAGTCCACTTGGAGATGCTGACAAGACTCCTTTCACAAAAGCAGTGATGCTAAACCAAGCCCCATTTAGTGATCCAGCACTATCTTGCTTGCTCTGACATCATGGGCTAGAAAAACCTTAGAGGTTTAGGATGTATTCAAGAAATTTGCAGTTCATGTAAAGTTTTGGGAGGAAGATGGGAAAAAAAATCACCTTTCCCCAAAACTGGACACTCTTAGTCTGAGACATAAAGAGAAAGAATTAACATAGAGATTTGCAGGAAATGATCTGATATTATTGAACAGCCTGATGGCCCCACCATCAGAGAAACATACCCATTCTCAGAAAACACATTCAAAACTAGTCTCTAGCAACTCTTTCACAAACCAACAATATAGGGCTCCTGAAAGATAAATGCATCCCACTGAATGTGAGTTCACAGTAATTACAATTATAAGGGAGAATCAACAAATATAGGAACCAAATTAGCAATATAAGTAAAAATAATAGAAAATATGAAATAAACTAAAGTAATTTAAGAGATAAGAGATAATTAAAGAGCAGGAGAATGTGCAAAAGATTAAATACAACTTCTATAAATGGAAAATATTGTCACTGATATTAATGGATAGAATAAATAGCCAGTTAGACACAATTGGAGAAAGTATAAGTCATCTAGAAGTTATGCTTAGAAAATGATCACTCAGAATCCAGAATAGATAAAGAAATGAAAAATATAAAAGAGAACTTAGAAAATGAAGAATAGAATGAGAAAATTAATATACATTTAATAGAAATTTACATAATATAATAGAAAAATATTCTAGAAAGAGACATAAATAGACTAAGGAAGAGGCAATATTCTATGAGTTAGTGCCTAACAATTTTCCAAAGTTGAAGACAGATAAGATATTTAGATTGAAAAAACTTCCTAATACAGAAAAGCAAATCTACATAAACTTAATCTGCATTATACTAAAGACAAAAGGAAAAATCTTAAGAGGTACCACAAAGAAAAGACATAATCTACAAAAGATCAACTGGCTTTTCAACTGTTTAACAATACTGGAAGCACTAAAATCACATTATGAGAGTGTTAAAGGGAAAATAAAATTGTCCCTATCTAAAAGATCAATCGAAAGTGAGTATAACTTAAAAAAAAAAAGTAAGTTATCATTCACAGAGCTTTACTAAAATAATTACTAAAAGATTAGGAAAAAGAAAAATATATGTTAAGATTATATTTGGGTGGTCTTATAAATCAACATTCGAGGGTATATTTTATTTAATATAAGAATGGATGGATTTTTATGGTGTTTTGTTTTGTTTTGTTTTTTAGCAGAGAAGTGACATGTTCAGACATGTAAAAGGTAGCATTGGGAAAGATTCAATGAGACAGGTTAGGAGACTATTGTAATGAGTGTGATGAGAAGTGTTGAGAACCTGCACCAGGATCTGTCTCTTGCCCATAGGTAAAAAGGATGGATGTAAAAATAACCACACTGCTACTATTTAGAGGAATTAGAAGTTGAAGATGGGAAGAGAAGAAAGAGAAACAGTCATTGAATGTCCACTTTTAACCTCTACCTTTGTATTAACCCATTATAACAACCATGTGATGATGTGTGCTTCTTTTTACAGACAGATCAAATGACCGTAGGAAAGAGACTAATAATTTGTCCAGCGATCCTATGTTGTAAATAGTACAACCACAATTAAATCCAAGTTTGAAGACTCCATCTGCTTTTTAAACAAAATATACTAGTAAGATTTCCAGAGAGAACGCTTAACGGATAATTGTTGCCTTTAATTTGCAACTTAAAGAGTTGTGGGATTCAAATCAGATTTCATACTTCTCATTTTTAAGAGAAACAGTAAGAAGACAATAGTTAAAAGGAAGTAGCAATATGAGAAGTTGGTATTTAAATGAGATATACATCAGTCTGTGTTTTTGAGAGAGGAAAAAATTGAAGGATTGGATGAGAGTTAAAGCATAGAGATAACAAAGGAAGAGAGGTAGAATGCAAGTAAAGGACAATTTGAAATAGTGAAGAGGTATGTT